>NC_138051.1:7297551-7485954 GCF_964194185.1 Rhinolophus hipposideros | reverse complement strand
AATTCCTCTTCAAATTGCTGTTCTTGTTGTTGTTGTTTTTCCAAATCTTTTAGGTGAGTTTAGATGAAAAGGCAGAAGATGAAATGGCAGGCTATGGTCAGGACTTATTAAGTAGTATACACTAATGTTAGGAGAAAGGCACACCTCCTCAAGAATCTACAAGGAAAAGGATTTACATCGCTTCAAGAGTATTTCACTGTTGAGATTTCAGACTAGGGAGAAAACTCCCCATGTACATACACATCCATATATTGGACATAAGACATGTATTGTCCTTTTGGACAATTCAACTCTTCTTGCCCCACCTTAAAATTCCTATAACACTCTCCCTGTTCATCTACCGTTAGTAAATATTGTTAAAGAATCTCTGCACAAATAAACTCTTATCAAAAGCACTAGAGACAATCTATTGCAAGTGAATCTAAAATTGCAAAAGAAAAAAAAATGTTCCAGAATATGAAAGTGAAAAGTTTTCATTCTCTAAAGTAAAAAATAAAAAAGCCATCCTAAAAAAAAAATGTTTAAATTAGATAAGGACATTTCTCAAATTTAATAAGATGGTTGGGGTTGACATCAGGTAAGCAACTGACATGGAACTTAGGAAACTAATCAAGGAAGGGTTAACTACTCACCTGTACTTCCCCTTGGCAATAAGAGATGGAGCTATGTAAACCAGAGAGCAGAGACTACATGGCAAGAGGAAAGGATACCTGGAAGTAAGAATTTGTCAGTTTCGACAGATGCCCAGGACAGGGGGTACTCTGTTAATAAGCAAAAATATCCCTGGTATGAAGAAAAGCAATGTACCCTACTGGCCTAAATCATTGTAGATATGCCTTACCGTCATCTGATCCCCTCGGTTTAGGATCACTCATTCACACAACAGCTCTCTGTTGTGTTGATTTTGTATAAGACACTGCAGTACATGGAGTGGGAGTGGCGGGGGGAGGAGCGTATCAGAATAAGATGGTCAAGGAGAGTCCAGTCTCAAGAGAGAGAAAGAAACTAGGACACAGACAATTACAAAGCAGTCTGATAACTTTGTTCACTGCATCACTTGTTGATTTATACCCTCTCCCCTGAGGGTCTACCAATGTGGTCCTGGTTATTGAGTCAGGGGTAATTCTACCACAAATTAGTAAAGCAGTATTCTGGTTTATCAGTAAGTCTCTTGTGAATTTATCAACATGAGTCAGTCTCCCTATAAGCAAATATATCCAACTTAACTTCTGTATATGCAAAGTTGAGGTCCAGACCCCAAAGCTATGATCACTGCATCCCATGAGTCTCTGCCTGAAGCAGCAACTGATAATTTCTTGACAACAATTAGATGCAAGGAAAACCATTTATTGGCAACACTCAGCCCTCACATGACAGGGCCCTCTATTACACAATAACATTTCCCGAAGTCATTTTCATTATAAATGCACATGGACTATCAGTTTATTCTACACCTGTGATTCTCAGACTTTACTGAGTATAGAAATCCCCTGGGGAGATTATTTTAAATGCAGATTCCTGGGCCCCACCTACAGAGATTCAGATCCAGCAAGTTTGAGAAAGGGCCCAGAAATATGCTTTTTTTTTTTCAAGCACTCTATGTGATTCTGATGTGGTTGGATCCAAGACAATACTTTAAGAAATATTCTTCAAGATGACACAAAAAATGGTGTTCATAAATTTAAAGCATATACAGTAATGTGGAAATATTAAGAGAGTTCCATAATCTTATTTTTAATAGTAGTGAGTAAATAACTATTAATAAAACTATTAATAGTAATAATCGTTACAATTTCAGTTTTAAAATTCAACTCAGAGCAGTGTAGGATACAGCCTGCTTCGTCCCATTGATTTCTTCAGGCATTCCATACCCAGGCCCCGACCACAGCGGGAAACATCGGTCCTGCTCTGCCAGATTGCATCCTGTCATATACTTCCAAGAAGTCTCTCCCAAACAATCCAAACTCACAAAGGTTTTTCCTTTTTTTCTCAGCTCTAGCCCTTAGCATAGTTATATAGATTCTTCCACATACTACATGTTTGCATAAACATTGTTTTATTATAGTACCAGGTGAAGATGTGAGAAATAACATGCAAAGTTATTTGATGATTTTTAAATCCAAGTGATGGTTGGTCATAAGCAGACGTGAATCCACTCTCCCTTTGACACTGGGCCCGAATGCAGCCCCATGATCTCCTCATCAATGTTTCTCCTTCTTTAAAACTACACTAATCCTATGTATATCAGTTATGTGTTTGGTCTGGACATGAGCAAGTTTAACACCACAGACAGATCATATGTGATTAGAGAAAGCAGTGAACCCTTAGAAGCTAGCAGTTCTGAAAATTGTAGAAATAATAGTCATATTCTTAATAAAAATTGTTGGAAACCTCAGAGCTTCTGAGTAGGACAAGTGAGGGAGAACTTAGACTACTGCCTCAGAAACGGTAGCACAAAGACAAAGCTCATAGCAGACACATCAAATACTCCAGCTTTTAAGAAATCTGCAGAAAATTGAGGGCAAGATACCCCCTCCATGGCTTACTAGGAGAAAATCAAACCAATACTGCAACCTCCCAAAGATCGCTCCAACCCCCAGACTCTCTTCCCAGCTCAACCTTAGAAGCAATACACAAAGGAGAATACAGGAGGTGGAGAACAGTAACTGTTATGCCTACTGAGGAAGGGCTCCAGCTTTCAAACAATCCACTTGTGAAGTGCCTTTTGTATGCTGCATGGTACAGATAGCTCAGCTGAGGACATTTCCAGCTATTGTACAAAGACCCGACAGTTCAATTTCAACAGTTTCCACCCTTGCCAGTACAGCACGGCAATGACTAAATATTAACTCCCATACCCTGAAATGTAACTTTCTTTTACACAAATTTTGTAACGCTATGACTCAGTCAAACATTTAAAATTTATTTTTACTCTTCTCTGATTAATATTTTTAAAACTCTGTCTTGGTAGGGGTTTGTCCTGAGAATCAAAATGCTCAACTTGTTTAGTAAATTAATTTCAGGTCTGGTGCGAAGGTTAAGCGCTCCTTTGAGAAGCAGAGCCACTGTGGGGCACTCCTTTTCCCAGTGGTGCCAGCAGAATGATTCTTGAGGTTGACGCAATGTTAACCCTCAAATGAACTGGAAAAAGAATTTGATGCTTTAACCATTGCCCAGAAGTAATTCAAGAGAAGAGTAGAAAAGAAGCCCCATATTTCTGCTTTGAAATGTTAGATGGAAAAAAAAAAAGTCCCAGATTTAGTAGCCTGGTGGTTCTAAATGTGCCAAATGAGTCAACGATTCATTTTGTCTCTATCATCCATTAAATGAAAATGATGCTCTTAAGCTTTCAGACATAGTGCCATTCTGTCATCATCATCCACACATGCTAAGAGGAGAGCAAGACTCCGTTTATTTCCAGAGCTTCTTCGGAAACAGGCTGTGACTTGTGATGTGATATTTACTGATACATCAATTCACAATTGATTGTGATTGTCCCAAAAATGTTCAGCTTCAAACAAGGTAAAGCAGAGATGGATGTTTGCCATAAAATACAGAGGATAATCATTTATGTGAGTGTGTCTCTGTCTCCCTACTTTCTGTAACTCAGAATGTGGACATGTCTAAACCATATTCCATTTCCATCCAGACCACAATCTGGAGCATATTAGACCAAATACTTGACCTTACAGCAGCCATAAGTACAAGGTTAAACTACATCAGACTTTGAATAATCTTGACTGGGTTCACAGCCTAGCTTTGTCACTTACCATGGGTGGCTTCAAGAACATAGTTTAAAACACTCAGAGCCTTGGTTTCCTTACCTATAAATGTCGGACAACATTTTGAATCTTTGGAGTATTAGGAAATTTTAAGTTAGAAAATATTTGCGGAAAAAACATAGCACAGAGGTTCCTGAGCACAGATGCTCGATGATTAATCTTCCCCAAAAGATATTAATAATGGTATATTTCTTTCTTTTCTTTTTTAATTGGGGAATATTGGGGAACAGCGTGTTTTTCCAGGACCCATTAGTTCCATGTCAAGTCGTTGTTTTCAATCTAGTTGTGGGGTGTGCAGCCCAGCTCTAGTTGTCCCCAGTCTAGTTGTGGAGGGTGCAGTTCAACTCCAGGTCAAGTTGCCATCTCCAATGCAGCCACAGAGGGCTCAGCTCACTGGCCCATGTGGGAATCGAACAGGGGACCCTGGCACTCCAACCGCTAAGCCAACCGGCCGCCCACTGGTGGCTCAGCTCCAAGCTCAAGCTGTTGTTTCTCACTGGCCCATGTGGGAATCCAGCCTGTGACCTTGGTGTTACAAGCACTGCACTCTAACCCCTGAGCAAAACGGCTACCCCAATAATGGTATATTTCTAAGTTACCCTCCATGTTACTTGTTCTTCTTCCTCCACTACCTGTTGTCATTCTGGCAAAATTTCCAAGTACAAATGAAGTGACCCTCGGCTCATCAAGAAATAAAGAAACAAATCCTTGAACAGCCATTTCCTGACAGTTGGTAAGCATATGCTTCACTGACTTTACTATTTAGCCATGAAACCTTCATCATAAGTGTCATTTGGCTTTAACTTTGCAATAAGGTAATTATAGTGCTGGGCTTATTAAAAACAGACTCCATCACAGGAGACTTTGACGGATGTTGGTGGAAGTTCTAACTTGACAGGCAAGTGGGATGAGCAAGTACATGGCAAAGCTGAAGACATTATATTGCAAATGCTGTTTATTTTCTGTCAACTATAAACTATGCAGTAAATAACACATTATAAAAGAGATCCAGAAATAACATTAAGCTAAAATGGAACCATCAATTATTCTCTCTCCTGTAGCTTTCAGAACATTTTTTTCCTCTTCACTATTGGTACTTTTTTCTTTATTCGTTAATTGCTTTTTCCCTGACTCCCCTGTTCTGCTCCAGTGCCTATAAATCATTGTAAAAAAGATAAAATGTTACTATTATGAAACGAGTGTAAAATGGTATTTAAATAAATTTGGTTTTGCCGTCAAGCCAACGTTCTCTAACCTTTAAGTGAAAGTTTAAAGCTTCTACTGAGAATGTTGTAAACTCTTTTCAGTAGAGTGCATGTATTTTTAGCGCTCACACTATTTTTGGTACAGAGCAGAGTCCAGAATTGAAGCAGTCACTTCATAGTGAGTTTTGAAATGTAAATTTAAAATACACTATCGCAGGAAGTTTAAAATTTTACTGTAAGGAGCAATTTTGAAGCATATTCACCTATGGTACTGAATTACAAAGGATTCTGGATTAGCCAGCTGTGACAGCAGAATGATAATCAATGGAGCCAAATGGGAAGAAGGCGAGGGAGAAAAAAGTATGTGAAAACTTCAGTCTAACCTAACTTGGTTCCATACTGGCAAGCAGGCCCACATCCAGGCCTTGGGAAGCCCTTCCAGCTTCACTGGGTCCCCTTCCCCGCTGAGGGTCCAAGATTCAGATCTAGACCAGTAGTAGTTTCTGAAAATCTATCACATGTCCAGCATCACGCTGACACTGCTTTCACAAGTCAATTATCCATTCAAACATTTTGAGAACCTAATATATGTCACCTATGGGGGTCCAATTGCAGATGAAACAGAAATGGCACCTATTCTCAAGGAGCTTCCACTTTATGTCTATATCTGCTCTTAAGATATTCAGGCTTAGAAATAAGTCAGACAGAAAACGCAGAGAACCCTATGATTTCACTGATATGTGGCATATAAACCAAAAACAACAAAAGAAGAAGACAAACAAATGAGAAATAAAAACTCATAGACACAGACAATAGTGTAGTGGTTACTAGAGGGTAAGGGGGGAGGGGAGTAGTAGATGAGGGTAAGGGGGATCAAATATATGGTGATGGAAGGAGAACTGACTCTGGGTGATGAACACACAATGGGATTTATAGATGATGTATTACAGAATTGTACACCTGAAATCTATGTAACTTTACTATCAATAGTCACCCCAATAAATTAAAAATAAATAAATATATATATTTTTTAAAAAAAGACATTCAGGCTTAATTCTGGAAACTCTTATTTCCTCCAGGATAACACGCATTGGATATAACTATGTTATCACTACGGAACCCCTTTATTACATATTCCTTGATGAGCATATCATTGTTACAGGTACAATAATGTGGGGAAAGAAGCCTTTAGTTACTCTATTTAAACACACCCATTCATGTGGGTCAAAGAAAAGTATTGAATGGAATTGAAAGGGATGGAATTGAAGGAAGTGCTATAATGGGGCTAATGTACGTATTTCAGTTCCATCAATGGGTTATAGAATTCCTATTTAGTCAACAATTCTATGCAAAACAGAAACCCGCAAATACAAACACGCCTACAATAAAACCTCTTAAGCTCAGTCCTATATATCAGATTCTCTAAGATTTCAGATTCTCATTGAAAATATGACCGCTACAGGTATATAGCAGGGCAAGTGGCAGTGGGAATTTTGAATAATGGCCAGAGTTACTTATAATCAAAGGAAAAAGGGCTATCGGTCTCTCATTGACTTTTTCAGCCATATACACATAATTCATCGTATGTTAAACAACTAATAAACAAATTCTAATACATTTCATTACAGAATTTTAAATTCCTTCCATCCCTGCAGATAACTGGAGATCATCTAAAATGTCTCAAAACACCATGATTGGGAATCACCGTCTGGTTGATAACATGTTATATGAATTACAAGGCTTTGGGAAATACTAATTGAAAAGAGTGTGTGTTTCTTAGAGGTTCTTGGCTACCACAAAGCACCAAGGGAATAATTGCAAAGTATTTGAAACCAAGACCCATGGCCACAATTCAATAAGAACAGAAAAGCTGATATACTTAGATAACAGGATTAAACCTCATTGACAAAGTACCACAAAGAAATCCTCAACCATACCAGGCCAATATAGAGACATTCCACCATTTCTTTAACTCTCTGATCACTAAAAGTCTCTAAAACTATCAAATAAAATTTTGATAATTCTATTAAATACTCCACTATAAGGAAAGCGAGCACTGTTACAAAGCAGATATTTCTGTTCATATAAGGAAGGCACAGGAAATTTCTACATGACATTAAGATACAGGCAGCAGTCACTGAGTTTTCTTCAATCTTGGGTGTTGTAAAGCCATCACTTCTCTAGAATGTATATTTGTTGATTTTGCCACTTTTTTAGAAGCTTATTTCGGCACATATATCTCTCCTACATGTTAGAATGTAAGTTTACTTAGGACATGTATTGGTGATGTGGGAAAAACCCACGGACAATCAAAATCAGAAAAACTCAAATAAAGGATATCACTATGTGTTATTTCCTTTATAATCCTTTGGTTTCCTCAACTATAAAATGAGGATAATGCCAGAATCTTCTGCACATTATAAGGAATAAATGAGGTAATTTATGCCAAGGGCTTGGCACTGTGCCATCATGGTCTCTATAATTACCATTATTGGTGCCGTTGATATGTTGTTAATACCTTTACCAATAGTATAACTGATATGTATATATCAACATGTGTGTGGGGGAGGATTGAGTGGAGAGGAAGAGGGAAAGAGAGAGAGATAGAATTTAGACAGAATAGGAAATGGAGCTGAAAAATGGTAAATTTTCAAAATAACCAGATGGTTTTTCAGGCCTAAGAATCACTTGAGAATGATTCTAAACAATAACTCTATATTCTTCCAGGTCTCCAATGTATATAATTCTACCCATGTATCTTAGTGCTCCCCTGAAAGCCTCTTATTTCTCCATCAGACCAATCTAACTGTACTTCAAGATCTTTGTTTCTATTGCATCTGTGAGTACCTCCATGATAGCATTTTCCACATAATGATGAAATGATTTATTCCCACAGAAATTTTCCCATCAAACTGTCAACTCCTGAGAACAGATCTTATTCATCCCTGAGTCCTGCAGTCGTAACATAATGTCTTGTTCCAAGATGAAGGAGAACAAAAAGAAAAAGACAGCAGAGAAAGGGAAAAGAGATAAATAAAAGGATAGAGAGAAAAGAGGAAGAATGTGCACAATCAAATATCCATTAAACATTTCTAGGTTCTCTTCTCAGATGACTATGTAATTGATTTCTAGAGCCTCCTCTGGAATTCTTTGACTGTTGGCTCTGGTCTAAATCTACACTCTCTGAGGCAATGCCTGCTGTTTGTTCAACAAATGAGACCCATGAAAACACAAGAAAAATGGTGAGAGAAAAGCCTTCAGATTTTCCAGTCAACAAAATTGCAGCTAAATTACATTGCAACCATCATTGAGAATTGCCAGAGGTCTAATTGAACAGAAGTCTTATAACTAAGGATATACGAAGAAGCGAAAAAGGGTGGTCCCACACCCATATGTGGCAGTTAAAAATCGAGAGGACTATCTCAGCTGCATAGGTGCCTCCTGAGGAGCAAGGTGTCCCAGTCCCCCACCAGGCACCCCATCCCAGGGTTCCAGTGCCTGGGATATAAGTCCCCATAATTTGTGGCTATGAAAACAAGAGATAGTGGCTGAGTGAGACAGAGGGCAGCTGGAACCTTAGTCATCCCTCTTAAAGGGCCTGCACATGGACCTACTAGCTGACAGACTCACTCGCTTTGAGCTCCAGAACTGTAGCAGCAGCTCAAAAGGGGCCAGGGACATATGGGGAGGAACTGAATTGTCTGGCTTCAGAGTGAGGGCTGGAGGGGCAGTTTTCTCCCAAACAGAAGTTCTATTAAAATCCATTATTTCTTTGTTGAACTTTCTCCTCCCCCAATATGCAGATGCAGGTGGCAGCCACATCTGAGTCTCTATCAACCTGGCTAACGCTGTTCTCCCCCCGATACCCTACCCCACACAACTTTTGGCCCACCCAAGCCTCTTCCAGTGGCTTTTCCATACAAATGGCCTGTCCCAGCTCATGCTACAGACTTTCCTAAAATTTCTCAAAGTTTCACAAACCCCCAACAAGTAGCACCTGGTCTCGATGGGTCCTCTACCTCTTGTTAAGCAGCCCCAAACCCAGCACTAGTGACATCCAGCCTTAGTTCATGGTTCAGTCTCTCAAGGCACCTCAAAGCCCAGCGTAGGTAGCTGTCATCTGCAGATTGTTTTGTGGCTCAATCCAGGTGGTCCCAGGTGGGCACAGGCTACAGCTGAACTTGGCCTGAAGCAGGGACCCTCCCAGGAGTTCCAAGGGGCCAGTATGCACAATGGCCAGCTTTGGACCAGACCAACATGGAGAACTACCCAGCTGCCTCCATGGACAACAAACCCAAAGGGCAGTCTAAGCAGGCACCAGAGAACTGCTAAAGCGAATCTTACTCTGTAGAGTCAGCCTTTTCACAAAATCTCCTCCACTGTAGTCACAGCCAGTCCTCACAACCAACCAGCCCAAGAGTCAATCCTTCTCACTGATGTGCAAACACCAACCAACTACAATAAGAAGGCACACACACCCACAAAACAGACACACCTGGAGCACCCAGCTCAGGTGACCAGGGAGACGGTGTCACTGGGCCCCAAAGAACACCTACACATAAGGCCACTCTACTAAGACTGGGAGACATAGCAGCTTGACCTAACACATAGAAACAAACACAGGAAAGCAGCCAAAATGGGGAGACAAAGAAACATATGACAAATTAAAGATCAGAGCAAAGCACTAGAAAAAGAACTAAACAAAATGGAGACAAGTAACCTACCAGATGCAGAGTTCAAAATAGTGGTTATAAGAATGCTTAATGACCTCAAGGAGAACATCAACAAAGAGACAGGAGACATATAAATGGAGATAGAAAACATAAAAAAGAACCAGTCAGAAATGAAGAATACAATAACTGAAATGAAAAATGCATTCGAGGTAATAAACAGTAGATTAGATGAAGCAGAGGATCAAGTCAACAATTTAGAACATAAGGGAGCAGAAAACACCCAATCAGAACAGCAAAAAGAGAAAATAATCCAAAAAAATGAGGAGAGTTTAAGGGGCCTCTGGGACAAAATCAAGCATACCAATATTCGCATTATAGGGGTACCAGAAGAACAGAAGCAGCAAGAAATTGAAAACATAATTTAAGAAATAATGACAGAAAACTCTCTAATCCGGTAAAGGAAATAGACGTGCAAACCCAGGAAGAGCGGACAGCACTAAACAAGGTGAATCCAGAGGCCCACACCAAGACACATTATAATTAGAATGGCAAAGGTTATAGATAAAGAGAGAATCTTAAAAGCAGAAATAGAAAGGCCTTTATTTACCTACAAGGGAGCTCCCATAAGACTATCAGCTCATTTCTCAACAGAAACTTTGCAGGCCAGAAGGGATTGGCACGAAACATTCAAAGTGATGAAAAGTAAGGAAGATTACTCTACAATGAAGATTATTCTACCCAGAATGGTTATCATTTAAAATTGAAGGACAGATAAAGAGCTTCCCAAACCAAAAAAAAAAAAAAAAAGCTGAAGGCGTGAAGGAGTTCATTACCACCAAACCAGTATTACAAGCAATCTTAGAGGGACTTCTTCAAGAAGAAAAAAAAAATTAAAATATGAATAATAAAATGGTAATAACTACATATCTATCAAAAATTATATGTAAATTGGTTAAATGCTCCTGTCAAAAGGCATAGGGTGGCTGAATGGATAAGAAAACAAGAGTCTTCCATATGCTGCAGATCAAAAGACACACACAGACTAAAAATAAAGGAATGAAAAAGGTTCTTTCATGAAAATGGAAATGAAAAAAAATAAAAGCTGTAGCAATACTTATACCAGACAATATAGACTTTAAGACAAAAGCTGTAACAAGAAACAAAGAACGACCTTGAAATCCCACTTCAGGGTATTTATCTGAAGAAACCCAAAATGCTACTTTGAGGGGATGTGTGTATCCATATGTTCATTGCTATTGTTTACAATGGCCAAGATGTGGAGGCAACCTGGGTGTCCGTTGAAAGAAGAATGGATAAAGAGTAGCTGGTACATGTATAAAACAGAATATTGATCAGCCATGGAAGGGAATAGATTTTTGCCATCTGTGGTGGCATGGATGGACCTGCAAGGTATTATGCTGAGTAAAGTATGTCTGACAGAGAAAGAGATGCAATGTGATTTTACTGATATTTGGATCTAAAGAACAAAATAAACAAACAAAATGGAAATAAACAGAGAACATTTTGATGGTTGTCACATGAGGGGCGGGGTTGGGAGGATGGGTGAAAAAGGGTTAGGGGTTAAAAAGTCCAAATTGGTAATTACAAAATAGTCATGGGGATATAAAGTACAGCATAAGGAATATAGTCAGTAACATTATAACTATGTATGGTATCAAATGGGTACTACCAGATTTATCAGGATAATCACTTAGTACATTACATAAATGTTTAATCATTATGTTGTACACGTGAAACTAATATAATATTGTTTGTCAACTGTAATTGAAAAATTAAAAATTATTTTTAAAAGGCCTTCATTTAAATGAACTTAAGAAATTATAAATTCCATACATTTTAAGAAACTCTGATGATCTTTTTTTCACGAAGATCATGTTTGCTACTTACCCTCACCCGGGTTACTTCATTCCTTTGACAAAGATTTATTGAGCACCTACTATATGTTAACCACATTCTGGGGACTGGGACTTGCCTAAACGAGACTTATATTCCCAAGGGCAGTGACACACAGAAAAAATGATAAGTAAGTTATTAGGTGATAGATGGGTGGGTGCTACAAGAGAAGGGATAGGGAAAGAGTGCCTGGTTCAATTTTTTAAAAGCTGGTCAGATTAAGTAACTATAAAGGTGACATTTGAATAAAATGCACACTCAGTTATTAGGGAGTATTCCACACAGAGAGAAAAGCCTGTGCAAATATGCCTGAAGGTCAAGGTGGATAGAGAGCAGTGTGTGGGTGAGAGTGGTAAGGGGGATAGTCATGGAACAAAGGAGTGGCCAATCATGCACAGCCTTGTAGCCCCGCAAAAACCACAATTTTACTCTGAGTCACATAGCAAGCAACTGGAGAGTTTGCCTTAATTTACCTTCCTCTTCCTACAAGCAGCTTCTTAGAGTTGCCATCCTATCCCTCATTGGACAGAAGGGGTTTTGTAGTTAACTTGCTTGCTTGTGTTATTTTTTAAGCTCTGACTAGCAAGAACATAATCAATTTGATATTAATGTACTTCCCTTAGATCTGAAACTTGGGTTCCTACTCCCTTACTTTGGAGATCCTGCCCTGCTCTGGCTCTCTCCTGGTTGCATATTATCTCCAGGTGGGGAGGACCCCAAGAGGTTAAGGGACTATCTCACCCAGACCTGCCTCCTTCCTTTTAGACCACACTGCAATGCCCAGGAACTTTCTGCTCAAACAGAAGACTCTCACTCCCAGAGCCTGGGCAGTCCTCGTCTCCTGTTCCACACTCCCTAGCCAGGCCATGCTCCCCCAGTGTGCAAACCCCTAGGCCAAGGATGGGGATGGGGCAGCTACTTGCAGGAGAAATGGAGCTTGGTCATTCAGGCTGTGTTGGGGGCGGGGGCAGGGGAGCAACAGCATTGACTAGAAGCCCCCTGAGGTGTGGATGGAGCCAGAGTGGGTGGGACCAGTACCCAATTCACACACCAGCTCCAGCCCTGCAAGTGTTCAGCAGACTAGTTATGAAAGCCCAAATAATCACCTAGAATACTAAAACTCTCCTGCCAAAATAAAGAATGAAAACTTTCCTCCAGCAGTTCTAACTGCAACAAGAAGCTGTTTCCCCCTGCAGTTCTACTGTCCCTGATCCCCGGGCTTATTCACATTACCAAAATGGATTTCCAGATCAGGTAGAGATATGGATTCCTGTTGTTAACTGAGCACATCTCCCACGGGTCCCCTTGTTTCCAGGCTGCCAGCTTTCTATGAGATAAGAGTCACCCGATCAGCCCTGAGGTCCTCTTTTCAGCCACAGGTCATCAGACACACCATGGAAATTGATTACACTACTCACTTCAGCTGGGAGGCAATAACTGTCCATCAAAATGGCTACTGCCAACAGCAATCACTTTTTAAAGGGACGAAGCCCTTATGAACAATTTTAACTTGAACATAACATATTTTCAACAGTTAAATAGTAGCTTTCTCTTCCGTAAGAGCACTTCTTTTTAGAAGTGCTTTCAGATCTATTATCTCCTTCTATTATCTTAACATCTCTGTGAGGCAGGTAAAATAGTTACAGGAACAGAATCGCAGAGCGGATACAGGATTGACCATAGCCACATCACAAAGGTAGTGTTTCTACTAAGTCTAAATCTCGATCTGGACCCGACCTGGGTAAGCTTTCCACTGCACCATGCAAGTCCAGCCCCATCTCTGCCTTCTGAATCCCTCCCTCCTCCCCCAGACGTCCTCAGTGTCTTCAGCCATTTCCGAATTTCATGTGACAGTTTTTCCTTTCTGGATCTGCCACATCAGCGTTGCCTACCTGAGAATGAAATGAGCGTTAAGAGACTACATGTCTTCCAGTGAAACATCACATCTCTTTATTCATTCAACTAACATTTGTTGAGTGCCTATTCTGTTCCAGGCACCATGTCGGGGGAACGCAGACCAGTTGACATCCCTGCTCTCACGGAGCTTCCATTGTTGTGGAGGGGAAAGTCACGAGCTCGACCACCTGTAAATGAACACGAAAGCGGCAGGGGCTATCTCCGCCATTCCTAGGCCTCTGCCATCATTATTCTCACGCATGCCAGTTCAACAGCTTCCTCCTACAGCACGTGCACCTTTCCACCTGAGACTCTTTTGGGCTCGCCTAGCCCTCATGCAGGACATGCTGGAGCCTTGGTATCATCAGTAATAGCCCTCACCCAACAACAGGTTAGTGGGTAAATACCCCCATTTCCTCACCTCTCAGGTGGGACAACTCTGAAGCCTGCTCTTCTACTCTGTCACCCCGCTTTTCCCATGGCAATGAGCCCCGATTGCCCACAATGGTCTCCTGCTCATAGAGGTACCATGCACTGGCTTCCGTTGGCTCCCATACTTACTTCCATGCTCCCCCACCAGTACCTCCCGGAATCACTTAAAAACTGCTTCAACTCAAATTTTGGTCTGGGGCATTTCTGATAGTGATAAATGTTATGAGGGAAATAAGTGTCATATGAAACAGACTGAAGGAAGAAGGGTGTTAGATTGCGTGTTCAGGGAAGATGACAGAATAAAGTGATGCATGAGCTAAGGTCATAGTTGAGCTGAGACTTGAATGACAGTAGAAATCTGTCAGTGGATCCTGGGGGACCTGTGGGACAGCAATCCACGGGGAGAGAATGGGAGGTAGGAAGAGCCGGAGGCTGGACGAAGCTGGAGTGCTTCCAGGCCAGAGTGGCTGGAGCGGATGAGGTCAAAGAGAGAAGGAGCTGGTCCCAGAGCCCGCTGGGGCCAAGGTAAGGATTTCTGGATTTCACACTAAGCCCAAGGGAAGCTGCTAGACAGCCAAGCCACTGAGTCAAGCTGCCAGGCATCCCATCCACTTTTCTGAAAGGTCGTTTTGGTTTCTGTTAGATTCTGTATTCTCCATTCCAACACCACACAGTATATAACCAGTCCCCTAAGATGGCTGAGTTAGACCACATATGAAGTGTGCTTAAACTTTAGAAGAAAAAAAAAAGATGGTGATTCAAGAATCTTCCTATGGTTAACAGAGAACTTCCCAAGTCTCTAGCTGCACCCCCCCCCCCATCACTAATGGGTCCATCAGGCCCTTAGTGAAGAAAGTCACAGGACATTATTGCTACCAAATATGTGTCAAGTAACAATGTGCTCAAGAGTTTGGCTATGCTGCCCTTTTTACATCAAAGAACTACTGACAGCAAAGGCTGCACCTGTCTCTCCCATCTGCCTGGCTGGCTGGTAGGGAAGGAAAAGAACTTGCATGTTTGTGAAGGCAGAAGCCAGGTAGGATGACAGTAAAATCAAGAAACCAAGCTGGTCCAAGGCGTCCTGCAGCCTGTAAAATGCAGTTTCATCAGAGTGCCATTTGTTGTTGTTCAAATGATTTTAATTACTGGAATGCACAATTTTTAGTATGCAAATTAAGTTTTAAAACCTGAAAGAGAAAAAGAGTTCTCCTACATAAAAGTTTAGAGAATTCAATCACTTTCCTTATAAGTCATTTTGAATTAAGAAATAAAAAAAAATGTCTTTTGCTAATAGAAGAGAAATGAAGGTAAATACATGGGATCATCTGGCCCCTGATTTCAAAAGATCACTGCTTTGAAGTCCTCCCTGCCCTTAATGGTTTATACTAATGCATGTTCCTCCTGATAGGAACGGCTTGCCATTTTGTTATTTAATGCAGATGCTATAGAAGCAAAGGTTAGAATCTTGCACCTTTTAGGGCAAAAACATGAGGCTAGTTAGGCTGATGCTTGACAAGCAGTCAGAATAAATTAGCTTCCCCTCTTTGAAATGGTCCTTTGTCAGCTTGCCTGGGGCGGGGGGAGGGTGTCAGACACTATTTTAGCTCAGCTAATGCTGCCAAGAGCAGAATATCGGATGAGATGCAGAGACGTGTACATCCAAATCACTGCTTTGAACTAAAGCATCTTGATACCTACCCATACGGTGCCTGTGAGTCCATCACCCTGCCCCCAAAGGCTGATTCCATTTTTCTAGGTATTTACCAGGAGGCAGATTATTGTGTGGGAGAAAGTGTTACTAAATTCCGTAATTTGTGTGCTTTCCAAAAGAATTACATAGAGAAAACTTCTCTCAAAATTAAGCAAAAGATAGGAATTTCCTACATCTTTAAAGGGGATATTTTGTTTAAGAGAATGAAAAGTAGCAGTTTCATTCACTTCGAATTCTGGATGTTTTCAGGACATTTTATATCACAAAAGAGTCACTTTTTTGTTGTTGTTAACACTACAGAGGTCTTTTAGTTTTTTACCCTTATGCAGTGAATTCATGGGGAATGGGTCCCAGCAGCTCAGGCTCCTTTCCATCGGTTCTCACACACTGTGCTTCTCTGGTGGGGCAGGCTGGCGCTTCAGCTGAACCTGGGTAGCTTTCTCTTCGGTTCCTTCTCTTTTTGATCATTTTCCTTCACCCATTTCAGGAAGCGATCTTAGCTCTTAGAGTGCTTAATATGCTCAATATATACATTAGTTCTCTTGGCAAGAATCTTGCCCTGAGCATGTTTGTTTACAACAATGCCAGCCGCATGCTGGGTGACACTGTAGACACTTCCAGTTTTGCTGTGGGAACACTGGTAGGGCCTTCCTTTTTGAACAGGGCCCATTCCCTTCATGTGTGCAATATCGCCTTCCTTGTAGATTCGCATGTATGTGGCCACAGGAACAACTCCATGTTTTCTAAAAGGCCTAGAGAACATATGTGGCTGTCTCTCTTCTTTTCCTTTGTGTTGGTCATTTTAGTGAATTCCTGGAATAAAGGCGAGCCACTTCTTGATTAAAATATTTTTCGCGATTTTACCTTTCTCAGCATTTTTCTCTGCTTGTGTGTGATGTCACTAGGTAGTGATGGAAAGTCACACACACACCTGAGATCTAAGAAGTGGTCATGTTTTGCTGGAGAGTTGAGATAGGAAGTCTCTAGACCAGGTCTGAGGAATGTAACCAGCACAGTAATAAGCAAAGTCTTCTGTGCACCTTACTGCACTCAAAGTCATTGTTGGGGGACAGAGGTGATGTTATTTAGTTGATTCTGATCCCCTATGAGCAAAATGGGAAGTTAAATTTTACTTTGTACTTCTGTTTTAGTGTTTTAAGTTGCATCAATTTTTTCTTCATTCTCAGAGTAATTCCCCATGTTGTAATATTTATGTAAATAACCATTCCAGCTTGTGAAGTGCGTTTGTGGAATAAACCCCAGTAAAATAACTTGTTTTAATCTACATATATGAATAAAGTAGAAAAATATTCAGCTATAATTTCTGCATTATTAATATACATAGGTATATTATGAACAATATGTGAGATTCATTCACTCCATCATTCATTCAACAAATTTTTAGGGGTGCCTATTCTGTACCATTGTTCTAGGTACTGAAAAGCAGCAGTGAACAGAAAGTCCTCCATCTGTTGGAGTTTATATTCTAGTGAGGAAAGACAAACCAATCAACAAGCCAGACAAATGTATGTTTATGCCAGAGGTGATAAATGCTAAGGAGAAAAATGAGGCTGAGAAACAGGGAAGGCTGCGGGAGTGGAATACCTATTTTAAACAGAGTCATGGAAGCTTCCCTGATAAGGTGACATGTGGAAAGAAACCTAACCTAAAAGAGAGAAAAGAGCTACTCCTGAATCCAGGAGCAACAGTGCAGACTAAAATAACGGCAAGTGCAAAGGCCCTGAGGTGAGAATGGGCGTGGCGTAAGAAACATGAAGAAAAATGTGGCTGATGCTCAATAAGCAGGAAGAGGAATAGTAGGAAATGAGGACAGAGCGATAGTAAGCAGATGCCTGGGGCAGATCACATAGGGCCTTGCAGGTGGGTGTACAGAACTATCACGAGTCTGCTATAAGCCAGGCACTGAAGATGTGGCAGTGAGCAAGATAACTTAGGTCCCTGCTGTACAGTTTCCTTCTAGTACACACACACACACACACACACACACACACACACTTCACTTCCCTCCTTCCTGAGCCCTTTCCTAACCTCCAGCAACTTTACAATTGTTCCCCAATCAGCAGAGGAAGCAAGACCAGATTCTGTCGGAAATAAAATTGCTTGTCTCCCATGTTGTCCTAATCTTACAGCTCATAGGGAGCCAATGCGATACATCAGCTGTATTGCATTAGTAATGATAGCAAAGCACATTTGTTTACATGAGGAACTTCTATTTGTGTTAAAACAAGAAATCCTTAGCAGAATTAAGACAAACTTCAAATATAAAAGATAATTCTCCTCTGGAGTAACATTTTAAAATGTAAATCTGCAGCCTAAGATTCAGACTGTTTCCAACAGTTCCCAGGAGCACCGGTCATCATCTAATTTATAATTCTTATTAATTCATTCTAGATTTTAACTTGGAAGCAAGTCATGACTCTCTGCGCTAGCTTGTTCCTTGGTTTAGGTTACGACTTCAAATCTCCCAGTGTGTCTTCTGTGTTCCTATCAGGAGCAAATTCATCTCACATCCTCTGATGAAGTTCTGGTGACAATTATCGCTGCAGGTACAAGGTCACCCATTACCCGCCACTCATCACTTAAATGGGCCACCTGAAGAATGGCAGCTAGCAAAAGTTGTGTCGGTGTCACTAGGGCCGTGTTTATGATTCTCTGGGACAGCATGAATCCAGGCCTCCTGAACCCACAGTGTTTGTGTTCTTCTGCCAGAGCTTAACTCTTAACCATCCAAAAATGTCACAGCTCTCACGCATCCCAGCCAACACACACACACACACACACACTCAATAGGGCCGTTTCCACCTACAAGGCACTAACCAATACGAGTTTTCAGTCTCATGGCTCTGTTTTATTCCCTTTGAGGATATTTTCTTTATAAGTGTCCTGAGTTTATGCCCTGCCTCTTCCTCTTCCTCCCTTCCTGACTCCTAGATAAAAGCTACTAATTTCCTGCTGGGAAGTGGAAGTGAAGAAGAGCGGGAATGGGGCTGAAGCCAGGCTGTTCTTCACAGCTCCCCAAGGGTAGCAAGGCTTTCCCACCCTCCCCATCTGCTTTCAAGCCAAGACTCAGTGGCTTAATCTGTACGCAATGGCAGAGGTTAATTAGTTAACTGCCTCTGCCCTGGTTGCCCCTAGCAACTGGCTTTGGTCCATAACTAAATCACAACTAGAGATATTTCTCAAAGATTTTGTATTAGAGGAGAAATCCAATCAGAAGTTAGAGCAGGAAATTAACTGGTTGTCAGAGAAACTTTTTCCATTGATTAAAACCTCTACATCTCCATCTTCTCACAGTGCTTATGTCCTCATTACTCAAGGTCACAGTAAGAAAGCCCCTGATTACATGCTGTTCTATCGAATTAAAGAAACAAACATCCAGTGGCCTTTAAACCAATCAAAAGCCCCTCCTTGCACGGCCCTGGAACATCAATGTGAACACCAATAGGAGCTAGAGCCAGGATCTGGCATGGGATGACAAAGCACTCATAATACCTGCTGGTTAGGGCCAGCCACCAGCAGGCGTTCCCTGATGCACATTGCAGCCAGCCAGCCTCCATCCTCTCCGTTATGAAAATCACTCGGTGCCACTGTGAAAACTGTTTGTGCCTTTCTCAGCCCATTAATTTCTCTGTATTTAAGAGAAACAGCATTTCCATTTCTGAGATTAGATTTTGTTCATTAAACTCTCATCTCACTTCCCAACCTGCCAGATTTTCATCAGTAGAGATCTGGGATTCAGACACCACAGCCCATTAAGCACAACATCTTGGAATTTACAATTTTGTTTTACTAAACCTCTACAGACAATCTATCTCACATATATTAGCCTAGTAAAAGATTAAATATAAATGGATGTTTTCTAAAGCATTTTGAATATATTATTATTGGCTTAACACTTCACAGACCAACTATTTCCATTTTGCAGAATATTCTTAATCATATACACTATACAAAGACTGAAGAATCCAAGTCCTTTCTTGATTGTTTTTTAATTATAACTACTTAAAGTAACCATTTGCTAACTTCCTTTTTAAAAATATTTTGAATTAATAAGGGAGGAAAATATACGTGATGGTTTGGGAGCATATTGTTTGAAAGGCTTAAAGTAGAAAATTTTGATGATCAAATCACATTATGCCTGAAAGGAGGAAAAGCCTGAAGTCTTGGAGGGAAACAGGACGGCCCCCAGTCCGTTCAATGTCCTTGGCTGTTAGTTACCTTAGTGACTAACTACATGGCTGGTCATAGACTGAGTATTAATTACTTCCATAAGACATCTGGGCAACATGAAGCCCTGTAGGTCATCTTTGGACTTCCTTATAAGCAATGCCACATCACCTACCAAAGAACTGGGCCAGGGAGACCACGTAGCACCGATCATGCCTGCTAAGGCTGGAAGGAGGAGAGCCTCTCTTCTCCATGAGGGGAGCAGGAAAGGCCTCAGAACAGAGTTCTGCCCCAGGAGCAGAACAGAGTTCTACAGCCCAGAGGTAGGGAGCTGGGGGAAATCACAAGCCTAGGTACTTTGATCCACACAAAGAACGGTTTAACCATGAGAAGAAGCCGTTTTAGCCATTTTACAATCTCTCAGGACCCTAAAGCAAGGCTGTCCTCTGAGGAAAGGCATATGCGGGTTTAAATATTCGGGACTCTACATTCTAATGGAGAAGATAAACACGTCAGAGATTTAAAAAAAAAAAAAACACAGTAAAAAACCTCAGCTACAATTTCTCATGCTTCCTGATCAGGCTGTTCTACAATGTGATTAACACTGTGATCACAATAAAAATGTTTTATTTAGTGGGTAATTGTATGTACTGGTGTCTACCATTTCCAAATGTCTCCTTTTATTACCCTTGTTCAAGAAAGTCTTAATACTGAAGTGATTTACTGATCACTTAAAATGCCAGGCTCACCATTAGGAGGTACATTTACTATATGTTGCTTAATTTTATAGTACATTATTTCCTTATAAACAGACCCATTACCGTGGGACATTAATTAAACCTTTTCCCCATTATACATTACATTTTGAGGACAACAGTGTTGGCCTGATTGATGTACCTGTGACTCCGTTTCTTGGCTCACAACGGAAGCACACTCCCCAAGAAGTGGTGCTGCTGGGACTCCACGATGAAGCAACAGACAGCTCTGATTTGTGAAAGATGTGCTTAATGAATAATGCATGGTAGATGTGCTTCAACAACCCAATTTGCTGAACTATTTAGCATCAATAACTTAGCTATCATAGAAACAGAAGGCCTTCCAGAGCGAGGTTATGAGAAGAGTTTTAATAAAATGACAGCACTCTAATCACTGGCATCACATTTGCATTTACTTTGGACTGGTATAAAAAGAAAACTTTTGCAGCCTTTTTGTCAAGCTCTCACTCAGAAATGTGTTGGCATATAGGCGCTGTGCCAGGATCAGCCATCCTGGAAGGATTTGAGGAAACACTTAGCAAGGGCTTCCTGCAAATCACACAGTGCTAACAAGGCCAACCTCTGATTTCAAAAAACCCTGCTGGTTAAAACATAATTCTAGTGAAGAGCACAAAACTACAAGTCAATTTTCTATGGCTTTAAGACGTAATGATGAGTATTACATTAAAATTTCCTATGGAATATCATATTTTCTAACATTACTGAAAAAAGACAAGAGTAGTGTTAAGAAACTAATCTTCATTAAATCATTTGAATTACCTATTTTATATCTCCGTATTGATCCCCTAATCTCCAAAATCAAGAAACAAGAACAAAATCCCATGGCCTAATATCTGAGAAACCATGAAAATGCTGTGTGCAACATATCCAGTTAGCATTATTTAAGTGCATGTTTATCATTCAGTACCTTCCCACTGGTAAGAATAAGAAAGGTACAACTACGTATGTCAAATTTCCCAGGACTAATAACATACATAAAGAACAGAACAGGATTTTACTGTTGCATCAGCGGCATTTGTTGATTGAACAGAGGTGAGTTCAACATTTGATGTTAATAGCTACATAAACACTTAGGAGAAATCTCCCAAAGCAAAAGACCGGTCTGGACCCCATGTTCCATACAGAATGGCCAAAACAATCTTCTAAGAGGCACACATTAAAATCCCTCCAAACCCAGCCTTGTTGTATCCCTGGAAGCCTTGAAATCAAATGATATTTCTGAAGCCTAAGAGTTGGCCAAGTAGGAGACTGAGCTTAGGGATCTCAACTTCTAAGCAGAATCTCGCCATGGTTCAATATCATCTACCATTTGCAAAGCATCTTACACGAATGTCAGACCAAATGTGGGAGGAAAGGTCTGCTCCCCTAGGTGACTTAACTTCTTGTTTAGATGTGAATAATTGGGGCCTTAGAGAAAGTCACTATGAATGGAAGACGCCAGGCTTCTGCAGAGAAGGGAACTGATGATTGTTGAATAGCTTCTACATAACAGACTTTCTGCTAGGTGATCCATGCACCATCAATGATGATTAGAAAAGATGAACACTGGGCAGACCTAGCTCAGTGCTCCGAGCTCGCGGCATCCCGGAACTACTGCCGCTGTGGGAGAGCGAAGAACTTGGACTGCCAGGGCTCTGCTTACGGCCCACAGGGCTGAGGGGGCAGCATATAACATGGCTGAACCCAACGCTCACGGCAGAGACCTCGGAGCAAAGATTGAGGCAAGAAGGCTGAAAACGGTGGTTTAAGCCCTCACTGCCGAGCGGAGAATGGAAGCCTTAGGCACTGAGACTAGCCGCCCACTCCAAACCCTCACAGAGCTCGCCCCACCCCAACTGCTTGGTGCTAGAAGCGATAAAGTAGCAGTGTCAGATCAAAAGTACAGGATATTTGCTGTTCTGAGAATTGTGGACCGCAGACACAGATTCGCAGCCCAACTAGTTCTGGCAAAGGGGAGGGAGCTGTGGAAGCAGGACCGGCTGTGGTGGTGGTCGCTGCCATTGCTCTGGGCCACTTCTCACAACTCACCCTGCCCCTGGCCCCACCTATCTGGGTGGATCCCTGCAGGAGTAAACAGAACTGCTGAAACATACGGGCTCTGAATCTGGTGCAGAAAGAGCTTTGGAACTTCAAAAGCTCTCTGCACCCCCACAGGGACATGGTGCCCTATGACCCAGGTGAACTGTTAACAGAGGAGAGGCCCATCTCCCAGGGAATCCCCACATTGTGTGAGAAGCTGGAATAGTGCAGAGAGAACATAGCACTGTGTGAAAGAGGAAAAAAAAGGCTGCAGTCGAAGAGAAAATAAAACATTCTACCAACAAGTACTGGAAAACAAAAGAAAGACCTCTCCCTATCAACCTGTTGCAGAAGGCACTTATGTAGATGTCTAGGAAGAGAAATAATAAATCAGTAATTGTCATGAATAACCAAGGCAACAAGACAGCTCAGAAAGAAAGTGAAAAGTCTCCAGAAAAAGAACTTAAAGATATGGAAATATGTGACTTAAATGATAGAGAATTCAAGATTGCAATTCTGAAAAAACTCAACGACATGCAAGAAAACACAGAAAGGCAATTTAATGAACTCAGAAATGCAATCAAAGAACAACATGAGCATTTTACGAAAGAGATTGAAATTTTAAAAAAGAACCCAATGGAATTTCTGGAGATTAAGAACTCAATAGAAGAAATTAAGAATGAAATAATCAGTTTAGGTAGTAGAGTTGACCAGATGGAGGAAAGAATCAGTGACATCGAAGATAGGAACCTGGAAATGACACAGATGGAAGAAGAAAGAGACTTGAGACTTAAAAGAAATGAAAGAACTCTACAAGAACTTTTTGACTCTATCAGAAAGAGCAATATAAGAATAATGGGCATACCAGAAGGAGAAGAAAGAGAGAAGGGACTAGAGAATATATTCAAACAAATTGTTGATGAGAACTTCCCAAATTTGTGGACAGAACTGGATCCTCGAATCCAAGAAGCAAATAGAACACCTAATTACCTCAATCCCAACAGGCCTTCTCCAAGGCACATTGTATTAAAATTAACACCAAAGAAAGAATCCTCAAGGCAGCCAGGGAAAAGAAGACGGTAACCTACAAAGGAAACCCATTAGATTATCATCAGATTTTTCAGCAGAAACTCTACAAGCCAGGAGAGAGTGGAACCAAATATTCAAACTATTGAAAGAGAGAAATCATGAGCCAAGAATAATATATCCAGCAAAGATATCCTTTAGATATGAAGGAGGAATAAAGACATTTCCAGACATACAGAAGCTGAGAGAATTTTCTAATACATGACCTGCAATACAAGAAATACTAAAGGAGGCTATTCGACCACCATCAACAGGGACAATTTGTGGCAACCGAAACATAAAAAGCGGGAGAGTAAAGGCCTGAACCGGCATATGGGAATGGAGAAAGTAAGCGTGCTGAAGAAAATGGAATACTCTAAATATCAAACTTTCTTTTACATAATCTTAAGGGTAACCACTCAAAAAAAAATCCAGAACTGAAATATATACAGTAATAAAAGAAGAAACAGAGGGAAACATCATAGAATACCACCACACAGAAATAACAGACAACAACAAAAAGGCAAAGAAACAATGGAGACACAGCCTTACCAGAAAACTAAAGATAGAATGACAAGAAATCCTCACGTATCAATAATCACCCTAAATGTAAATGGACTGAACTCACCAATAAAAAGGCACAGAGTAGCAGATTGGATCAAAAAACTAAACCCAACAATACGCTGTCTCCAAGAGACACATCTCAGCTACAAGGACAAGCATAGACTCAAAGTGAAAGGGTGGAAATTGACTCTCCAAGCAAATGGTACCCAGAGAAAATCAGGTGTAGCCATAATGATTTCCGATGAAACAGACTTCAGGGTGAAAAAGATAACAAGAGACAAAGATGGACATTTCATAATGGTAAAGGGGACTATACAACAAGAAGACATAACAGTCATCAATATTTATGCCCCCAATCAGGGAGCACCGAAATATACCAAGCAACTACTAACAGAACTAAAGGGAGAAATTGACCAAAACACAATTATACTAGGGGACTTAAATACATCATTGACAGCTATGGATAGATCATCCAAACAGAAAATAAATAATGAAATAGCAGCCCTAAATGACACATTAGATGAAATGGACATCATTGACATATATAGAGCACTTCATCCTAAAACATCAGACTATACATTCTTTTCCAGTGTACATGGAACATTCTCAAGGATAGACCATATATTGGGACATAAATGCAGCCTCAGCAAATTTAAGAAGATTGAAATCATACCAAGCATATTCTCTGATCACAAGGCTTTGAAATTGGATATCAACTGCAAAAAGAAAGCAGGAAAAAAACACAAATACATGGAGATTAAACAACATACTTTTAAAGAACGACTGGGTCAAAGAAGAAATTAGAGGAGAGATCAAAAGATACATAGAAACTAATGACAATGAAAATACATCCTACCAAAATTTTGGGGATGCAGCGAAAGCAGTTTTAAGAGGGAAATAAATATCATTACAGGCCTATCTCAAGAAACAAGAAAAATCCCAAATAAATAACCTCATGTAACACCTTACAGAACTAGAAAAAGAAGAACAAGTGAAATCCAAGGTCAGCAGAAGAAAGGAGATAACAAAAATCAGAGCAGAGCTCAATGAAATAGAGAAGAAAAAGACAATAGAAAAAATTAATGTGACAAAGAGCTGGTTCTTTGAAAAAATTAATAAAATCAACAAACCCTTGGCTAGACTCACTAAGATAAAAAGAGAGAAGATACTAATTAACAAAATCAAAAATGAAAAAGGGGAAGTTATCACGGACACTACAGAAATACAAAGGATCATGCAAGAATACTATGAAGGACTATTTGCCACCAAATTCAATAACCTAGAAGAAATGGACAAGTTCTTAGAAACATATAGCCTTCCAAGGCTGAACCATGAAGAACTGGAAAATCTAAACAGACCAATCACCAGTAAAGAAATTGAATCAGTCATCCAAAATCTTCCCAAAAGCAAAAGTCCTGGACCAGATGGCTTCACTAGTGAATTCTACCAAACCTTCAAACAGGATCTAATACCAATCCTGCTCAAATTCTTCCAAAAAATTGAAGAAGAGTCAGTACTCCCTAACTCATTTTATGAGGCCAGCATTACCCTGATACCAAAACCTGGTAAGGACAACACAAAAAAAGAAAACTACAGACCTATATCTCTGATGAATACTGATGCAAAAATCCTAAACAAAATTCTAGCAAATCGAATACAACAATGCATTAAAAAGATTATTCATCATGACCAAGTGGGGTTCATCCCTGGGGCACAAGGATGGTTCAACATCTGCAAATCCATCAATGTGATACATCACATAAACAAAATAAAGGACAAAAATCATATGATTATATCAATTGATGCAGAAAAAGCATTTGACAGGATACAACATCCATTTATGATTAAAACACTTAATAAAATAGGTATAGAAGGAAAATACCTGAACATAATAAGGGCCATCTATGACAAGCCCTCAGCTAATCTTATAATTAATGGTGAAAAACTGAAGCCCTTTGCTCTATGTTCAGGAACACGACAGGGCTGTCCCCTATCACCTCTGCTTTTCAACATAGTGTTGGAAGTCCTTGCCAGAGCCATCAGGCAAGAGAAAGAAATAAAGGCATCCAAATTGGGAATGAAGAAGTTAAAATATAACTCTTTGCAGATGACATGATACTATATATAGAAAACCCTAAAGACTCCACCAAAAAGCTGTTAGAACAATCAATGAATACAGTCAAGTTGCTGGCTACAAAATCAATGTACAAAAGCCCATTGCATTCCTATATACTAACAATGAAATCTCAGAAAAAGAAATACAAAAAACAATTCCTTTTCAATTGCAGCAAAAAGAATAAAATACCTAGGAATAAACTTAACCAAGGATGTGAAGGATTTATATGCTGAAAACTATAAGACATTTTTGAAAGAAATTGAAGAAGACACAAAGAAATGGAAAGACATTCCTTGCTCATGGATTGGAAGAATCAACATAGTTAAAATGGCCATATTACCCAAAGCCATATACAGATTTAATGCAATTCCCATCAAAATCCCAATGGCATTTTTTAAAGAAATAAAACAAAAAAACATAAGATTTGTTTGGAACCACAAAAGACCCCGAATAGCCAAAGCAATCTTAAGAGAAAAGAACAATGCTGGAGGTATCACACTGCCTGACTTTAGCTTGTACTACAGGGCTACAATAATCAAAACAGCATGATATTGGTAGAAAAACAGACACATAGACCAATGGAATAGAATTGAGAACCCAGAAATAAAACCACATAAATATGGACAGATAATTTTTGACCAAGAAGCTAAAAACATACAATAGAGGAAAGACAGCCTCTTCAATAAATGGTGCTGGGAGAATTGGATAGCCACGTGCAAAAGAATGAAACTGGACTGCTATCTGTCACCATGTACCAAAATTAATTCAAAATGGATCAAAGACTTAAGCATAAGACCTGACACAATAAACTGCATAGAAGAAAACATAGGTACTAAACTTATGGACCTTGGGTTCAAAGAGCATTTTATGAATTTGACTCCAAAGGCAATGGAAGTAAAAGCTAAAATAAACAAATAGGACTATGTGAAACTTAAAAGTTTCTGCACAGCAAAAGAAACCATCGACAAAATAAAGAGGCAACCGACTGAATGAAAGACGATTTTTGCAAACAGTTCCTCCGATAAGGGTCTAATATCCAAAATATACAAGGAACTCATGAAACTCAACAATAAAAAAACAAACAACCCAACTGAAAAATGGGCAGAGGACCTGAAGAGACATTTCTCCAAAGAGGACTTACAAATGGCAAATAGACATATGAAAAAATGTTCAACATCACTAATCATCAGAGAAATGCAAATAAAAACCACAATGAGATATCACCTCACCCCAGTTAGAATGGCTTTCATCAACAAGACAAATAGCAACAAGTGTTGGAGAAGCTGTGGAGAAAAAGGAAGCCTCATACACTGTGGGTGGGAATGCAGACTGGTGCAGCTGCTATGGAAGTCAGTGTGGAGGTTCCTCATAAAATTACAAATATAATTACCATATGACCCAGCAATCCCTATCCTGGGTATCTACCCAAAGAATTTGAAATCATGTAAAATTATGTAATTTCATTAACAATTGTCACCCAAATAAATTAAAAAAAAGAAAGAAAGAAAAGATGAACACTGGAACTAAGAAAATAAAATGGAACTAAAGTGAACAGAAGAACCAAAGTATAACTTCCTATGCTGCAGCTTTCTGAGAAAGAAAGATAAACTGAAGGAAAATAAGACAGAAAGATGCCCTTTTGGGACTACATTCTCTTCTGTCCTGGAGAAGGTGCTAGATGAGTAGATTGACAGGCTCTGCTACTGTCAATCTTGGCAGACTGGAATATTCAGGAGCAATGTAAAGTCACATACGTACAAGGTCGAACAATCAAGTTCACAAACTTGTTGCAATGATGTTGCTAACTTTTTTTTATATCAAAGAGATTATTCATTATGTATTTGTACCAACTGGACAAACAGTTAACCAAGTTTACTATTTGGAAGTGCTGAAAAGCCTGCGTGAAAAGTTAGACGACCTGAACTTCTTAACCAACAATCATGGCTCTTGCATCACGACAATGCACCAGCTCACATGGCACTGTCTGTGAGGGAGATTTTAGCCAGTGAACAAATAACTGTATTGGAACACCCTCCCTACTCACCTGACCTGGCCCCCAATGACTTCTTTCTTTACCTGAAGACAAAGGAAACATTGAAAGGAAGACTTTTTTAAAAACAAATTTTTAAAAATTAGTTTCAGGTGTACAAACAATGTAATAGTTAGACATTTACACCCCTCACAAAGTGATAACCTCCTTCCCCCAATCTACTACCCCTCTGACATCATATATAGCTGTTACAATTCCATTGACTGTATTGAAAGGTAGACATTTGTATGACATTCAGGACATTAAGGATTATATGATGATAGCTCTGATGGCCATTCCAGAAAGAGTTCCAAAATTGTTTTGAAGGATGGACTTAGTGCTGGCATTGGTGCGTAGCTTCCCAAGGGGAGTACTTCAAAGGTAACCATAGTGATATTCAGCAATGAGGTATGTAGCACTTCTTCTAGGATTAGTTCATGAACTTCATTGTCTGACCTCATATCCCTGCGTTCTGAGGAAGGAGAGAAAGAAACAGCCACAGGCATATTTCTGCTTAGCAACCCTGACCTAAGTGGCTTTATAAAACGCCCCCAAATTTCCCCTAAGCCAATCATCCAAATTGTTCTGCCTTCATAGATGAGACAGGACTCCTACCATAGGAATTAACATATACCATATTTCCCAGAAAATAAGACCTAGCCAGACCATCAGCTCTAATGCACCTTTTGGAGCAAAAATTAATATAAGACCTGGAATTATATTATATTACACCTGGTATTATATTTATATTATATTATATTATATTATATTATATTATATTATAGTACATTATACCCAGTCTAATATTAAAATAAGACCGGGTCTTATATTAATTTTTGCTCCAAAAGATGCATTAGAACTGATGTTCCGGCTAGGTCTTATTTTCGGGGAAACATGGTATTTATCTCAACAAGTCTTTCACTTTATGGGAGACAAAAATCAAGGTTTAAAAATGTAAATTGTTCGTGTCATAGACAGCCTTGGAAATTAGGTGTGGTTGCCCCCAAAGCCCTGCAATATCACCTCTAGGATCTGAAGTAGCTGAGCATTCAGGATGGGGATTCAACAGGACCCAAATATTGTGGCTGAGTGAAAAATTCTCAGCTGCACTGGGAATTAATTTCAAATTCTGATCCTATTTGAAAAGTTATTGTGAAAGTCTCTTATATTTAACATGTCCAAGAACAATTCATGACTTTCTACTCCCCAAAAACTCCTACTCTTGTGTTTCCTCTCTCAGTGAGTGGTACCAACAGCTGCCTAGTTCTGCCAGCAAGGATACACGAGTCAATCGGGACATTTCCATGACACCCCAGACACACACACATACATATCATACCCAGTCGTTCACGAAGTCCTGCCAATTTTACCTTCTGAATATCTACTAGAACTAGCTGCTTCCCTTTATGTCTGCTGCTACCCCTCCAATCCAGGTTACAGCCACCTCCCTGGGCCACAGCAGTTTCTCAACACTGCTCCCTACATCAACCATAGCCTCACCCAGCCCCTTCCAATTCTGCACATTGCAGCCAGAATATTTTTTTTGAATTGTAAATCTGATAACATCCATACTCCATTGCCCCTTCCCCAGTTCTTAAAAGTTACTGATAGCTTCCCATTGTTAACAAGAGAACAAAACCTCGAATGACCCTGCATGGACTGACTCTGCTGCTCTTATCTCTCCAGACCCATGTCACATTGTATGTTCCAACCATTGATAGTATTATTTGCAATTCTTCAAACATTCTGTTTCTTCCCTTACTAAGACCTTTACAGGTACCTAGAATCCACCCAAAACATTTCTTTCCATTCCCAACCAACTAGCGACTCCTATTAATCCTTCAAACCTCAGTTCAAACGCTGAACTCTGATAGAAGCCTTTCCTAAGCCCTGAAACTAAATAAGACAGGCCCTCCTGTTAGACACTCACAGGGCATCTTGTACCTTCCCTTCATGGTACTTACCAAGGTCAGGGCCTGCATCTGAATTCTCTCCTCTGAATCCCTAATACCAAACAAAATTCCTGACATCTAGTAAGTGTTTAGTATGTGTAATGACAGAAGGAAAGAACAAAGGAAAGGAAGGAGGCAGACAGGAAGGAACGTGGTGGAGAAGACTAATGTGTGGTCTAAATCTCAGAATTGGCTTAGGAACTGGGGTGGGGTGAGCCAGCCCAGATGCTAAGAGCAGGAGAAGAACAGGTTATGAAGAGGCTGCCAACAGGTCTGTTCCCCTCTCCTTGCGAATCCACCTGCTTGGCCACCTTTGAAGCTGCCCTATGTAAGCTAGAATCTCCCTGATAGGATTTCTTCTGGCATTTGTCCTACTTTTATTTGAAGTAAAATCAGAGACAAGCTAGGATCTGAGAAAGCATTACTACCTTGCATTGACTTAAAACTCTGACCACATTTGTGTAAGCTGTATCTGTCCATGCAAGGTTACTACTACAAAGTACTTGGTCAAGTGAGGGTTCTGTTGTTTTTTTCCCATTCGGCTGTTCCAGATTAGCATTTTCTGTATTTATGCACCACCTGGTTACTTATACAGTGTTTCAGTACGGCCTTAGAACTTCTCCCGGAGGTATTCCCTTTCCTCTCCTCGTATTTCCTATGGAGGCAGCTATAAGCTGACCTCATCTAGTGTCCCTCCTAACTCCCCTTGAGATGCTTCCTAGCTTTTACCTCTTCCCCTGTGATGTTGGCACCTGGTGGCGATTTTTGAAATGCTGACTCACATAACAAGCCTGTGGGCTACCACATCTGCACCCTGTCAGTCCTGCTTCTGTGCACAAAGGATTCCTACAGAGGGTTAGTTACAGTCAAAAAGCTGAAATCCTGTGTTTCCCAGACAGAAAGAAATGTCCTACTCACACGGTGGCATCAGCTGCCCCTGAGTTCTATCTCCTGCCCAGGAGATAGAAGGACCACTTGAAAAGTTACTGCCAGCGGCTTCCCTGCCAGTGTGGCTAAGCAGAACCACATTTGAGATACTCAAAAAAGCTCATGCCACTGGCACAAAGACAATCTTTCTGGGAATTAAAGAGCAATGATGCTGGCAGGAGTCATGGCCCTTCACTTATCTACTGACTGCAGAACAAATGACGGCCTAAAAGAGAAGAATACATGCTGAAAGTCTATGTGACCCACCCTTTAAAGTGACAGTGAAATCTCTTCATGTTGAGCAGCGGTGAGCGCTGACCACATAAGATGACAACTCTAGCTTCCTACATCCGCCAACGCAATGTGCAGGCAGATGACTAGGAATCAGGAGACCACCTTCAAACTGAGTTCCCACTCCAGAAGCATTGGTTTGTGTAGACAGAAAAGGAAACAGCAGCTGCAGCTGCAAAAAGAATCATGTTTCTCCTGTACTGGAGGCTTGAGTATTTTCATAAGAAAGAGCACTGGGTGGGAAAGCTCTCAGGTATGATTTGGGTGGGGTGCCTACTTGGTTCTGGAGCTGAAGCTGCTAGGAGAACACAGACTGAGTACATGTGCCCCACTTTACACTGCTCTGTAGCCCAGTGTTTCCTCATATGGCCCCAAGAGGTAGGACTAACACAAAGGGTTAAAATCTACGAAAGGACAGATTTGGGTTCAATATATACAAGAACTAAGAGCGACCTAAAGATGGTGTTAGTGGCCCTAGCGGCCATGAGTTCTCCTTCAGTGTATGTCCAATCACAGGTGAGTGAGGAACTCAAGGCTCTTGAGGTCCAGGAAGCCTCATGGAGTATAAATACCTGGCATCACTTCTCCACAGGAAGTACCTCTGGAAGCAACACCTTAGCAGGACTCACAATAAGAAAGCATGTCCAATTGTCCAAAGGAGAAGAAATGGAAAACAAATATATCCAAAGGAACAGACACGGGGAAACGAACTCTTCTTCAACCACAAAGAAAAAGAAGCAAAAGCTGTCCGGGGCCGGCCTGCCCGGACCCGCCCAGACATGCCCGGGCTTGTCTGCACCTGGTTGCCCCTGGGCCAAGCTTAAAGTTTCGATTCTATTGTTTAAGTTTAAGTTTTGATTTCTCAAACAGCCCGCCATGACGAAGTAACCTCTGATTGGTCGGTCCCCATATTGGGAGACCAGGAGTTTCTTTGATGTGCCTAAATCTATATATACAAGCTGTTACCTTCAATAAAGAGAGACTTGATCAGATTCCTGTCTTGTCTCCATTTCTCGCGTACCCCTGTCCCCCCGAGCCCCTATTTCTCCCCCAGGTCTTCCGTTGTCGATCCTGCAGGTCGGGACAAAAAGCCAAGATCTAAAGTGAAGGATAAGAAGCAAAGCCTTGAGGAAGCTCCTGAGGTGACTAGCTGACTGAGACAGCCACCTTGTTTAGGGTTTCTAGGGCCAGTGTTGGGTTATGCCCTGGAGATTCCAAATCTAACCTGGATAGCTTCGAGCTAGGGTATCATAGAAGGCATTCAAGCTTTGGGTAAGTAGTGGGACTGCACCAGCTCTCAGTGGAAATTGCTAAACCCCAATTGTATGTCATATTTTGTGAGTATATATCCATGTGCTTTTATCTAGAGAGAGAGTTGACTTCTTTGATCAGATTCTAAAATATTACACACCACTGTTTGAGATAAACTTGAACACATCTTCAAATTCTATAGGCATGTTTAATATCACATACTTGGATAAAGGAAATATTTACTTCCTTACTTGGTATTAGATAATTAAAGATTTAAAATTGTAATTAGTATTAATGATTGTTTTGGGGGGGGCTTAAGAATAAAATAATTGATAAATGTTCCGCCTACTAGAGGATTATACTTCAGGTGGTATTCAGATTTTGGAGTTGTATGGAGCCCAGGGAATGCAAACATAACATAATGCTTATATATTAAGTCCAGTGCAAGGAGCGATCCATATGGTATGTATACTGAACATTTCCCTTTTACCTCCCCAAACTCCTTTCCTCCTTCTGACAATTGCATCAGTTTTTGTTTCTGATCTACACCTTCCCACTCTCAAATAATGTGATCTGGGTTGGCTCCCTCCTGAGTTCTGGGGACAAAGCTTCTTCAGTCAGAGTCAGACCTTCCCTGGCCACAATGATTGGGGTAGGGTGGGCACGTAACCTCATCCAGTCTAGCCCTGGTGATTCTCAGGACGTTTCCTGGGGACACTGGGACAAGGACCTTTCTTTTCCACCCTGGATCTAAATTTCTGTGTAGCTGACAGGCACCTCATAACTATGTGAGGTCCCAAAATAGAACCAACATTACAGAAGCAGATCCAAGAAATAAATAACAGGAACTCAGTTATTATTCCAAATCTAACCTGGATAGCTTCGAGCTAGGGTATCATAGAAGGCATTCAAGCTTTGGGTAAGTAGTGGGACTGCCATGAATCAATGCACACTTGAGGCTATATTACATCTCATTTATATGTGTCAATAATCTCCCTCTTTTACATAACCCAAGCCAGTTTAAGTTGGGTTTTCTGTCACTTGCAACCAAAAGAATTCTGTCTAAAATAGTATGTGAAAATGCAAAACTGCAGTTTGACAGGTACCATTTAGAATCCCCATACAATAAAGCTCTATCAATTTATATGGCCCTCTCTAAGCGCATCTAAATGTGAAAGAATCTTTTTACCTCCTCTCTCCTCACTTGTGTCTTTGCTTCCTCTCCCCTCTTCTAAAGTAACTCCAAGATAACACACATTCCCTGGAGGGCCCATATTTCCATTTAAACCACTCTCTGAAATGCAATCAGCTCTTGAAATCATTTCACAGAAACCTTAACAAGGCAAAGTGGCAAAAGGAATGTAAAATATAACAAGACTACACTTTTTGAACAGGGTTTTGAACGCTATAGCCTAATGAGGAAACAGTGCTCCTTCCAGTTTTATTTGTCCCAAAAAGCTAAAATCGGTATGAAAGATAATGTCACCTTTTGCACAGAAAAAAATTAATTTTTTCATAAGTAAAAAAAAAAAAGAGCTTTATACCCTGAAATGTAATCCTCTTTTTATAATTTGTGAAATTATAATTTGAATGGCAATTAGCAGGCGACCAAAAACCAAACTTTGACCCCAGAAGATTTGAAAGCTATTTATAGCAGGAGCAGAAATGAAGTCAGATAAATGGACAACTCTTTGCCTATTATGGTCAATGAGCTCATGGGTACTTGATAAACCACTATTTAGCACAGTCCTTTTTGTAATTATTTAAACCACATACAACGTCATGGTGGTAAGTCAGATATACAGTCACAACTAATATGAAATTAGATAAGTAGTCTACGGCCGTACCACCCTGAACGCACCTGATCTCATCTGAAATTAGATAAGTAATCAATCAATGAATGAAACTACTTGCCTAATAGGAAAAGTTTTTACTGTAAACAATTGAAATAGCAGCAAAAGAAGGTACAGATTTCTGCATATTGTGAAAATAAAAGTAGAAGAGAGTTTATTTTATAAAGTAGCTATAAACACCACAAGACATCTTTCTAAGATGTCTTCAGCCTGATATAATAATTCACAAGACAGTAATTATAAATAAAACTCTAGATATCTAAGAATTTTCATCAGTTGGAATAATTTCCCAAACTGACTTATACACTATCATTCTAGCAGTAAATAAAAATATGTCTGTTGAATGGTTTTGGAGATTTTCTCAACTTTATCTAGAGACACTTATTCAGATGAAATAAAGAGTTAATTCACCCAAGTAAATTAAACTCAAAACTTACAGTTTTCTAAATTTCTCTAGTTGTAAAGGTTTTCTTTTGCACCACACTTAATTGCAGAACTTTAGCCTTATAAAATCATCTCTCCATCCTTTGAAAAGACTGGCTCATAAGAATATTGGTCAGACCCAATGGCTTAAAGCCCAAAGATTTGGCAAATTAGTATTAGATTTTGCAACATCCTTGCTCTCCCCATTTCCTGCTAATTCTGAAGCATTCAAATTGAATTCAAACTAATTTAATTTTAAAACTTTTTATGACAGCTTTTAGGATAAATGGACAGCCATACCTTCTCATCAGAAAATCAACATGTACGATGGTCTCAGAGCAACCCTAACTATGCTTCCATAGAGATGCATGGCCTATCTTGGTATTGGGGACAAGTTCTGCCTGATTGAAGGTCCAATAACCTTAGAGTCAACTAATGTCAAAATATGATGGCCAAAAGTAATCATTTCAAGTCTTTAAAAGATACCCAATTGTGTTTAGACTAAATACAAAAGCTTATGAAATATTAGACAAAAACATAAGTATATCTTTATATGACTCACAAATTTACAGTCCATAAAAGAATATAAAACTAACTTGAGATTTAATATGGCAATGGAAATGGAATATTGGGAAAATGTGATGCAAAAGCATTCCCAAAATAGTGTAAGCTTTTAAAGCACAAAAAATGCCACTATACAAAAATAGTATTTTATAAATAAGTTTTCAAACATAAAATAAAATGGAAATACAATAAAGAATAAATTTGGAACAGTTCAAATAAAATTATTTCAATTTTAAATGCATGCATTCCTTAAGCAGTTTGTACCATAAAATAACACTCATAAAAGAGACTATCTTTTCTGGAAAACACTAATAGCTAATTAAAGCTACCAGTTCACACAGCTGGAGCATGAATTATTAATGAACTTCAGGGTTGGAAATAAGATAGCATAACAGGCAGCTTAGCACTGTAAAATATCATAGAAACAGGAGAATCAAGGGAGGGAAAACCAGCTCTTTCAAGGAATAGAAATAAAGCAATCTCTACAATTGCATTCAAATATTCATAAAGCAAAAAAACTAGAGATTCCTGGAAAAAAGTAAGAACCAATACTATAAAAATTATATTAATAAACATATTGATATACAGAGTAGTAATCAATACTCTATATCAATATAGAATACTCTGCTATACAGAGTAGTAATTATTGTACAGTCAGCACAGCAGATACAGGTTTTTCTTTAAATTGGTAAGGCCATCTACTATTTTTTTTTTTTTAAGCATCATGTAAGGGTAAGTAGCGAGTGAACCAAAAACATTAAGGCTAGTTCTCAGCTACAATTGCTTAACCCCAAAATTGCCATCTGGAATGTTTTTTTTAGAAACCAGCACCCCCCACCCCCAAAAGAAACTGACTAACAGGAGCACAGAAAGGAATACATAAACGCCAAGCAGAGCCAAAAGTGTAGTAAAACAGTACAATCTTGGACCACCGAGAAAAAAAAAAAAATGACTGTCTTTCATCACTGCCCCAACTTCCAGAAAGTTCTCATTTGTATGGATTTATCAGCAGTTTCCATTCATCAACTCAGCAGTGCAGAAGAAGCCAAATTCATCATCCAGGTTCTGACATCTACTCTGTTTCTAACTGTTCAACTAGAGTATGCCTCTGTGTCTCTCTGTTTTGAAAAATTTTAAATGAGAAAATTAGGAGTTAACTATAGTTAGCATCTTCAAGCAGGTAACTCATAATGGTACTAGCAGGAGAGAACCAAAGTTTAATACTATTGCATTCCCAGGCTGAGATTCAGAAAGTCAGCCAGTCTTCTGGAAGAGTCTTATTTGAAAGCCTTAGCTCAGTAAACTGTTAACCCACTGAGGTCCTGTCTTTACCCCACCCATTCTATGAGTGATAAAATAAGGGACATGACTTTTCCCTTTATTTGTGTGTTGTTGTTTTAACTTCTCTAATTATTGCAGATTTTCAAGTTTCATAATCTATGGATTTGAAAAACTAATGTATCCTTGAAAAAAACAAATATCTGCCCATACAGAAGTGATATTTAACTCAATTGTAAGTCAGTTAACATTTAAGTGGTGCTTACGTGTCACACACTGTGTTAACACAATGAATGAGAACATAGAACATTCTAATCACAGAGAATTCCAAAACTTTATTTTAGCCAAAGTTGAAAAAAAGAAAGGAAGCAAAGTAACAAGATTCTACAGCTAACCATCCATCATCTCTCTCTGGAAAAATCTTATTTTGAACTTATCTACAAGTAATAAATATTGTATTGGAGAAGACCAGCCTAACCTGAGGTAAAATTCCCAAGGTCAAAGGTTTGTTTTTAGAGCCCTACATACTTCTTCCAGTGTCTCTTTATCCACAGTAGTGGCTGGCTCTATGGCAACACATAGCACAGCATCTGGCCCAGAAGAGGTGTTCAATAAATATTTGTAGTATCAACTAATTTATTAATTGGTTGACTACATTCCCGAATTCCTTGGCCACCATCAGCCCATCAATGAAACATGGCCCTCTCCCTGAGCACCTGGTCACAGCTAGTCATCCTGAGAAAATCAACTGGTATTCAATACAAATGCTCTCAGTGAGGGGTTGGCACTCAAATTTGAATGTTCCAGGATAGATAAGTCAACTGACAACTTTTTACTGGAGAGCTTCCATAAATACAATGAATCTCCAGGGTTAAATTTTCAGACCTTATCAAGGCAGGGCGCCTCTCGGATCACACATCTGTTCCTAATCAAACTGGCCGTGCCTGAACCAAGCACTTTGTCTTCTGCTAGAGAAAGAGAAGAGGGGAAATTGTTCTTTATTTCTATATATTTGCTTTTGTATAGTTTCTGTTGTGCTCCTCATTACCACCAAATTAATCTGAAGTAGACTATGCAAAAATCATTTAAAAAACATAACACGAGGCTAACTCAAGAACAATGAAAATAGTCTCTTTTGTAATTATTAACACATACACGGCCTGACGATTAAGTATATGAACTTGTTGCAATGATGTTGCTAACCTTTTCTGATAACAGAGAGATTATTCATTATGAGTTTGAACCAACTGGACAAATAGTTAACCAAGTTTACTATTTGGAAGTGCTGAAAAGGCTATGTGAAAAAGTTGGACGACCTGAACTTTTCGCCAACAATTCATGGCTCTTGCATCATGACAATGCACCAGCTCACAGCACTGTCTGTGAGGGAGTGTTTAGCCAGTAAACAAATAACTGTATTGGAACACCCTCCCTACTCACCTTATTTGGCCCCCAATGACTTCTTTATTTACCCCAAAATAAAGGAAATATTGAAAGGAAGACACATTGATGACGTTCAGGACATCAAGGGTAATATGATGACAGTTCTGATGGCCATTCCAGAAAAAGAGTTCCAAAATTGCTTTGAAGGATGGAATAGGTGCTGGCATCGGTGCATAGCTTTCCAAGGGGAGTACTTCAAAGGTGACCATAGTGAGATTCAGCAATGATGAGTTCCTGAACTTAATTGTCTGATGTCGTATGCTATTTACATAAGGTACAATTTTACACTGGTTAACAGCACAGACTCTAGTGTTCTTACTACTTGTGGCCTTGGACACGTTGCTTAACCCCTCTGTGGTTCCACTTTCTCAGTTTTAGGAGACAGTAAAATACCTTCCTCACAGAGTTGTCATGAAAAAGAATAGTGCCTGGCATAAAATGAACACTCAATAAGCAACAACTTCCAAAATTTAATTCAAGAATCCTGGAAAGTAAGTAGGCAGGCTAATGGCCATTTTGGATTTTACAACATAATCACAAATCTAGGAATGGAAACGGCCACTAGACTTTCAAATACATGAGTAGAGAGACTTGATAGTTGAGGTCTCAATTTAAAACAATAGCAGAGGAATTCATGTTTTAGGAGTGTGCAAACATTTTCAGTTAGCATAGTGAGTTATTGGAAGTATTGATTGAGGTAACAACCAACAAATGAAAAATTTTAAGAGAAAATGGCTCTCCTAGCATCCCTAAAATATACTTAGTAGAGTAAGTCAATCTCTCTACTCAGGGATGATAATTAGCTGGAAAAGATGTTAAAATATTAAAATATTTTCCTACCAATTGGTACTAGCCTCTGCCTTACCCATGTCTTCAACCCTCCCCTGCCTTCTCACTAAGGACTCCCCAGACATCATTGCAATCCAGCACCAAGTGGCTAAATTCTGACACAAGCTCCCAGGCACCTCCAAGACATTCCTCCAGGGCTACTGAACCAGCATGCATGCCAGCACATACCACTAACTGTGAATTGAATTGGGTCCCCCAAATAGATCTTGAAGCCCTAACCCGAGTACCTCAGAATGTGACCTTATTTGGAAATAGGGTCTTTGGAGAGGTAATAATATTACAATGAAATCATTATGACAGGCCCTAATGCAATATGACTGGCATCCTTATAAAAAGGGGAAATTTGGACACAGAGACAGACACATACACAAGGAGAACACATGTGAAAATGACAGTAGCATCAGGATGACGTGTCTATAAGCCAAGGAACTCCAAAGATTGCCGGTAAAGCACCAGAAGCTGGGAGACAGGCATGGACCAGATTTCCCTTCACGGCCCTCAGAAGGAACCAACAATGCTCACACCCTGATCTCAGACTTCCGGTCTCCAGAACTGTGAGATGATGAATTTCTGTTCTTTAAGCCACCCAGTTTGCGATATTTCATTACAACAGCCCTGGCAGACTAATTCACCACTTCTGACCAGACCTTTCTATTGGGTGGTGTCTGCCTCCTGGCCTTTCCATAAAACATAAGCACTGTTCCCTCAAATCTTGGGAAGATAAAAGCAAGATTGTTCAGCAGCTATCTGAGTACATTCTCACAATCCAATCAGGAATTTAGAACCTTTAAGAACTAGCACAGTTTTGAGAATCAAACGTGTTTTTTTTTTTTTTTTTTTTTAAAAAGCCAAACAACCATAGCCTCTCAAAGCCTGTAATGGGTTAAATGTTCATGTTCCTAAACTGAAGCCAGATTTTACTAATAAGAAGTGCTTGCAGTCTCACCTGCTCTTTAACCCTGGTTAAATGTGATATCTCAAAGACACAAGCAAGTCTCCTGGGAAACCTGGAAAACCAGATACAGTTAAACTAAAGATTCATCTGGAATTGTTTTACCAAGCATGCCTGGAAGGAAATAATGAGAATGCCTCCTTCTGAAACTCAAGTATCAATCACATTCTTCATCTTAAAACCCCATGACGTAAATTAAGAATGTTTGCAGTAGAGATCTCAGGATGTCATGAATTGATCTGACATACCTGTACTTGAATTTCCCTCCCTTTTTATAGGCAAATAAAAGAGGCCCAGAGACCCATAATCAATCAGGGGAGAGGCTGAAACTAGATGATAACTAGATTTTCCACCAAATCACTCAACCCACTCAATCATTATTAAGTACCAATTACGTGCTAAGGATACAGAGTTAAGAGCAATGAGAAGGAGTAATGAGTGGGGCTGTAGACATCTAAAGAATTAAAGCAGTGAGGGGAAGAATGGTGAGACCTCTTGGAGTAGCAGTAGATGAGAGAAAGCCACACAAAGTAGATGGCCTTTGACCTGGACCTTTGAGAATAAGTCAGTGTTCTCTAAGCCAACAAGGAGACCAGGAAAGCAGAGGAAGAAAGGCCTTTCCAATCAGAAGAGCAGGAGAAAAATCACAAGGCATAGTATGGGAGATTCCAGTGGGAAGTGTCTAGAGGAGGGCAGAGTAGGCCTTGGCCATCAGAAGTTTGTCTTAGAGACAGTGGTGAGCTACTGAAGAGTTTATACAGGACATGATTAGTTGTGTGTTTCAGAAAGCTTGCTTACTGACAGTGTTCAAAATAAACTATAACTGGAGATAGGCTGGACACAGGGAGACTTATTAAAAGGTCATTTCAAGAATTCAGGAGAAATAAAAAGTAGAAAAATGACAAACCCTAGCGATCAATTAAACAAAAGGAAGAAAAGCAAGGTCAAAAATGACCCTGAAGCTCTAAGGTAAAAAATAAAATAAAATAAAAAACGACACAGTGGGTGATGTTATTATCTGAGAAAATAAACCCAAGGAGAGTTGATAATCCTTGGGGAACTTCTATATTGCCCCTTATAGTTTCTTTCTGACACTAACAGAATAATAAAGTTGTGTGAAATTGGCATAAAATTTTCTGATAAGACCTTATCCATTAATTCAAGGTAAAGAAAAAAAAACTGTTTTAAGTGTTCAGCATCTACAGTACACACATTTCAAATACTTCCCTAGGAAGTATCTGTGTATAAGCCTAATTGTAACACAGATAATTATGATTTTGAAAGACAATTCTCAAATGGGAGAAACACCAAATATTTCTGTTGTAAGTTATGTTAGTGATGGTGTCAATAAAACAAAAGCAAAAAATTGATTGACTTGGGATATACGAGGTCTGACAATGAAGTTCATGAACTTGTTGCAACTCTGTTGCTAACTTCTTTTGATATCAAAGGGATTATCCATTATGAATTTGTACCAACTGGACAAATAGTTAACCAAGTTCACTATTTGGAAGTGCTGAAAAGGCTGCATGAAAAGGTTAGATGATAACGCCCTGAGCTTTCTCCAACAATTCATGACTCTTGCATCACGACAATGCACCAGCTCACACAGCACTGTCTGTGAGGGAGTTTTTAGCCAGTAAACAAATAACTGTGTTGGAACACCCTCCCTACTCACATGATCTGGCCCCCAATTACTCCTTTCTTTACCTGAAGATATTGAAATATTGAAAGGAAGATATTTTGATGACATTCGGGACATCAAGGGTAATACGACAACAGCTTTGATGGCCATTCTAGAAAAAGAGTTCCGAAATTGCTTTGAAGGGTGGACTAGGTGCTGGCATTGGTGCATAGCTTCCCAAGGGGAGGACTTCGAAGGTGGCCATAGTGATATTCAGCAATGAGGGATGTAGCATTTTTTCTAGCCTAAGTTCACAAACTTAATTGTCTGATTTTCATATACTTTAACACAAAGAAGTGTAATTTAATTCCAAACTATGTTTATTCCTGGGTGTGGATAGGTATTAATTCAATCAATGGGTGATCACAATAGGCTGTTCAAAGGTAAATAAACATTTAGCCCCATTCTCGAGGAACCTCCACTCTTATTTATCATGAGTTTGAACAAAACAAAGACATACAAGTGTTTGCATGCAGGAGCACTTGTAAAAGCATATCAAAGGCTCTGTAGGACCAGTCATCAATATAAACTTTGAAATTATTCATAGAAATAGCCTCAAGTCTTCTCATTTTATACATTATCCTTAAGCCATCTTTTCCATGCAATTATTATCTGATGATTCTAAACACAGTCCTCTCTCCTGGGCTCCAAACCTTCTTCAGCTGGGTACCATGCCTCTCCACTCAAACTCAAGACAATCAAAACTAAAGTCAAATCTTTTGTCACCTCCAACTCCCCTGGCACCTCCTTCCTTATTGTCTATCTTGGCTTATAGAATTGTCATCTACCCACGCTCCCTACGCCTGAAGTTTAAGAGTCATCTGGGATTACTCAACCTAAATACTTCAATCAGTCCCCAGATCCATTTTCTTGCTAAGTTTTCCCTCTCCCCTTCCAATCGCATTGCCACTGCCATGTTTCAATTCCATATTTCTTCCTTGGACATTTGCAATGCTCTTATAATTTTTCACTATGCCTCAAATACCTATATTTCTAACAAAGTGATCTTTCTAAAGCATAAATCTCTAAAGCGTCACTATACTTTTGGCTAACTATGTGTCAATAGCTTCTCCTTGTCTTCAGGATGATTTCAAACACCTTACAATGGTGAACAAAATAATGGTCCTCCAAAGATGTCCATGACCTAATCCTCAGAATTAGCAGCCACAAGCCAAGGAATGCAGGAAGCCACTAGAAGTTGAAAAAGGCAAGAAACAGATTCTCCGCTAGAGCCCCCAGAGTGAACACTGTTCTGCCAACACCTTAATTTCAGCCCCAGAAGACGCATTTTGGACATATGATCTCCAGAACTGTAGGATAATAAACCTGTGAGGTTTTAAGCCACTAAGTCTGTCGTAATTTGTTAAAAAAAGCAATAGGAAACTAATACTCCTTTGTATGTCACACAGGGTCATTCACAACTGGGCTCTACCTATCACTGGGACCATGCCTCTCCACTCAAACTCAACACAACCAAAACTGAAGTCAAACCTTTTTCACCCCAAATCTGCTGGTACCTCCTTCCTTATTTTCTGTCTTGGTTAACGGAATCACTGTTTATGAGCATGTGTTCCGAGGTTCTCCCTCTTCAGCCAAACCAAATATTGATTTTCTCATGTTTCTCTGCCTCTGCCCATGCAGGCCATTCTACTATCTCTACTCATCCTGCATGAGTTTACTGAAGCAGCACCTGTTTTGAGAAACTTTCTTGTTTGTTGAAATTCAGTCACATGTTCTCATGCTCTGTGACCTTCCAGTCTCCTATACCTAATTTGGCTTTGTGTTTATCCCAAAGCTCTCATTGGCTACTTTGTCTGCACCTTCCACTAGACCATCAGGTACCTGAAAACAGGTACTCTGTGTTAATTCAACTCTGCATCTTCAATGCCTAACACAACACCTAACTCATAAAGGCAAATTCAATACAATTGATAGTAAGAATAAAAATAGAACAGTAGACTAAAAGGAAAGCAAGGTTAAAAGAAGGGGGATGAGAAAATCTTTACTGTAGATAAATGGCAAAGGAGACACTAGAAGAGGGATCAAATATGTAAATAAAAAAGGGAGAGATATTTATTTTACTAGTCTGAAAGTAGTCCAAATAAATGAGATCATTAATAAAAATGGAGGAACTATCCTTGAAAAGGAAGAAAGATTGTTTTCCTCCAAGTAAGGAAAAAAAAGATGAATACCTAGGTATTAATTCATTAAAAAATTAATATACAGATGCACAAAGGAAAAATGTATCCTTTCACAAGGTTGGGGACTTGATTTTATTTTAAGACATTATGTTTAGGTAGTTCCCCCATTTGATCTTTCTCCAAAATCTCTCAGCACAATTTTTAAAATAAATCAAACAGCTACTAGCTTTTGGGAATTTTTTAGGGCATCAAATTCTTTGTCAAGTCTGGAAAGCATCTGAGTATTCCCAGCTGCTTTCTTCCACAAAAGAAAAATACCAGTCTGTTTCCAACCAATTCAAGTTCTGCTAACATCAGCCATAACAAATCAAAACCAGAATTCCTATATCTTGATTTCCAGGCCACAGGACCTCAGCTACATTCCCTTAAATGTATTTTTCACAAGCACCAAAGTTTACTAGAAAATCCCATCCCTACTGAAGTCAGTGATGACGACAACCAAAATACCACACAAATAAAAGAATATCGAGAAAACCTTACATAGTCACCTGCCTCAAAGAACAATGACGTAAGAGTATACCACTGACACTGTACTCACCAACTAATTTTGGAGTCAAAAAAACCACGAATGTTCACAGATTTGTTGGCAATACAACCTCACAAGAGAATGTGCTCCAGTGGGCACCTGGCTCACCTGGCAGGGAACACGCAATGAAAGCTCAAGAAGAAGTCCTCCTTGATTCTATATTTCAAAGGGAGCTATTCTCCTCCCCTACAACCTATCAAAGCAACACTGCCTTTAACTGAAACTGCTTCTGAGTCGGCAGCTTTCAGTTCATTTGTTTAGTTTTTGTCCCCAGTCACTTTCTCCAACAATACTTACAAAGTTTGATTTTACCCAAAGGGGTCAGACAATTAAAACCTAGAAGAAGAAAAAGAAGGAGGAGGAGGAGGAAGAGGGGTAGGGGGAGGGAAGGGAAGAGAGAGAGAAGAGGAAGGAAAGGAGGGAAAGAAGGAAGGAAGGAAAACATGGTCTAGATTCAGGGATGGGACTAGTCAGGCGATATTCTCAATCACAGTTTGTATTTCTATGGTTTCCTTTAAGGGATTGTCTCACTTAATTCAATAAACAAAGACAGATTACGCGCCATTCATTATCTTATTAATATATCTTTATTCAATTAAGTTATTTTAAGCTCCTCCTGCATACAGGCACTGGGTCTTCCCAGAAAGGAAGCTGCCATAGACTGAATGTTTGTGTCCCTCCTAAAATTCCTATGGTGAAACCTAATCTAGGGCCCTTGGGAAGTGATTAGGTGATGAGGGTGAGGCCCTCATTAATAGGATTAGTGCCCTCATAAAAGAGGCTCCAGAGAGCATCCTCACCCCTTCCACCATGTGAGGACACAGTGAAAAGGTGAATCTGTGAAAGAGGAAGCAGGCTGTCATCATATATCAAATCTGCTGGCACCTTCATCTTGGACTTTCCCAGACTCCAGACTGTGACAAATAAATTGTGGTTTTCTAGAAGCCACTATTTTTGTTGGAGCAGCTGAGCTAAGACAGAAGCCAATGGCGTAAGGAACTTAATACCACTGCACACACCAGGACGCAGATCGGCTGGTTTGGGAGATATCACTCCCAATCGATAAAGATAATTTCCTGAGTATCTATTCTGTTCCCAGTACCACAGAGTTACAGAGGATTTATAGAACATGGTTTTTACTCCCACACACTTTACACAACAGTCATAAAATCAAAACACGTAAAGGCGAAAGAACAAGAGAAACAGTTAAGAGCCAGTGAGGAGCTCCTCCTGAGGCAGATAAGAGTTAACAAAAGGGGAACTTCAGTGTAGGCTCAACCAGACAAGGTGCAGGCAGTTTAGTAGACCTGCCACTTGAGCTGAGTGTACTGTTTAGTACAGTGAGGTTTTGGATTGCAGGTGAAGGAAGCACATGAGCTGAGTGCTAAGTGGAGAATTTGCACCGCATTTGAAGGCTGCTCAGAATATTTTCCACTTTAATCAAAGAAACTACTAAAGATATTCCCCTCCAACTATGAAAATACAGAAAATATTCTGGGGTGGGGGGGAGAGTAGGAAATAATATGAAAAACTATTCATGAGGCAACTCTTGGAAAGGAAATATTACTTTCCCTTAAAGGAGGGAAAATATTAACATGATCAACTTTCATCTCATTCCATCATTCAACAGAAGTGTTTTGGACTTTTACTCTACTATCCTATAAGCTATCATAAAAAGAGAACATTCTGCCCCATACAAAAACAAAACAAAACAAAACAAAACAAAACAAAACAAACAAAAAAAACCTCACTGCTTTTACTGCTATTTACAAGTTATATTGTGTGTGGACATGGCAATACAGATAAAACACCCTGACTTCTATTGAGTGGGGCAGTAAGCGACACCAGAGACCAACAAAAGCACAAAAACCCATACCTCAGATTATATGAGGCTCATTTTCATGATTTATAAAAGTTATTATTTCCATAACTATTACATAATCTTCATAATTCACCGAATAAAAGCGTCCCTGTCAGGATTTAGTGGATGTCAAACTAGCAGCAATATCACTGCTACATTTCCAGTAATGTGTGCTGAATTTATATTTTCAACATTGAAAAATAGTTTTAAAAAAATCAAGCATAAATATCACAACAAAGAAAAAGAAAAAGCAGGATTCAAAATATTGAAATGGTGTCGCACTACCAGCTGAAATAATTCCCATCTCAAATCCTAGCACTTTACTAACCCAGTGAAAATCAAAGGGGGAGAGAGAACATTGAAGAGAAAGTTAATAATTCTAACATTCAAATTGAAACACGAACTACCCTTCTCCTTAGAGATGTTTTATTCCCCTTTCTGACCAGTTTGGTGACCTTTTACTAATCTCCTAAATTGATCTTTACTAATCTGAAAGTAGTGGATGAGTAGGTCTCAAGGAAGATATTACATAACACCCCAAAGCAACTGCATTTTGACAGTGATCTGTTGGAACAGAAAAATTGTCTGAGTCAAGGGTTGAATTCAAAACAAATCTGTACCACTGCAGCAAAGTGAGCTTGGATTTCCTTTTTCCTTTTTCTTTGTTGAACAAAGAGAGCATTTGCCTAGACTTGCTATAGTTTTAAAATAACTGCTTTGCTTGGCTTGAACTGCTTCGTATATAGAAAAACAGTGCTCAAAAAAGTGCTTAGGAAAAAAAATTGATTAATTTTGAAAAGTGAAAATTTTAAATGAAAGGAAAAGTAAAACTGATTAATCGGGTCAGCCCAGCCTATACAAAGAGGACCACTCTTTTTTAGATGGGATATTTTCCCTCCGTCACTCCCAAATCGCCCCCCACCTATCATTTCAACCATGTCTGGAAGGCAACCATCTTCCACTCAGTAAATAGGAACAATGCCTAATTTACAATGACTTGTTGTTGCTTTTCCTCTATATACAAATATAATTTTTTTTAATGGTAGCATTGAGCCTAGATTAATTTTTATGCTCTTCCACTTGGCAGTAACCTATAAAAAACAGATGGTGAAATAGTGGTGGTAAAAACAAAAAACAATACACATATAGTCGTTTACAGTGTTTTTATAAAATTGAAACCGTTCTGTGTGCAAATAATTAATATGTCCTGGTAGACACAATGCATATTCCGTGGGCATAGCAAGAAAAAGACAGAATTGATATAGAAGAATATCAAGTGATGTCTGATTCCAAACAATCTATACTTTGAGTATCTGAAACTTCCCAGGCCCCAAATAACACATTTTGGCAAATGAAATTAATCAGGTTGTTCAGATTATACTTACACTTACATTCCTCTTCGACAGATACAGAAGATGAAAACAGGGCTGTTAATGTTTACAGAACCTCCTAATCTCCCTAGAAAGAACAATAAATATCTACTAAATTTTAATGTGTTTTCTAACGAGGTACTATTATACTGAGACCCTCCTACAAAATTAAATCTTCCCCAAAATTGTTGAGAGTAATGATTATTTCTTACAGTATTTACCAAAGGCTCATTTAAAGACCCCAAATTTAGAATATATCGTTTACAATCCTTGTTAATCAAGAACCTAGCTCATCATCACTACTACCATCATTATCTAAATAAAGCAACAATATTTCCCCCAAAATAAAACAAGACATTCAATGGGAAGAATCAAAGAAAACAAAAAATTCCACACAGTATAAAATAATATTTGGGAAAGATATGTATTACTTAGCAGTGCTAACCATGGTAATAAAATAAATGACAAAAAAGTTAAGTATAGCTACTGATTTCCAGAAAACTTCTGGACTTCTTATTGATTGAATGTAATATTTCTTTGATGGCAGGAGATTCAGTTTAAACTGCATGGCTTAAAAAGAGAGCACTAAAGCCAAAAACCTATTGAACTCATGGTATGGAGAAACTTCAGACCACTCCATAATGGGTAAATTTTCAATTTACTTAATTGTTGACAGATAAAAACATTTGAAATTTGGAGGCTACATGCACACACACACACACACACACACACACACACACACTCAGATTTCCTCATATATAATCAAGAACTGTGAAGGTCTGAGGTTTGGGCCTATTTGCAAGCCAGCAAATTAGCCACAGCTTCATGGTCACCGACAAAAGACATGGGGCTCCTAGGTCAGAGACAAAAGACATTGTTGCCTACAGCATAGCAAGCATGAGTTTCACATGTACATTGGTTTCCCTTGCCTCCCAAGTCCCATAAGGTAACGTAAAACATAACAAGGGGATGCTATGCATGCAGTGGGTTTTCATCACAGCCGAGGAATACCAAGCTGAAGAAAATCCAATATTTTATAAAAGGCAGCAAGCAAATCTGCCCTGCCTTTGCCCTAGAGGGAAATACTATCTTTATTATACTTACAAACTTTCCCTACAAATCTACACAGCCAGTTTGCTCAGGGCGCGCAGTGAAGTGGAGCGGTAAGAAGAAGAAAGCCTGACATTCTTAACCTCATATCATACCTAACACCATTCCTCCTCCTTAACCCCCAAGGACCAAGTAGAGATCCCAGGTTGCTAGTCCAGAACTGCTTTTACATTATAGTGAGTTTTCCTCAGGAGTTGGTGCCTTCCTACAAATGAGTAGGAAGTAGTTGAGGCTACTTTCATCTATCGAAGATATTTTCATAATTTTGAATTTCAAAAGGCATCTCCTTAATCCCTCTGCAATTTTGCAAAACTAAATCTGATTCCAATAAATCCAAGAATCTCATTTCATGTCATTTCCTATCACTCACTATTAATGGGAACAAAAACTAAATTAGAGTTTAGAGTCAAGGCCCCATGTCACTTTCAATTGGAATAAAAATGGCTTTGTTAACTAATAATAATATAATATTCCTCATTCTTTAATATACAGAGAGCTAGAAGTTGCATTTAAATTAAGACTTAGAGGGATGATGTCATTATCATGGCAGAATAAGAGTTTCCTGTGTCTTCCTCCCACGGAGCACTGACTTGGACAATCACCCACGGACAGGAGAGCCTTCCCGTGTGAGCTCAGGAGTTCAGCAGAGAGGTTCCGGCACACCATTGAAGAAAAAGCACATGTGAGATTGGAATCACTAAAGAAGGTCACAGGAACAGTTTCCCTTTACCTTCATCCCCGCTCCCTCAAAGCAGCATAGCTCAGTGCCAAGAGGGTTCTTCTTGGCCTCTAACTTCTCCCGTGGGGGCAAAGTGAGAGCACGTGAGTAAGCACGTGGCTCTCCTAGCTGTGCCGGACAGTCATAGAGACCAACTGCTTTCTCACCCCAACCAGAATACTGAGTGTGAACTGCAAGATTAGGGGGCAAAGAGCAACTGGGAGAACAGCAGCCAGGGGTCAAAACAGAACATATCAAAGGTATGTGGCTCTTATGTGAAGTGTTGTGGTGTCCCTGGGCCACATGGGGGAATCAGCAGGTGAGTCATTCCCAGAGGCTGTGGGCAGGCTTTCAGATGGAGTCTGTGAAGCACTTAGTAGGAGCTACATACCTTTGCTATGTTCTGAAAGAGGAAGAGAGGGATAATTAAGATAGTTTTCTGTCTCGTACTAAGAAAAAGGATATGAAAAAAGAACATCAACAATTGTAAATGTCTAGAAAGTGTCCAAGGACAATGAAATATGACGATTATTTTGGATTTGATGCCAGCAAATAGTCTTAATAGTCTTGGGGACTATTAAGGAGCATTTTCAGAAAAATTGCGGTGGGTTCAGTTCATAGGTAGGAACCAGGATTACTGAAATCCCAGATTTTCTGAAACACTCCCATTTTCAATTTATTCTGTCTCATTATATACCACGTGTTTGGACTTTCCATTTGAAACTATGGTAATTCCATGGTAAAGAGAAATGATGCATTTAAAACTTTCAAGATACTTGTCAATAAAAGGCAAGTGAGTTGTAAGTACTTGTAATTGGAAGGAGAATCAAGAGAAGGTGTTTTAGGAGTGGGGAGTCCTCAACTCATTTGTAAGCAGTAGGGAGGTGAGTAGCTAATAAAGCAGGAAGCTAAAGATTTGACAAAAGAAAGGGGAGTTATTGATGGCACTAACTTTCAGAGGAAGGCAGAAGAAGTTGGGATCAATAGCACAAATGGATGGAAAAAAGTGAGGATTTTAAATAGTAGTAAGAAAAGAATAGATAAAGATGTGAAGTGATGGATGTGTTAAGTAGATGGGAGATCCTTTCATGATGTATATGTATATTAAATCATCATTATGTACATTAAATATCTTACAATTTTATTTGTCAATTATACCTCAAAAAAATCTGGGGTGGTGCTAGAATAAAGACGAAGACATTTTCGAGAAGAAAGGACTGGGTAGTGATACTAAAACATAAGGTCACTAAAATACAAGCTCCAGGAGATCAGAATTATTTTATCACTCTTTTTGATTGGCTTTCAATAAATATCAACAGAATAAATTCTGTGCTCTTGGTCCTACCAGGTAAGGGAGGAAGCATCTTGATCTCATAAAGGTTAAAAATATAGGAGTGTAAAGAGAGAGATTTGCAAAAGTTCTGTAGTATGTGACACTGAGATAAAATAATCTCTGCTCATTAATGGGGGCCCAACTGAGGTTATAAGACTAAGCTGCCCTTCACCTGCACCTCTATCAGAAACCACTTCCTCAGTAATGTCTTCCCTGGACATTCTATCTAAAACTGCAACTCCTTCTCCACCCAACTCTTTTTCAACCTCTTATTCCTATTCCCTGCTTTATTCTTCTCCTTAGTACTTATATGTTGTGGTACATGTTTTGCTTTATTGTCTTCTTATTATCTATATCTACTCACCAGAATGTAAGCGAGGGCAGGGATTTCTGTCTGCTTATTCACCACTCTCCCACTCCCATACCTAGAACAAAGCACATTGAATGAGTGACTGTGTCTGTATAAGAGTCATCAATGTTAAATGACTTTATTCAATAGCAGTGAGTTATTTGGGGGGTGGGGTGGGGAGGAAGGAGAAGAAAAAATAGGTGACGAAAATGTTCCAGAGTGAATAGTGACAGAAATTCAAAGGAAATAGGGGGTTCTAGAACTAGTGGAAAGTGAGGTAATTGGGATCAGTGAGGTAAAATGGCTAAGCACAGGGTAATTACCAGCAGGCCAAGAGTAGCTACAAATGCTATCTCCCTCCTAAGATGTCCACAAAGAAGTGGGCCGTGAAGCTACATGGTCCATGTGAAAGACAATGTTACTTGGCACAATGGTAAGTGATAAGTAATTGTTAGCTGGTGCTATTTTTTCACATTGCTCTGGTCCAGAGACACTGAGGGCTAAGGCCATTTCCTCACTCCTTGTCCACATCACACATCACACTGGTCAAAGCCTACAGAAGCAAGGGAAATCCTTATCTCTTCACTAATGAGGAAGTCTCAAGTACAGAATACGCTTCTATCTGGAAAATCTGGATTTGCCAGGCTTGTCAAGATATAATTAAGTCACCCATCTAACCTTTGTTGAGTCACATCATCACAGTATACACACACACACACACACACACACACACACTCACACACCTTTACTAAATCACTTCTATGTATTCACAACTTCAAAATTATATGACTAAACCTAAATTGGGTTCACACTCTAAATCATGCCTGACACACGCAAAGAGTGATGGGAGGGACACTGCTGGCTCTTTGGTTCCATGCCACTGCTGACACATTCAAATCACAGCCGACTCTAACCCCAAGACTGTGTTCAGCCCACTTAGCCTTTCTCTGTATCATGTCTGCATTATTGAATTATTGGCCTGTAATTGAAACCATGCTCTTTTGCCCTTATAGATTACCTCATTTGGGGGCGGAAGGAGGTAGGACCATTTTTCCAATTTGAAGGTTATTTTAAGTACCAAGCTAACAACCATCTCCATATGAATTGGCTTCAAATACAGTGCATAAATCATCATTGTCATCTTCCACTGAATTGTTAGTCAATGAGTGGGAGGGGTGCTACAGATGGGAAAGCTACGTGTCAGCAAAGCTAAATCATTTGCCTGAGGTCACATAACTTGTAAATAATGAGACCTAGATTACTCTGACCCCAAAGCCAACATTGCCACCCAGGTTTAAGAAAGATGACTTCATCAATGTTTTCCATTTCTGAATGCTGAGAAAGAGATCATGGTATAACAAGCTCTCAAAATGGGATTATATACTTTTCCTCCAAAAATCTGAAAGAAATAAGTCAGACAGAAAAAGTCGAGAACCATATGACTTCACTCATATGTGGGATATAAAATAAAACTTAAGGCAAAAAAGGAACAAGACAAACAAATAAAGAAACAAAAAGTCATAGACACAGACAATAGTTTAGTGGTTACCAGAGGGTAAGGGCGGAGGGAGGTGGTAGAAGAGGGCTAAGGGGGTCAAATATATGGTGATGGAAGGAGAACTGACTCTGGGTGGTGAGCACACAATGGGATTTATAGAGGATGTAATACAGAATTGTACACTTGAAAACTATGTTGTTTTGTTGACCATTGTCACCCCAATAAATTTTAATTTAAAAAATCTAAGAGAAATTCTTTTCCAAGTCTACAAACAATACCTAATATCATTCCATATTCTCCATTCACATTTTAAAATAACTTGTCATTATTAGTTAATAGGAAACATATTTCTGCACCAAATTTTTCTGACCAGGATTTAATTAAAGCCCATTTAGGTAAAGACCATGTGGTCAGCAAATTTTTAAGAAAAGATACAAATTGATCATGAAGCAGCTTCAATTGGCTTTGGTAAATGTTTTCAAGCTGTGTGTATGTGACATGAGTTTGAACAGCTATGACGTGGTAATTAGGGGCTGTTCTCTTTCACACACACACACAGCTATGTTTTCTCATTCCCCAGATAAGAATAGAAAAAGGGAAGGACATCCTCATGGAGAAACTTTCCTATCTGAGAATGTTACCATAAGAATGTAAAACCTGTCATCATTATTTATTAGCCATTGATAATGTGCAGGATGGTAGGCATTGCAGGATGTTACAAAAATGTAAAAATCTGGTCTTCTCCAAAAAAAAGGGACCAAATGAAAAACAGAAATTAAACTATATAGGAATAGGAGTGTGCAATTCTATCCATGCAATTTTTCTTTAATCATCTCCCAGGTAACAGTTTTATGAACAATTTGGGGGTGGGGGGCAGATTCCTCCCACAGATATGGAGCTATCCGTGGCTCCATACCAAATTAACCCCCAAATTTAGTGACTTAATACAACAAACATTTGATATCTCAGTTTTGTGGGTCGGGAATTTGGAAGTACATTAGCTAGTTGGTTCTGACTCAGGGTCTCTCATGAAGTTGCAGACAAGATACTGGCAGGGGCTGCCAGCAGCTGATGGCATCACTGCAACTGGAGGATTTGTTTCTAGCTCAGTTGCGTGGTTGTTGGCAGGAGCGTTGGTTCTTCTCACTGTTGGCCTCAGTTCCTTGCCTCTTGGGTCCCGCCACAGGGCTGTTTGAATATCCTCAGGACATAGCAGGTGGCTTCCCCCAGAGTAGGTAAACAAACAGTCAGTGAACCAGTGAGAAAGAACAAGGAAAAAGCCACAATGTCTTTTATGGCCTAGACTCAGAAGTGACACCCACCATTTCTGCAACACTCATTTCATGAGAACTGAGTTGCTAAATACAGTCCACACTCAACAAGGAGGGGAATTGGGCTCCACATTTTGAAGGGTGGAATATTGAATAATTTGTGGGCATCTTTTAATTTTTTTTATTTTTCAAGGACATTTGACATATAATATTTGTTTCATGTGTACAAACATAGTGATTAGACATTTATATAACTTATAAAGTGATCACCTGGATAAATCTAGTACCCATCCGGCATCATACATAGTTATTAAAACATTATTGACTATATTCCTTATGCTTTACCCTGTAGTCGTGGGGATATAGGGTTAAACATAAGGAATATAGTCAAACAACCAATTTGTACTTCTTAATCCTTTCCCCCTTTTCACCTACCCCCAACAAGACTCCCTAACCTGGCCACCATCAAAATTATCTCTGTATCTATGAGTTTGTTTTACTTGTTTATTTTGTTTTTTAGATTCTACATATAAATGAGATCATATGGCATTTGTCTTTGTCTGTCTGACTCCACTCAGCATAGTACCCTCTAGGTCCATCCATATTTTTGCAGATGGCAAGATTTCATCCTTCTTAATAGGTGAATAATAATCCAATATATATATATATATATATATGTACCACCTCTTCTTTACCCATCCTTCCATTGAGGGACACCCTGGTTTCCTCCACATCTTGGCCATTGTAAACAAGGCTGCAATGAACATATGGGTGCTCACATCCCCTGGAAGTAGCATTTTGGGTTTCTTCAGATAAATACCCAGAAGTAGCGTTACTGGGTCCTTCTTTGTCTCCCGTTAAAGCCTTTGTCTTAAGGTCTATTTTGTCTGGTATAAGTATTGCTATCCCATATTTTTTCTTTTTATTTTCTTCCTTTTTTTCATTTTTATGAAATGTCTTTTTCCATTGTTTCACTTTCAATCTATGTGTGTTTTTCAATCTGAAGTGAGTCTTTTGTAGGCAGCATATGTAACAATCTGTTCTTCTTATCCATTCAGCTACATTATATGTTTTGATTGGAGCACTTATCCATCTACATTTAAAGTAATTGTTGATATATATATGTACAATTCTATTATTCACATTTTTTTTTTAACTTTTCCTACTTCTTCGTAAAGAAGTCTCTTTATTATGTCTTGTAATACTTATTTAGTGGTGATGAACTCCTTTAGATTTGTCTTGCCTGGGAAGCTCTTTATCTCTCCTTCAAATTTAAATAATAGCTTTGCTGGGTAGAGTCATCTTGATTGTAGGTCCTTACTTTTCATCACTTTGAATATTTCCTGCTAATCCCTTCTGGCCTGCAAAGTTTCTGTTGAGAAATCAGTTGGCAGTCTTATGGGAACTCCCTTATAGGTAACTAACTGCTTTTCTCTTGCTGATTTTAAGATTCTCACTTTGTCTTTAACCTTTGGCAATTTAATTATGATGTGCCTTGATGTGGGCTTCTTTGGGTTCATCTTGTTTGGGACTCTCTGCTCTTGCTGGGCTTGTATGTCTACTGCCTTCACCAGATTAGGGAGTTTTCTGTCATTATTTCTTAAAATAGGTTTTCAATTCCTTGCTGTCTCTGTTCCCCTTCTGCTACCCCTATAATGTGAATATTGGTACACTTGAAGTTGTCCCAGAAGCCCCTTAAACTAGCCTTATTTTGGGTGGATTCTTTTTTCTTTTTGCTGTTCTGATTAGGTGTTTTATGATACCTTATGTTACAAACTGCTGATTCGAACCTCTGCTTCACCTAATCTACTCTTGATTTCCTCTAATGTATTATTATTTCAGTTATTGTAGTCTTCATTTCTGACTGATTTTTTTTAATGTTTTCCATCTCCATTTTTATGTTTCCGATCTCTTTACTGAAGTTCTCCTTGAGATCATTGAGCATCCTTATAACCAGTATATTGAACTCTGCATCTGGGTCCCAGAGCTACACCAGGCTCCCCAGACCAGGGTTCCAGTGCCAGGGAGAGAAGACCGATAATTTCTAGTTGGGAAACCAGTAGCGATTGTGGCTGAGTGACATAGAGGGTCGCTGGAGTCCCAGGTGCTCCTCTTAAAGGGACTGCATATGGACTTACTCACCAGTGAAATCACTGGCTCTGAGCTCAAGCACTGGGTCAGCGGTTGGAGAAGCAACAGGGACATACAATGGGGAACTGAGTTGTCTGGCTTCAAAAGGAGGGCTGAAGGGGCAGCTTTCACCCAGACGGAGGAACTGGAGAAAGCTACTGTTTCTTTGTTGAGCCCTCCCCCTTCCTGGCATGTAGATGCAGGTGGCTGCCATATTTGAGTCTCCATCAAGCTGACTGACACCATTTGTTCATCACACCCTGGTGATTCTGAGACCCTGCCCCACCCAACTTTCAGGTATACCCTAGCCACTTCCAGTGGCTTTTTATACAAACCACCTGCCTTGGCTCATGCTGCAGACTTTCCTAGGATCATTCAAAGGTTCACAGAATGCAGACAAGCAGCATCTGACTTGAGTGTGTCCTGTAACTGTGGCTGAGCAGCCCTAAATTCAGCATTAGTGGCAACTGGCCTTGGTTTGCAGCTTGGCCTCTCACAGCACTTTTAACAACAGCCTAGGTGAAGGCTATCTGCAGATTGCTTTGTGGTTCCTGCTGGGTGGCCTCAGTTGGGGCACAGGCTATGGCTGAACTTGACCTGCAGTGGGTCCCCTCCCAGGTAGTCCTAGGCCTCGTGCACCCAGTGGCCAGCTTTGAAATGAGCTGGAGCATCACCCAGCCACCTCCAAGGATGACACACCCAGGGAGTGGATTGAGCAGGCACCAGAGACCTAGTGAGGCAGATCTTGCTCTATAGGGTCAACCGCTGCACCACAACTCCTCCACTGTAATCACGACCAATCCTCACAACAAATGAGTCCCTCCTACTGACATGCAAACAGGAAGCAAGGCTCAAGTACAACAGGAGGGCACACACAACCCACACAACGGACACACCTGGTGTGGCTCAGGTGACCAGGAAGACTTCATCAGTGAGCCCCAAAGCACACGTACTACATAAAGCCACTCTACTAAGACCAGGAGACATAGAAGCCCTACCTAATACATAGAAACAAACACAGGGAGGAAGCCAAAATGGGGAGACACTAAAATATGTCCCAAATAAAAGAACAAAACAAAGCTCCAGAAAAAAAAAACTAAAACAAAATGGAGACAAAAAAATCTACCAGATACAGAGTTCCAAACACTGTTTATAAGAAATTCCAAACACTGATTTCAGGGAAAACTTCAACAAAGAGATAGGAAACATAGAAAAGAACCAGTCAGAAAAAAAGAATACAATAACTAAAATTAAGAATGCATCACAGGGAATCAACAGTGGATTAGATGAAGCAGGGTATCAAATGTGTGATTTAGAAGATAAGGTAGCAGAAAACACCCAAATAGAAGAGCAAAAAGGAAAAAAGAATCCTCAAAAATGAGGATAGTTTAAGGGGCCTCTGGGACAACATCAAATGTACCAACACTCACATTATAGAATACCAGATGGAGAAGAGAGAGAGAGCAAACAATTGAAAACGTGTTTGAAAATATAATGACAGAAAACTTTCCCAACCTGGTAAAGGAAATAGATATACTCATATAAGCCAAGGAAATGCAAAGACTCACAAATAAGATGAACACAAAAAGGCCCACATCAATATACATCATAATTCAAATGCCAAAGGTTAAAGAAAGAGAGAGAATCTTGAAAGCAGCAAGAGAAAAGCAGTTAGTAACCTACAATGAAGCTCCCATAAGACTATAAGCTGATTTCTCCACAGAAACTTTGAAGGCCAGAGGGATTGGCAGGAAATATTCAAAGAGATGAAAAGCAAGAACCTACAACCAAGATTTCTCTACCCAGCAAAGCTATCATTTAGGTTGAAAGACAGATAAAGAGCTTCTCAGCCCTCCAATCCCCCAAAAAAGAAAAGTTAAAGGAGTTAATCTCCACCAAATCAGTATTAGAAGAAATCTTAGAGAGAGTTCTTTTAGCTAAATAATAATGATGATGATAAAAATAAAAAATATGAATAATAAAATGGCAGTAACTACATACCTATCAACAATGATTTTCGATCCGGCCGCCGTGGGGGCGGTGCCAAAGCTTCTGCAGGTTGTTGCGCCTTCTGGGCCATCTAAACTCCTGGCTTTTGCTCCACCACCACGGCTCCCAAAAGCGGTTCCAAGCAGCAGTCCGAAGAGGACCTGCTCCTTCAGGATTTCAGCTGCAACCTCTCGGCCAAGTCCTCAGCGCTCTTCTTTGGAAACGCCTTCATCGTGTCCACCATCCCTATGTGGTTATATTGGCGAATATGGCATGTGGATATTATTCAGTCTGCTGTTCTGTATAGTGTGATGACCCTAGTAAATTTGGTAGCCTTTGCATACAAAAATGTGAAATTTGTTCTCAAGCACAAAGTAGCACAGAAGAGGGAAGATGCTATTTCCAAAGAAGTGACTCGGAAACTTTCTGAAGCTGATAATAGAAAGATGTCTCCGCAAGGAAAAAGATGAAAGAATCTTGTGGAAGAAGAATGAAGTTGCTGATTATGAAGCTACAACATTTTCCATCTTCTATAACAACACCCTGTTCCTCGTCTTAGTCATCGTCGCGTCCTTCTTCATCCTGAAGAACTTCAACCCCACAGTGAACTACATTCTGTCCATCAGTGTTTCTTCAGGACTCATCACCCTCCTGGCCACGGACTCCAAGTGGACCATGTCAACTTTGCTCCTAACTTTGTGTCTGTGGGTGACCTGTGGTACATGGAGAAGTAGTAGGCTGGTCAGGGTGGAAGACACGGAAGGTGTTTGGAGTTTGAGGGTTTGAAAAACCCAACAAAATGCAAATCAGTATTTGTTTATTGGCTCTTTTTTGACAGACTGTTGAAATTAAATAAATTGAACGGGAAACTCAGAGTACCAGGACATTTATTAAAAGGCAAAAAAAAACCAAACAATGATTTTCAATGTAAATGAATTAAATGCTCCAATCAAAAGACAGTGGGGGCTGAATGAATAACAAAACAAGACCCTTACATATGCTGCCAACAAGAGACTCACTTCAGATAGAAAGACACACATAGACTGAAAGTAAAGGGATGGAAAAAGATATTTCATACAAATGGAAACAAAAACACTGGGGAAGCAATACTTACACCAGACAAAATAGACTTTAAAACAAAGACTATAACAAGAGACAAAGAAGGACCTAGTAATCCCACTTGTGAGTATTTATCTGAAGAAAACACTACTTCGAGGTGCCATGTGCATCCATATGTTCATTGCAGCATTATTTACAATCGCCAAAATATGAAGGCAACCTGGATGTCCCAGAATGGATGAATGGAAAAAGAAAAGGTGGTACATACCGTGTTTCCCCAAAAATAAGACCTAGCTGGACAATCAGCTCTAATGCATCTTCTGGAGCAAAAATTAATATATGACCTGGTATTATATTATGATATGATATTATATTATATTATATTATATTATATTATATTATATTATATCATATTATATTATACCAGGTCTTATTGTAAAATAAGACTGGGTCTAATATTAGTTTTTGCTCCAAAAGACATATTAGAGCTGATTGTCCAGCTAGGTCTTATTTTTGGGGAAACATAGTATATACAATGGAATATTACTCAGCCATAAAAAAGAATGAAATTTTGCCATCTGTAACAACATGATGCACCTAGAAAGTATTGTGCTGAGTGTAGTAAGAGAGCAAAATACAAATGTCACATGATTTCACTTATAAGTAGAATCTAAAGGACAAAATAAACAAACAAATGAAAGAGAAAAACTCGTAGATACCAAGAACATTTTGATGCTTGACAGATGATAGAGGGGTTGGGGGTAGGAGAAAAATGGGAAGGGATTAAGAAATACAAATTGGGGCCAGCCCGGTGGTTCAGGCAGTTGGAGCTCAGTACTCCTAATGCTGAAGGTTGTCTGTTCGAATCCCACATGGGACAGTGTCCTCTCAACCACAAGGATGCCCAGTAGATTACTTGATTCCCACAAGGGGTGGTGGGCTCCACCCCCTGCAACTAACAACAGTGACTGGACCTGGAGCTGAACTGTGCCCTCCACAACTATGATTGAAAGGACAATAACTTGACTTGGAAAAAATCCTGGAGTACACACTGTTCCCCAATAAAGTCCTGTTCCCCTTCCCCAATAAAATCTTCAAAAAAAAAAAAAAAAGAAGTACAAATTGGTTGTTACACAGTAGTCATGGGGATGTAGGGTATTGCATAAGGAATATAGTCAGTAGTAATACTGTAATAATGATGTATGGTGTCAAATGGGTACTAGAGTTATCATGGTGATAGATGGGAGGGGATTGGAAGCAGGGTGGAAAAGGTGAAGGAATTAAGAAATACAAATTGGTAGTTATAAAATAGTCATGGGGATGCAAATTAAAACAGAGAATATAATCAATAATATGGTAATTATGTATAGTGCCAGGTGGGTACTAGTCAGAGGGGATCATTTTGTAAATTATATACATGTCTAACCACTATGCTGTACACCTGAAATTAATATAAAATAATATTGAATGTCAACTGTAATTGAAAAACTAAAAGGGGGGGAAGATAAAGGGACATACACGGTTTAAAGTTCCAGGTATAAAACACATAAGCTTTGAGGATGGAACGTACAGCATAGGAAATATAATCAATAGTACTGTGATAGCAGGGTACAGTGTCAGATGGTTGCTGGACTTATCATGGTGCTCACTTCTTTAGCATCGGGAATATAATCAGTACTGTAGTAATAACTGTATAGTGACAGGTGGGCACTGTTGACTAACTATGATGTATCCCTGAAACTAATATAATATTGTATGTTAGCTATATTTTAATTTTAAAAATGTTAAAAAGAAATTAAGATACAAGTGAAAAAACTAAAACAGTCTAAGAAGTTAGAAAGCTATGAGTACTTAAATATCTTACGCATCTACGTGTCATACATTAAGTGGATACACTGCTTCTCAGCCTTGAAAATTGGAGTGACCTCAATCTGCAAAAACCATCATCTTTGTCCTTGACCACACGATTTGTCCTTTTCCTACCATTTATGTAATATGCAGCCAAAAGATTTGCTTCTGTTTTCTTTCTCCCAGCTTTGCCAGGACTCCACTGTATATGCCAAGTCTTAAAAAATAGCCAGAAATTCTCTATCAGCTTCTCCTCAAACAGCCATTTCTTCTTTCTTTTGTTGCTGGCTCTCCTCCACAAAACCCTGGCAGGTAATGTCTTCCCTTCTGGAAAACCACAGGTCATACTGGAACTAATGTCCGCTCTCCACCTGAGATACATCAATAACCAAACCGTTTCCACTACCAGGAACAGGAAAACCATTCTTGCTGTTGATAGTGGCCATTTTTGCTGCCATTGTCTCACCTTCATTTTATCTGTCTTGGCCCAGGATCCATCCTGCATCACTGGGTCCTCAAAGTTTCCATCACCCAATCAGTCTGTATAATAAAAACAACAGACAAAACTCCCTAAACACTGAATAACACAAGGAATCTTTATATTATGTAACTTTGAGGTGTTATGTTATTACCTATATAGAGTACTTATTACCATCTCCAATTCTAACAATTCTTGTATTTTGGTAAACTATGAGCTTAGGAAAGATTCTAATTGAGAGATTAATTACTTGTAATTGCAGATTGTAAATATTGGGCTGCAATTGAAATATTGATTGAAAAAAAATGTTGATTTGCTAAAAAGGCTGAAACCTTTTGTTTGTGCTTTATTTATTCAGTTATTTATTTTCCCCATTCCATCTGTACCCTAGATGTGTATTTCTACTTAATAGCACCCAAGTGGGTGAAATGTTGATGTAGTGTATTTAGAAAACCAACTAGGACTCTCTTTTATCTGCCGTATTATCCCAGATGGAAATACACATTGGCATATGACATAAGCCTTCCTAGTTGCCTTCTGTTCATAGTTGCTCTGCTAGTGAGAAATATGAAAATTGCAACTTTCCACCGATGGCAGACAATATAATTGAATTAAAGTGTTCCAAATTTTCTGACTGCACTGAGTTGCACTTTGCCATTTTACTTTTTTTAACTCTGACCTGCCTGAATCTGCTATACTAATGTTTTTACATGAAAAAAGTACTCAGCACACATCTTGTGATATAAAGAAAAGAGGGTGCACTTCCTAGAGCCTTCATCAGTTTTTCCTTTTGGCATTTCATTCTCTCACTAAGTACGAGGTGTGATCAAAATATATGATGAATGTTTAAATTAAAAAAATGTATTACAGTAAAAGACACATTGCCATTAACCCCCCTCCAAATACTCCCTCTCACTTTGAATACACTTATCCCATCGTTCTTGCCACTTTTGGAAGCAGTTCTGGAAGTCCTCTTTTGTGAGTGTTTTTAGTTGTGCCGTTGTGGCTGCTGCAATGTCCTGAATTGATTCAAAATGTTTACCTTTCATGGTCATTTTGACTTTGGGGAAGAGCCAGAAGTCGCACGGTGCCAGATAATGGTGAATAAGGTGAATGAGGACACACCATAATGTTTTTATTTGACAGAAATTGCCAGACCAGAAGCAATGTGTCACATGGAGTGTTGTCGTTTGCCCATTTCTCAGGCCATTTTCTAGGGACATTGTTTCTCAAATGCTCTAATAAGCCCTTATAATATTCAGAATTCACCATAGTGTTCCTGCACAAAAACTCAGCTTGCACAGTTCCATCAAGGTAAAAAATACAACATCACGTTCAGGTTATGTGTACTCGAAGATCTTGATTAACATGAGGAGAACTGGGTGACTTCCACTGAGAACGCTGAACCTTGGTCTCGGTATCATAACCATAGACACAAGTTTCATCTCCCATGATGACATGCCTTAAAAAGCTGGAATCTGAAGCAACACAATCGTGCAACTCCAACAAAGTTGACAAACACCATTGCTTTTGTTTGACCCTCAAAATGCGTGGAACAAATTTTGCACTCACTCTCCTCATGTTTAAATTTGTTGTTAATATGCTTTGAATGGAACCATAAGAGATATTCAGATCCTCAGATATCGCTAATACTCAATTGCCTGTTTGATCGAATTATTTCACTTACCCTTTCAACATTCTCTGGGGTGTTTTATGTTGAAGGACATCCTGTTCCCTCCTCGTCTTCAATCAATTCACAACCATTAGAAAATCACTCAAACCACTTGTAAACCCTTCATGGTCACTGCAGCATCGCCATAAATTAATTTTAACATTTCATGTTTCTTTAGCACATTTTTGCAGTTTGAAACAAAAACTCATGTTAATGAGTTGTTCGTGATGCATGGTTTACGGCACACTTTAAAACACACCTTCTCTCAACTGTAGCTCACACCCGACAGACTGCACCGAACAAGGTGAAACGTGTCACACACTGTTACTAAGGGTCGACGCACCACATCCCAGATTGAAGATCCTGCCTTTCCTTTGGATGGCACTCGGCAGCAGCATTCACCGTATTTGTTGATCACACTTTGTATATCTTAAATCTTATAACTTGTACTAGACTAGTTATAAAGGTTATTATTTCGCTTAAAATAACACACTATCCAATGGATGGCAGAAATAAAACCATAAATATATACTGACACCATGTCCTACTCTAACCACTGACTAGAGGAAATGTAGTTATTGAATCATCATGAGTCCCTAAACACCTCTACTCAGAGCTCTGTCACATGCTTTTATAACCATACTTAAACACACACACACAGAGGCACACAGGCACACAGACAGGGAAAAATTCGAGGACAGCTTAGTCAAGCACCCATCATTTAAGAGCATGTATCTTACCTCAGGCTGCTATAACAAAGCACCATAGACTGGGAGCTTATGCAACAAAAATTTATTGCTCATAGTCCTGGAGGCTGGGAAGTCCAAGATCAGGCAGCCAGCATGATCAGGTTCTGATGAAAGCTCTCTTCCTGGTTTGCAGAGGGCTCTTTCCTGCTGTGGTGGAGAGAGAGGGAAGAAGCTCTCTAATGTCTCTTCTCATAAGGACACTAATCCCATGAGGGGCTCCACACGTCTAACCTAATTACCTCTCAAAAGCCCCATCTCCAAATACAATGACATTGTTGATTAGGATTTCAACATACAAATTGGGGGAAAGAGAACAGAAACATTCCGTCCTTAGCAGGTACTAAAATATCAGTGGAATAAACTGAAAATATTATACCAATTATCTTATGTTTCCACATATAACTCCTTATATCATTAATGAAATAGAAATTGGTCACGCTCCTGCCAAAATAATGACTTTAAGTGAAAATTTTTAAGTAAAATTATTTTGAAAAAACACTTCTCATTAGTACCATCTGACCTCTACGAGTATTTTTGCAGCATATTTGCACAAGATTCATAGTACAACCACAAGCCACGTCAGCAACCCTGAGACCTGCCAGCTAGCTGATGGTTACCTCGGGCAATGCTCTCAATCACCTAAAACTCTGAGGAAACCCTAAATGACATAGTACAGATTCCTGGAAACACTTCACCATTTCATTATCCAAATTTCAAATATTCTAATATGTCTCCCACTACATTGTCTTCTTTGAAAAATTACAAAAGGAATCTAGAAGGTAAAAGGCAATTATAGAGAAAAATATGAAAAAGCTCTTTTTAACACTAAATTCAGAAAAAAACAACCATTTGCAATGGTGCTAATATTTTGAAAGTTATTAATGTGCTTTTCTTCTGCTTTTTTGAGTAAGAGGCCATCACTCTAATTGGCATCTGACTGGGGATAGAGAAGGATTTTTTTCACTGAGAGAATACAGAAAGAAAATGAAGTAATATCCAACTTCTAATATGCAAAATAAAATTATGCAATAAGAAATAACCTTGAATGTCAGGCATTCATTTTGAGAGACTATAGTCTCCCAGAGAACCTATATTTTCTCTGTTTTGTTTAATGTTGCATCCCCTCTGAACAGAGCCCAGTAGATAGTAGACATTCCATAAATATTTAGTGAGTGAGTGAATGAATGAGGGAGTTTATAAATTCCTTTATCCCCTCTTTTAACATATCAGCCACCAAGCCTAGAGTTTCCAAATCAGTCTGGAATTGCCAAACTCACAGAATTCTCTCAGACAGTAGAAAATACAACTTTTGTAAAAATGAAGGCACAGAGCTCACTTTTCTATCATGAAAGAGAATGTGATGCTACAGGCTAGGAAGGAAGTTTCACCATTATTTCCCCAAGGAGACTGGAAGAAGAGACCAGAGGCAGCGAGACAACCAGAAGTGTATGCCCTGATTTCTGTGCATTAGACGAATAAGTTTAACACTGAAAGTAGAAGGAAAACTTACCCATTTGCTGTTTAGGACTCCTGAAAAAGATTTTTGTGTGGCTCTCCCACCAACCTGAAGAGTTGCCACATCAATTTGTCAGCGCAGTTTGGTCAGATAACGAGAGGTGCTAAGGTTTAGCATTTCTGAGCAGCTCTACCTGAAACCGAGCAAGCACCCTGCTCTGTGAGAATCCCTCCCCAGGTCCTCAACAATAGAAACTTGACTTGAGTCCTAAGGCAGCCAACAGGCTTGGCAGGTACTAATTAAAATTTAGGAATGTGCAGAAACCCAAGGACCCAATTAAGCTGTAACACTAATGATAGCCTAAACACTAATCTGAGGCTTGAGTCAGGGTCACAGGACTCATAGTTCTTCCTTAACAGCTATGGATAATGTCATAACACACCTCTTGAGTTGCTTTTTAGGAACTAAGACCCCTAGCAGCAGGAAGCTGTGGACAACAAAGCATGGGACTTTTTTGTCAGCAGATTCCAATGTTATCTTTTAGTTTTTCAGTAACAAGAAATCAAAGGTCGATACTCTTAGATTGATATATCAAGTAATGTTTCGGTATTTTATCTTGTTTAGTAATGATTTAGGTACTCAATGAACTAGACGAAAAGACGAGGTATACTCAAATTTAGCTTTTAGTTAGACTTGTTAAAATAGCGCTTTTATGGTTCGTGGCTCCACTGTGAAGGGAAGCAACATTTGCCATCTCAAGATAAGCCTTTTGTGATATTAATTTTAAGCTGATTATTAAGAAACAAAAGACAGAAAAACCTTTGACCTCCCCCACTTAACTGCCTAAAAGTAATTTAGATGGAAGACCTGCTCTTGGAGAATTATTCATGTGGACCTAGTACACATCTGTTTACCAAACGTTGCTTTTCTATCTCCATATAAATGGCTTTCCTAACCTTTGAAGTCTCAAATCCACCCTTTTCCCCACCATAGCTGCACAATGGAATATAAACCTCAGCTACTTTGGGTCTCTATTCTTATGGCTCCAAAACACGCATTCATATAACACACTTTGTATGTTTCTCCTGTTAATCTGTCTCCGTTGATTTGATTATTAGCCCAGTTAGAGGAATTTAAAAGATGAGAGGGAAAATACCTTTTGCCCCCAACGCTGTCTGTCATGATTTCTAAAGATTAGGAAAGAATACAGCCACGCCCAGGAGCCTGAAACCTGCCTTTAAAACAGGTTTCAGTCAATATACTGCTTGAGATAAAGGCAAGGACGTAACCTGCTAAGCAGGAGATGGCTAGATCTGTATTCCTTCTCTGAAGAGCGCATCTCTGACACATGATCCCAAGATGGGTTGCAGAACTTAGGCTGTCTGCAGGCAGGAAGACATCTTGACCCCAGTAATGAAGACCCCGGCCAGGATGATGCCAGGGGAGAAATGAATCAGATTAAGATCATGGAAATTTACATCATAACTGACCATGCCACACAGACCATGACCCTGAACCCCTTACTGATATTTTCTGTTCTTTCCCCTTGTTTTTCCCTTACAAGACCCTGAATGTAAACCATCGGGGAGTTTGGGTATTTGAGCATCAGCTACACATTCTCTTGGCATAAGTACCTTTGAAATAAACCCAGTGTCAGTTTATTTGGCTGTGTAGGTGCAAGGCAAATGGCCCCGTGTAATGCAGGGACTCTGGTCCCGCTTCCCACACAAGAATGCAGGATATGGTGAGGCCAAAAAGGAACAACAACAGAGCCATGGATAGGCAGTTCATACCACTATTTCTCACTGGCGGCTGGGCAGGAGACACAGAAACCAGGAACCACACGATCCACAACCTGCTGTCGGCTTCTCTGCCAACCAACCCACCAACCAGTGTAGCCACGGCAGTTATATCAGTAGCTAACGGCTAACCGGTAACAGCCGATGGCCAACTAGTCACAGCTGATGACCATCTACTACCTGAGCCAGCACCTTTCCACGTGAGGCTGAGAGCCTGGAAACTGCTCTCTGGGACTCTGTCTCCTCATCCCACTTCTGGGTTCTCCTGTGGCACAGATGAGATCCAGAAATAGCTGAAGAATGGGCAAGGAGACTGGCAGAAGGGGCAACATGGTGGGGGGCAATGGGGCAGAGAGCATGTCAGGTCCCAGCTGAATGAGGGTCACAAGTAACTTCAGAGACATGAAAATGTTAGCGGGAAAGGAGATCTTTCCAAGTGTGTTAGATTTCCATTGCCATGTAACAAATTACCACAAATCTGGCAGCTTAAAACAATACACATGTTTTATCTCTGTTTCTGTGGTCAGGAGTCCAGGCGCTGCTGAACTCGGTGCTCTGCTCAGGGCCTCACAGGCTACGGGCAAGGTGTCGGCAGGCTGCAGACTCATTCGAGGCTTGAAGAATCATCTTCCCACTTCATTCAAGTCGTTGGGAGAATTCATTTCATTGTGGCCACAGAACAGAGAGCCCTGAATTTTTACTGGCTGTGAGCTTGAGGGACCATCTACAGTTCCTTGCCACGTGGGCATCACCAACATGCCTGCTTATTTCATTAAATCCACAAGGAGAATCTCTATTGCTCGGCATCTCTGACCCCAAGGAGGGCCAGTCCTTTTTTAAGGGCTTTCACCTGATTAAATCAGGCTCACCCTGGATAACCTTCCTTTTGACTTACTCAAAACCAACTGCTTTAGGATTTTTTTTTTTTTTTTTTGCTTTAGGATTTTGATTACTCATATATCTATAAAATCCCTTTACCTTTGCCATAGAAAGAAACTTAGCGACAGGCATGACATCCCATCACCTTCGCTACATTCTGTTGGTTAGAAGCAATTCATCCGTCTCACTCCAAATCAAGGGGAGGAAACTACACAAAAATGTGAACACTGAAATTATTGGGGGTCACCCTCTCTCATCCACACTAGGAGAACTCACGTGGAACTCCCTCTACCCAGAAGAGGGGAACAAAACAAACTGAGTCGTGTGCAGCCCACAGTAACCAGGGTGGTGATGGTGGTGACCCTGCAGAGACTGCGGAAGCCACAGACACCCCTCACCACCACATGTTCACTCTTCACTTTCCTCTCCCCAAACATCCAGAAACAATCTCAAAAAGAGACAAGGAAGGAGAAAGGGAAGAAAATCTGAGCAATTACCATTTTACTTCTAGGAATTGAGCTTTACTTAAACTTTTTAAATCTTGACGGCAGAGCAAAAATCAGATAAACAGTTAATTTTTTTAAGGATCAAGTTAATTAGAGGCAAAATAAAGGGCACATATTTTTGTCCACACATCCCAGAGAGATGTGTAATGAGAAATCATTTTGACTTGCTGCATATAGTTTTAGGAAGATTTTGTAACTAAACCCAAGTAAGGTATCTCTGTCCTTGGTGAATATGGCTAATGTTATCCACTAATAAATGATGGAACACTGTGAGACCATTTGAAATCAATTTAAATGTATAACATTCAGTACATATAATATTCCTCTTATTTTGAACATAAAGAACACGGTATATAATTTTCGCTAAGAGAAAGTCAGTTTTTGCTAAGAGAAGTTCAGTTTTTCCTTGTCCCTACTAACTATATGTTGAATAAAGAACGACCATTTAAATAGTTAAAGTGTGAGCCAGTTCACAACCTCTATGTGACTCAAGCTCGCCACGCACCCACCATAGCATGTGGGCACAGCTTACAAGAGAAGTCCCTGTCCGCCAGTCATTTGTTAGAAATTAGAATACATTTTACCACACTAATTTCCATTTTAACCATATACTATATGCTGGACACTATGCTTAGTACATACAAAGTATATACTTAGTATATCCTTTCAGTATATACAAAGATCTAACAATTAAGTTCACGAACTCATCCTAGAAAAAGTGCTACACACCTCATTGCTGAATATCACTACGGTCACCTTTGAAGTACTCCCCTTGGGAAGCTATGCACTGACGCCAGCACCTAGTCCACCCTTCAAAGCAATTTTGGAACTCTTCCTGGGATGGCCATCAGAGCTGTCGTCGTATTACCCTTGACGTCCTGAATGTCATCAAAATGTCTTCCTTTCAATATTTCCTTTATCTTCGGGTAAAAAAAGAAGTCATTGGGAGGCCAGATCAGGAGAGTAGGGAGGGTGTTCCAATACAGTTATTTGTTTACTGGGTAAAGTCTCCCTCATAGACAGTGCTGTGAGCTGGTGCATTGTTGTGATGCAAGAGCCATGAATTGTTGGCGAAAAGTTCAGGTCATCTAACTTTTTCACGCAGGCTTTTCAGCACTTCCAAATAGTAAACTTGGTTAACTGTTTGTCCAGTTGGTACAACTCATAATGAATAATCTCTCTGATATCAAAAAAGGTTAACAACATCATTGTCAACAAGTTCACGAACTTAATTGTCAGGTCTCACACATAATTTCAACAAATCATTAAAGCACTGTGAGGAATACGTAATTATACCCGTTTTATAGACGAGAGAATTGAGGCATCAAAAGATTAAGTAATTTGCTCGAGGTCACACAAGGAGTAAGTGGTCCTACAGGAATTTAAACTCAGAATTCCAAACTCATGAGAATTTAAACTCATGAATTCCAAAGGCCATATTGGAACCTTTTTACTGTACCTGTGAGGCTGATCTACAGAAGCCTATTACATTCAATGTAGCAGAATACAATATTGTAGTTGCACCTACAGCTTTCAGAAATGGTGCAATGGGGAGAAGTATTCCAATGCAAAAACCCTCTTCTCCCTTCTACGGCCTTGCAGGGGAAAAGAAGAGAGCCTCTCCCAGCACGCATGGTTTCCTACCTCCGGGACAGAAAGAGGACGCCTCCAGATCCAAGTCTGCAATGCTTATTGCTCTCTCAAGCTGAGGCAGTTAGCGACAGACACTTTCAGGGTTCAGAGTGAGTGAGCCACAGCCTCCTGCCACATTAAAGCCCCAGGTCACTCCTCAATCTGGGGGTCCCCTATAATCCTCTTACTTTTCTTCCTGAGTCCCTAGGGATTGGCCCATATCCTTCCTTTCCACAGCCACTGTTTGATGCTTCCAATCAAGGATTTTTTCCCTTCTCTGACCTTCTGCAAAAAAGAAGCTGGTCTTGAGTCGTCTGAATTTTAACCTTCTTATCACAGAAAGAGCAAATCAGAAGTTCCCCATTGATCCTACCTTTCCTATAAAATGTGGAAGCTCACATTTGCATGTAATTTTCAGTGACCAGACTGAGAGATTCAGGGAAGAAGGAGGTGAATATAACCAGTTGCTATGACAACAGCAAGATAGAAAATGGCATAGCAATTCATAGGACAAGCTTTCAAAATTAAATAAATTTGAATTATTACAAGAAACCATTCAAAACTACATATATAAAAATGACTGGCCAATTGAAAGAATTAGACATATCACACAAATAAATCACCTTGAGTTAATCAGGCAATTATATATATACATATATATACACATGTGTATATATATATATATATATATATATATATATATATATATATATACTTTATATATGTATTTAATCTTGGGGATTAAAATTATATATATAGTTTCTTTCTCAAGAAACTATGAGAAAGAGGGAGAAATACTCTCAATTCTGGCACCTCTATAAAATTACTTGTCAATCAGACTGATCCAGCTGCATTTATGTTAAAAATGTCCATGTCTACCATAACTCTAAGAACTAAGTGACAGCTAAATTACAAGGCCAACGGCATGAAACAGAAGTGTTTGCCTTCACCATTTGATACTGCTGACTAGTCCCTCTCTCCTAAAATGTTCTCTCCCTTGATTTCCTAACACTGCACTCATTTACAGCTTTCCTTGATCTCAGATTGTTCTCCTCTTTCTCTTCCTGGTTTCCCCAAGGGGTGATAGATGGTACTCATCCTTTTGGTATCTATTCATATGCCCTTCATTGTTACTGCTTGTTTGATGACTCCCAAATCTATACCTCTACCCCAAACCCTCTCCAGAGATTCAGACCCCACATTCCAACTGCCTGAAGAAATTTCCACTTGCATGTCCTAATGGCCCTTCAAAACTGGCACTTCTGCATTCAAGCTTAAAGATTGTTTCTCCTATTCCTGGATTTTCTGGTGAGATTAATGGCCCCAACATCTTCCAGAAACTCAGACAAGAAAAAATCTTTTCGGTCATTGTCTTTCCCTTCTCTTCCCTGTCCAGGCACTAAGCCTTATTAATTCTACCTCTATTCATAGCTACTCAGTGTATCTGCTCCAGTACAATCAGTAATGCTCCACCAAGTCTGGAACTGCCCATTACCTCTCACTCAAACTATAGCAGTGGGCTCCCAACTTCTCCTTGCTTTCAGGCTTTCCTCTTTCCAGCGTTACCTATACGATCCTGATCATAAGAATCACATGACTATATGAAACTTAAAAGTTTCTGCACAGCAAAAGAAACCATCGACAAAATAAAGAGGCAACCGACTGAATGGGAGAAGATTTTTGCAAACAGTTCCTCCAATAAGGGTCTAATATCCAAAATATACAAGGAACTCATGAAACTCAACAACAAAAAAACAAACACCCCAATTGAAAAATGGGCAGAGGACCTGAAGAGACATTTCTCCAAAGAGGACTTACAAATGGCAAATAGACATATGAAAAAATGCTCAACATCACTAATCATCAGAGAAATGCAAATAAAAACCACAATGAGATATCACCTCACCCCAGGCAGAATGGCTATCATCAACAAGACAAATAGCAACAAGTGTTGGAGAAGCTGTGGAGAAAAAGGAACCCTGATACACTGTTGGTGGGAATGCAGACTGGTGCAGCCGCTATGGAAGGCAGTGTGGAGGTTCCTCAAAAACTTACAAATAGAATTACCATATGACCCAGCAATCCCTATCCGGGGTATCTACCCAAAGAATTTGAAATCATTTATACATAAAGACACGTGTGCTCCAATGTTCATTGCAGCTTTGTTTACGGTGGCCAAGACATGGAAACAACCAAAATGTCCTTCGATAGATGAATGGATAAAGAAGTTGTGGTATATATACACAATGGAATACTATTCAGTGTTAAGGGAAGATGATATAGGAACACTTGTGACAACATGGATGGATCTTGAGAGTATAATGCTAAGCGAAATAAGTCAGACAGAAAAAGCAGAGAACCCTATGATTTCACTGATATGTGGTATATAAACCAAAAACAACCAAAGAACAAGACAAACAAATGAGAAACAAAAACTCATAGACACAGACAATAGTTTAGTGGTTACCAGAGGGTAAGGCGGGTGGGGGGAGGGAGATGACGGTAAGGGGGATCAAATATATGGTGATGGAAGGAGAACTGACTCTGGGTGGTGAACACACAATGGGATTTATAGATGATGTAATACAGAATTGTACACCTGAAATTATGTAATTTCATTAACAATTGTCACCCCAATAAATAAATTTTAAAAAAAAGAAATGATGCAAATCCAAATACACACACACACACAAAAAAGAATCACATGAGTGTGGGTTTTTTTAAAAATACAGGTTGCCAGGCCTTGCCCAAGATCTACTGAATCAGAATATAGAGCAGAGCGGCTTGTGCACTAATATTTTCCTAAGTATTCCCAGATGATTCCTCTAACCAAACAAATACAGTTTACTCAGTACTACCAGATTGAATTAATTCACAGCCCTTGACCAGAATTTTCCATGGTACCCCTTCCTGGCATATTCAAGTCCAAATTCCTGGCTTGACATTTAAGGCCCTCCACAACCTAGTCTACACAGACCCTTTCAGTCATCGTCCTTGTGATGGCTTCTCATAGACATTATGCTGAAGCCACGCTATTTATCATTCCACAATTTTTTCTGCATTTTTTTCCCACCACCATGTTCTCGTTCACATAGTTCCCTGAATCTGGAGTGCCCTATACCCATGTCTCTCTGTGTTCAAACCCCATCCATCCTTCGCATTACATCTTAGCTTTCTTAATACCCCTTTTTTGTAGCATAACCATAGCAAGTAGATACGTTTATCGCTGTGCTATCATAGTGCTATGTTTTGTGTGCCTGCCTACCTCTCCTCTATAAGCTGAAACTCTCTGAGGAAGATGACCAAACCAATATTCATCTTTGTATTCTTGGAGTGCTTCCCATAAGTAGCACAGCGTTGGTGCTCAAATGCTTAGATGAGTAAGTGAAATACAGCAAAAACAGTCGGAACCAACTAATCGGGACAAATTGGCCTGCCCACCATTCCCTCTGATTCTCTCACGTGATCCACATCTTTATCTCTGCTCGAATGCTCTGCTTTCCCTTCCCCTTTCCTACTTAAGTCCTACCATATTTTAGACACTCTCAAATTATGGGCCACCAACTACTTGCATCAGAATGGCCTGGGTTGCTTGTTAAAATGCAGATTCCCAGGCCTGAATTACAACCTCAGGGTGAGGGAGCGCAATGATCTGCATTTTTAAACAGCAACCCCAAGTGATTCTTTAATATATGAATGTTAAGAACACCTTTTTAAAACCTGGTTCAAGGCCCACTCCGCCTAGAAAACCTAACAATTGAAGTCCTTACTATGGGCTCACTGCCATTCTACTGCCTTATGACCTTGTTTACTGCTGGGTTATAGTTTTATTTCATTGTGTAAGCTATCAAACAATTATGATCAGCGTAGGTTGTGAATACTAAACAATACTATAAAAAAGTCATATAAAACACAAATAGATTAAAAATTTTAAATGTGCCTCTAGTATCAACCTGCCTCCAATCACATCCCAGCTCTAGTACTTACTAGCTGCATGACCATAGGCTAGTTACTTAATCCCTCCATGCTTCAATTTCCCCATTTATAAATTGGAATTGTGATGCATCATAGGGATGTTGTGAGGATTATATTGAATAATTCATAGAAATTACAAGCAGAGTACCTCAAGAAATGTTAGTCATTATTACTACTTCATGATTATCACTGTCCAAAATATCCATTCATTCTAGGTGGGCAAGTAAGACACATCTAAAGAAGACTAACCATAAACTCGTATAGGGTTCTCTGTCTTTTCCATCTATTTCTTCATAGTACAGAGCTGCCCTGTACATGAAACAGAGGCATTTTCATGTAATGAAAAAAAAACACCATTAGACACAAAGAAAAGGGCTCCAGATGTAGAAGGATCCAATCCTGAAACATCATATACAAATCTAATATTCAGGGCCTTATTCCAACGTATAAGCTATATAGAGGCATTTTCTATCTAACCCATGGTAATTGTCAAGAACTAAGAAATTCTGTCTCTATTTAGAGATTTCACCAGCCAATCTCATGTCCTAATGGGAGAACAGAACTTCTCAGCTTGTGATTTCTGTACTAAGGGGGTTTGACCAATGCTTCTTTTCAGATGTCTAGACAGCTTCACTCTGCACCCGGTCCATTGCTTTCTTTCCTCTCATCATCTTGACCATTATTTAGCTATACAGAATGTTCAAAGAAATATGTTCTCTGAAAGATAAAACAGGTCCCTTTATGACCTTTTAGGAAACAGTCTTATAGGGGTTACCTCTTTCCAGTACACTTTTTTGTCTTCTTATGGAAAGATGAAAATGTAAATTCTAATATACTCTTACTTGGGCCTTAAGGCTCTACTGTTTCCTATCATCATCTGTCAAGTGTTTTTTGTCCAAAACATGATTTCTGGATTCCATTTCTTTGTCTAGTCAATATATTAGGTCACGGCATATGCACTGGCAAAGATTCTCTGTGGACCAGTGTTTGTTGTGTGTAACACTGAAGAATGCTCCCACAATCTGAATTAAAAGCCAACTAAAGCCAAGGTGGTATGTTGTCTTGTAATTTATTCTCAAAGGCTATGTTCGTTTTTATGTACATTTAAAGGGCACGTTTTCTTTTCTGAGAGCTATTTTTTTTAATCTTCCAATTCTCATAGTCTTTTTTTCTCATAGTCTTTTTGATGACAGCTTTATTGAGATATAATTCACATAAAACTCACCTTTCTAATGTGTACAATTCAGTGTTTTTAAATATATTCACAGAGTTGTGTAAAGATCACTAATTTTAGAACATGTTCATTCCCCCCCCCCAAAAAAAGTCTGTACTAATTAACAGTCACTTTCCATTTCCCCCAGGCTCTAGAAAACACTAATTTAATTTCTGTCTATATCAATTTGTCTAGTCTGTACATTTCATACAAATGGGAAAATATGAGGTGTGATTAAATAATAGGGTGAATGTTTAAATTAAACAAATTATTGCAGTAAAAAACACTTAACCATTAATCCCCCTCAAAATACTCCCCCTCACTTCAAACACACTTACCCATCATTCTTGCCACTTTCTGAAGCAGTTCTGGAAGTCCTCTTTCATGACTGTCTTTAGTGGCATTGTCATAGCTGCTTCGAAGTCCTGAATCATTTTGACTTTCAGGAAGAGCCAGAAGTCGCACGGTGCCAGATCTGGTGAATAAGGTGGATGAGGACACACTGTAATGTTTTTATTTGACAGAAATTGCCATACCAGAAGCAATGTGTGACATGGAACACTGTCATGGTGGAGGATGATTTTTATACACATTTTAAACACAACTTCTCTCAATCAAAGCTCACACCTGACTAACTGCATCCAACAAGTTGGAACTTGTCGCACACTGTTACTAAGGTTCAGCACACTGCTTCCCATATTGAAGATCCCTGCCTTTCCATTGGCTGGCACTCAGCATCAGCACCATATTTTGTGATCACGACAGAAAGGCTCCATGTGACACATAGCTTCTGGTACAGCAATTTCTGTCAAATAAAAACATTGCAGTTTGTCCTCACCCACCTTATTCACTGGATCTGGCACTATGTGACTTCTGGCTCTTCCCCAAAATCAAAATGATCATGAAAGGTAAATGTTTTGAATCAATTCAGGACATTGGGGCAGCCATGACAGTGCAACTAAAGGCACTCACAAAAGAGGACTTCCAGAACTGCTTCAGAGAGTGGCAATAACGACGGGATAAGTGTGTGCAAAGTGAGGGGGAGTATTTTGAGGGAGATTAATGGCAATATGTCTTTTACTGTAATAATTTTCTTTTTAATTTTATTGGGGAATATGGGGGAACAATGTGTTTCTCCAGGGCCCATCAGCTCCAAGTTGCCATCCTTCCATTTAGTAGTGGAGGGAGCAGCCCATTGGCCCATGTGGGAATTGAACCGGCAACCCTGTTGTTCAGAGCTCTCGTTCTAACCAACTGAGCCATCCAGCCACCCCAATTTTTTTTTAAGCCTTCATCATAGTTTTTGATCACACCTCATACCTTTATGACTTCTCATGTTTTCAAGGTTCACCCATATTGTAGAGTGTTTCAGTACTTCATTACCTTTTATTGTTAAATAATATTTCATTGTATAGTTATAGCACATTTTGTTTATCCATTCATCAGTTGATGGGCATTTGGGTAATTTCCACTTTTTGGCTATTGTGAATAATGCTGCCATAACTGCATGTTTACAAGTTTTTGTTTGGTTGTGTTTTAATTTCTCTTCGGTATATGGCTAGTAGTGGAATTGCTGGGTCATTTGGTAACTCTAGGTCTTATATTTTGAAAAATTAGAAAACTTTTTTCCAAAATGGGAGCTCTACTTTACAATCCCACCAGAAGTGAAGGTTCCAGTTTCTTTCAGTTTCTCCACATCCTCACCAACAATTGTTCTTTTCCTGTTTTTTTCTTTCTTTTTTTTTTTTTTTTGGTTGTGGTTATAGTTGTTATAGTCATCTTAGTGGATATGAAGTGGTTTCTCATTGTGGTTTTGATTTGCATATCCCCAATGACTAATGAAGTTGAGCATCATCTCATGTAATTATTGGCCATTTGTATTCTCTTTGGAGATATATCTACTCAAAGCTTTGCTCATAGTTTAACAAATTCTTTGTCTTTTCTATTTGTGGATATGGAAATTCTTTCTATAGTCTGGATACAAGAGTCCCTAATCAAATAAATGAATTGCAAATTACCTTATCAGATTCTGTGGTTGCCTTTTCCCTTTCTTAATGATGATAAAAATGTTTTTAAATTTAATGAAGCTCAATTTGTCTGTTTTTTCTTTTGTAATTTGTCGTAGATAAGAAATCATTACCTAACTCATGGTCATGAAGATGACCGTGCTTTATTCTAAGAGTTTTATACTTTTAACTCTTATGTTTAGGGCTATGATTCATTTTCAGGTATACAATTCAGTTAATTTTTTCGCTATGGTTGTTAACTAAGTCTCTAACCTCTTTCTTTGCTTGTAAATAGTCACTTATTCCAGCATCATATATTGAAACTATTATTTACTCATTGAATTGCCTAGTCATATTTGTCAAAAATGAATTTATCATAAATGTAAGGGTTAATTTCTGGACTCTCAATCATGTTGCATCTCCTTATGCCAGTATCATTGCCTTGATTTGCATTGATTACTGTAGGTTTGTAGCAAGTATTTTATGTAGAGGAATATGATTCCTCCAAATTTGTTCATCTTTTCCAAATTATTTTGGATATTCTGAATTTTTTGCATTTCTATATGACTTTCAGATCAGCCTAGCAATTTCTGCAATAAAGGCAGCTGGGCTTTTTATAGGGATTGCATTGAATCTGTAAGTCAATTTGAGGAGTATTTTCATTTTAACAATATTAAGACTTCCAATGAATGAACTCAGAATGCCATCCCATTTATTTAGGTCTTTTTTATTTTCTTTCAAAGATTTTTTTTGATTTTGCACTTCTTTTGTTAAATTTATTACTAGCTATTTTATTCTTTCTTGATGCTATAATAAATGGAATTGCTTTCTCAATTTCATTTTTTGTGTTGTTTATTTCTAGTGAGTATATAAAAATACAATTCATTTGTGTATATTGTTCTTATATCCTTCAATATTGGTGAACTATCAGTGTTAAATTGTGTGTGTGTGTGTGTGTGTGTTCCTTAGGATTTTCTATATAAAAGATCATGTCGTTTATGTCATCTGCGGGGATAGTTTAACTTCTTTCTTTCCAATCTGCATGTTTTTTATTTCTGTTACTTGACTAATTGTCTTGTTTAGAACCTCCAATACAATGCGGACTAGAAGTGATGAGAATGCACATTCTTGAATTGACCCTTATCTTAGGTAGCTGGAAATCTTTCAGCTTTTCACCATTGACTATATTATCTGTGGGGTTTTTTTCATACATTCCTTTTATGAGGATAAGGAAGTTCCCTTCCATTCTTAGTTTGTTAAGTGTTTTCATTCTTAAAGGGTGTTGAATATTGTCAATGTGTTTTCTGTGTCTACTGAGATGATCTAGCGGTTTTTGTCCTTAAATCTACTCATATATGACATTGATTGATTTTCCTGTTTTACACTTTTATTGAGGTATAATTGATATACAAACACCTGCACATATTTAAGGTATACAATTTGATGAGGTGGACATATGCAAACACCAGTGATACTATCACCACAATCAAGGTAATAAACTTACTCATTACTTCCAAAAGTTTTGATATGTGTCTTTGTTGTTTGTTTTTGGGACCCTTGGAGGATTTTTTCTGCAGGGGAGAATTGTTGTTTGTGGTAAGAACACTTAACATGAAATCTACCCTCTTAACAATATTTTAAGTACATAACACCATGCGGTTAACTACAGCAGGTCTTTAGAACTTACTCATCTTGTGTAACTATAGCTTTATACCCATTGAACGACTCCCCATTTCCCTCTCCCCCACCCCTGGACAACACTGTTCTATTTTCTGCTTCTCTAAGCTTGACTAGTTTAGAGACTTTATATAAGTGTATGTATTTGCCATATTTGTCTGACTGATTTATTTCACTTAGTATGATTTGTTCCAGGTCCATCCGTGTTCTTCTCATTTGGTCATGGTATATTATCTTTTTTATGTGTTATTGGATTTGGTTTGCTGGGGGGGTTTTGGAAAAATTTTACATCTATATTGATAAGCGATATTGATCTGTTTTCTTTTCTTATGATGTCTGATTGGGGTATGGGGATAACACTGGCCTCATAGAGTGAGTTCCGAAGTGATTCTCTTCTACAAATTTGGAAGATTTTATGACTTGTAAGTATTTTTCTTTAACATTCATAGAATTCACCATTGAAGCCTTCTGGATCTTACAGAGCCATGGTTTATGGCCTAACATATGGTCTATCTGAAAATGTTCCTTATGCACTTGAGATTCTGCATTTTTGCTGGAGTATTTTGTATATCTCTTTTAGGTCTAGCTGGTTGATATATAGTGTTGAAGTCTTCTTCAGGGACAGTTTCTACTGACTGCTTTTTTCTACGAATGAGACATAGTTGCCTGTTTCTGGTGTGTCTCGTCATTTTTTGTTGAAACCTGAACATTTTAAATATAAGATGGCAACTCTGAAAATAAAATTCCCTTCACCCCCACCACAGTACTTTTTTCTATTTATTGTTATTGCTATTGCTGTTTGTTTAGTGACTTTCCTGAATTACAAATTCTGTAAAGTCTGTATCCTTTGTCATGTACAGCCATAGAACAAGTGTCTGCTCTAGGTTAGTGGTCACTTAATGATTGAACAGAAATTTCTTTGAATGCCTTGAACCAATAAGTCTCCCCACCTTCGCTAAGAGGCCCTGTGTGTGTCGGAGCATGACTTCAACACTCTGGAGTTTCAAAATCTGCCTCAGTCTTTACTCCATTCGTTGGCAGAGACTCAAGGTCAGCCAGAGGTGAGAAATTAGGATGTTCCCAGGTCTTTTTTGCTCACTGTACAGCTTGGCCCATATACATAGCTTTCTACAACTCCAGAGACATGTCAACACTTTCCCAAGCCTCCTCTGTATGTCTCATTCCCCACATGTTAATATTAAGTTTTGGGGCCAGCCTCTTGTTGCCCCAATTGGTATTATTATCTCAGGCAGCTGTATGTTAAACATTTGCTGCTGATCATTTTATTTTTGACTAACATCCTAGGAAAAGAGCTTTTGCCCCTAAGTTAGTTCTAAGTTAAGTCGAATAGAGACAGCTCCTGTGAAGGGTTTTTTTTTCGAGGGAGCTGTCAGACATGTCAAATACTGACAATTCCCCGGGGATGAGGTTTCTAGGAAAGCCCTGGATATATTCTTCCTCTTCAGTGGTTGCCAGGCTGCTGGTTTCCCAAACGACCATGCTTGAGAGGGGGCTGGTTTTCATGGCTACCGCAGAGCTTGCCAAGAAGATGGGAATAGAGCAAGTTAAATGCCACAGTGCTTGCTGTTCCTGCAGAGATTCAGTCATTTTTCTGGAATAAATGACCCTCAGATTGTTGTAAGTCTTTGGTTAATATTCAGTTCTAAGAAAGTCGATTATCACAATTGTTGCCAGTGTTTTTCTTGCTTTTATGGAAGAGAAGATTTTTGGAGGTCTTACTACACCATTCCCAAAGTGCTTCTCTCTAATACCCTCTTGAAGAACATGATGTCTGAAAGGACTTGTATCTCAAAAGTCTCAAAACACAGTAAGAAAACAAATTCAAATTTTAAAAATGGGAAGAAATTTGAACAGACACTTCAGCAAGTAAGACATATGGAGGGCATAAAAAGTACATGAAAAGATACTCAAAGTCTTTAGTCATTAGGGCGTAAGCCACAAGAAAAATATCTTACATACTTAGTAGAATATCTAAATTTTTTAAAAGATAGGAAGAAAGAAAAACTGACGACGCTAAGTGCTGGTGAGGATGCAGAGCTACTGGAACTCTCCATCGCTGCTGGTTGTGCCGAATGGTGCAGCACGGAGAAGTGTCGCGGTTCCTTAGAAAGTGAAAAACACCATCACCGCATGATCTTACAATCTTGTTCCTAAGTTTTTACCATAAGAAATAAAAATATACGAGGTCTGACAACTAAGTTCGGGAACTTGTTGTGACACTGTTGCTAACCTTTTTTGACATCAGAGGGATTGTTCGTTATGAATTTGTACCAACTAGACAGTTAACCTAGTTTACATTTGGAAGGGCTGAAAAGGCTGCGTGAAAAAGTTAAATGATCTGAAGTCTTTGCTTACAATTGATGGCTCTTGCATTACGATAATGCACCAGCTCACACAGCACTGTCTGTGAGGGAGTTTTTAGCCAGTAAACAACAATATTGGAATACCTTCCCTGCTCACCTGATCTGGCCCCCAATGACTTCTTTATCCAAGGATAAAGGAAATATTGAGAAGAAGACATTTCGATGACATTCAAGACACCAAGGATAATACGACAACTGCTCCGATGGCCATTCCAGAGAAAGAGTTCCAAAATTGCTTTGAAGGGTGAACTAGGCGCTGGTGTCGGTGCACAGCTTCCCAAGGGGAGGACTTCAAAGGTGACCGTAGTGATATTCAGCAATGAGGTATGTAGCACGTCTTCTAGGATGAGTTCACCAACTTAATTGTCAGACCTTGTACGTCCATATACAAACCTGTATGCAAATGTTTTTAACAGATTTATTCATAGGGGCCAAAAATGGGAAACAACCCAATGTCATTCACCAGTGAGTGATGTATAAAGGAACAAACTACCGATATGTGCAGTGACATGGCTGAAGCTTAAACTATGCTACATAAAAGAAACCAGACTCAAAAGGCTACATACTGCATGATTCCATTTCTATGACATTCCAGAAAAAGGCAAAACTACATAATAAGAAAATAGATTAGTGGTTGCCAGGGCCTGAGGTTGGAGGAGAGGAATAACTATAGAGAGGTATGAAGGGACATTTGGGGTGCGGGAAACGTTAAATAAAGAGGTTACCTGACTATGTACACTTATCAATATTCATGGCACCATCCACCTAAAAAGGGTAAATTTTACTGCATCTAAATTATGCCTCAATGAACTTGACCTGAAAGAAAAAAAAAAGTCCTCCCTGCTCTAAGAACTATTTTTCTTGGTTTAATTAGTTTAGTCTACAACTGTCCTCTACCCTTATCCAATTTCTAACCATTATTTGGTTAGCAGAGTATCCAGAGTTAAAATTGGTGCTTCACAAAGCATCTGACAATGTGATTACATCATGAGTTATCTTCACACAAAATGTGTGTAAGGGAATTTGATAGGAGAGAGGAAACAATTAATTTGACAACATATCTAGCTAAAAGGTATAACTACAAGGAGATTCAACATAGTAAATTTATAATAACAAAAGTACAAAAACATAAATGTCCATCAACAGCTGACTGGCTACATGGTAGTATAAAACCATGTCATAAAGTATCATGCAGCCATTAAAATAATTATATAATTGTAGACAATATTTATTAATATAAAAAGATACCTGTAGCATTTCATTAAGGTAAAAGCAAATTATTAAACAACATCCTCGTATGATTTTGTTTTGAAATGCCTGGGAAAAGATCCCCCAAAATGTAAATGCTGGCTATCTCTTGGTGGGGGGATTACAGGCATTTTATATTTTCCTCTTGGTTTATGATGGATATGTGCAGGCTAAGCTGTCTCAAGACCTGATAGACTTGTCTGGGTAACTGACCCCATCCTGTTTTGCAGCTCTCAGTTCAGGAAAGCCAGAGGCCCAGGCTGTGAGGGCTTGGGGAGCCTAAATGAACACTGTCTTCAAGCCTGAGTGTACTTTACTGAAACACACACAAGAAACCGTTTGTATATTTTTTAACACCCGTGTGCATGAGATGCACCTGACTCAGATGACTGTTCCCAGCTCACATCCAAACTACACAAGCAGAACTGTCCAGTTTCAGGTGTAAAAGGCTTGGCATGGAGGGAAGCACTGAGCTTCCAGAAGTTTTGATGTAACCAACAGTCACTCAGACTTCTCATCCACAAAAGTGTACCTGCTGAGAGGGTTCTTTTTAAGTGACCTGGCAACGTATACCTCCATCTGTCATTGGATAATGTTGCTATGACCTCTTTCTGTAATGTCTAGAAAAATAAACCTTGTTTGATTTACCGAAATGTGATCTGTGTCTGAACCTACTACAACTGACATTTGTTAATTCAGTTAATCTCTACTTGTAAGAAAGAAAAGAAAACCTATTTAGTGACTCTGTAATATCATTCATAATAAATAAGATGGAAAAAACAATCTGTGGATAAGATTGGAAGTCCTTATTAAATTAAAATTGACATTTCTCTTTGAACTATAGATTCTAATATGCCTCAAGCTTATTATATATCTGATATAATACATTATATTTTTCTATTGGAGAATTTATTGTTATCTAAAATTTGTTTAACAAAAAAAACTTCCACTGGGGAAAATATATTTTAAATAATATTTTTCCAAGCCATCCTAAAAGCAAGGCAGGACTTAAAAGTGGATGTGGAAATCTAGTTATAAAACAAACAACCAAAAAGCTATTGAAAGGGCTACAATAAATCAGTTGAGAAATGGGAGAAATCCTAGCTGTGGAAACTACTTACATCTATACCCTCAGCCATCATGGTAGAATGGAAGTTATCTTCATCTTTAGTGTCTGCTTACACACTAAGTATTGGGAGGAGAACTGAAAACACACAAACATCTACATAAAAACACATGCACCAAAACAAACACACAAAACCAAATTACAGATGCCTACCCAATTACATTTCCTCGTGGAACTGAAGAGCAATCAACTCTAATCAAATAATTAGGAACACAGGACGTAAAACATGCCAAATTTGTCTCGATCTCAGATCCTGCACATTTGAAAGTGCAGACATGATTATTGCCTCATTTACATATTGTGAGTCACATTCTGACTGACTACCAGCCCTGTAAAAATGGGTGATTATTCCACTGGAGTTTGAGAGCATGAGGTGTATAACGAAGGCAACACAGATATCTGACCCCTCCATGTAGTGTAACACTTGTGAAAAGTCTGTCTCATAATCAACAGAGCAATTTTCAGCTTTTATTTGCCCAGCATTCCTTTTGTGTAACACTTTAGCCAGGGCAATCATACATCCCAGATTTTCAAAACATGTCTGATTTTAAGAGTTCCACAATTGCATACCTTGCCTTGCTTTGTAGACTGAAAAACTATAGTCTTCTTAATAATAGCAAAGCAGAGAGGGCTGTTCCTGGCAAGGAAGACTCCTGGGAAGATCAGAATTACATAGCTGAACAGTATAAGCTGTTAGAGAAGTAAAATGTAAGTGATTCAGTGCTACAAGCTCAGAAGAGCAATAATTACCCTCGGCCTCATTGTAGTCAAGGCCTCATAACATATGGCTAGCCTTCTCTAACAGAGCTGAGAACTGTAATCTAAGCATGTTAATAATTTTAAATAGGTGTTAGAAGACTGAAAAGCACGCTTGTAGTATCAGTGCTACAGAAATAATCAAGAGCAGTGGTCTCCAGACAAAGCGGGTGGTATCACACTGCCTGTTATCAAATCATATTACAAGTCTATAGTAATCAAAACAGCATGGTATTGGCATAAAAAAAAGACACATAGATCAATGGAACAGAACAGAGAGCCCAGAAATAAATCCACACCTATACTGTCATTTAATCAGTCATTTAATGACAAAGGAAGCAAGAATTTACACTGGGGTAAAGACAGTCTATTTAATAAATGGTGCTGGGAAAACTGGACAGATGGTACATGCAAAAAAATGAAACTGGACCACCTTCTTACACTATATACAAGAATAAACTCAAAATAGGTTAAAGACTTAAATGTAAAACCTGAAACCATAAAACTTCTAGAAGAAAACATAGGCAGTAAACTCTGAAACATTACCCTTAGTAATATTTTTACTGATATATCTCCTTGGGCAAGGGAATCAAGAGAAAAATAAATAAACAAATGGGACTACATCAAATTTAAAAAGTTTTTTCACAGCAAAGGAAACCATCAACTGAACAAAAAGACATCCTACTGAATAGAAGAAGATATTTGTCAACAATATACCTGATAAGGGTTTAATATCCAAAATTTATAAAGAACTCATACAACTCAACACCAAAGAACAAACAATCCAATTAAAAAATGGACAGAGGACATCAAGAGACATTTCTCCAAAGAGGACATACAGATGGCCAATAGACATGAAAAGGTGCACCACGTGACTAATCATCAGAGAATGCAAATAAAAACCACAATGAAATATCACTTCACACCTGTCAGAATGGCTATCTTCAGTAAATCAACAAACAACAAGTGTTGGTGAGGATGTGGAGAAAAGGGAACTTTTGTGCACTGTTGGTGGGATTGCAGATTGGTGCAGGCACAATGGAAAACAATATGGTGGATCCTCAAAAAGTTAAAAATAGAACACCTTATGACCCAATAATTCCACTCCTGAGTATTCATCTAAAGAAATCCAAAATACTAATTCGAAAAAATATATGCACCCCTATGTTTACTATTCACAATAGCCAAGATATGGAAACAACCGAAATGCCCATCAATAGACGATTGGATAAAGAAATTGCGGTACATTTATACTATAGAGTGTTACTCTGCCATAAAAAAGAATGAAATTTTACCATTTGCAGGAACATGGATGGACCTAAAGGATATTATGCTAAACGAAATAAGTCAGACTAAGAAAGACAAATACGATGTGATCTCACTTATATGTGGAATATAAAGACCAGAATAAACAAACAAACAAAATAAATAAACAAATGGGAAATAGACTCATCTATGAGAAATAGACCCAGAGATACAGAGAAAAAACTGATAGTTGCTAGATGGGAGGGGGTTTAGGGGGTGGGAAGAAGGTGAAGGGATTAAGAAGTACAAATCTGTAGTCACAAAATAGTCACAGGATGTGAAATCAGTATGAGGAATATAATCAATAATGTTGTAAAGATTATGTAGGGTGTCAGATGGGCACTGGACTTATTGGAGGGAATCACTTCATAGATTATATAAATGCCTAACCACTGCACTGTATACCTGAAATTACCATAAAATAATATTGAATGTCAACTATAATTATATAAATCTATATAAATATATATATATATATATATGTACATATATATACACATATATATATACATGTGGGATGTAATATATATACATATATATATATATATATATATATATATATATATATATATATATGGGATGTAAAGTAGAGCATAGGGAATACAGCCAAAGGTATAGTAATAGTTATGTACAATGTCAGATGGGTAGTAGTCTTGGTGGGTAATCACTTTGTGAGGGGTGGAAATGTCTAATCATTATGTTGTTTGATACACCAGAAATTAATACAATAAAATAAAAATTTAAAAAGAGCAGTGGTCTCCAAACTTTTTAACCACATATACAACCTCTTGGGGAAAAATGTGAATACTCACTCCCAACCCGTGTATATGTATTTATTTATAAATATATACCTGTACTGCTGTTCTTCCCTACTATTATTTGGCATAATATGTTCTTTGAATGAAATTGGTCATTAACCATTGTAGATTAGTCGTTTGTTTTTTAAACTCCTCTCGATGGCTTCAAACTGTGATTGTTTTGTGATGTGATTGATAACTAAAATTGCAACTAGGAATGTCAGCTTTGTGATTTCCTTGTAATTCCCAACATCACTAATCTTCAAGCCAAAATTCTTTGAAAGAATCTTTTTCAACCACATGTCCATTCTGTGAGGGTACGTATTTATATCTAGACCCTAATTCATAGATCTACGTGACCAGGTGCGTATGGACTGCAAAGTAGCACCACGTACTGAGAGTGAACACTGGAATGAGGGTGCTCACTGAACTGTGGAGCCCCCACATTTCTCATGTCATCCGGCTGTGACTCTTGACATGTGACATATATGCCGAGGAAAGGAGCCAGTACCAATGTGCATGTTAAATATTAGTGAAGCTTAACCTCTTTCCCACATATATAACATGTATATACAAGAAATGTAAATGAAGTTCTTGTATTTCTAATATTCATTCTACCTGAACCCTAACAGACTATCCCCCTCCCACAATGTACACACAGTAACCCTTATCATGAAACTCAAAATAACCAATGTGCTAAAAATTAATATGAATTGATTTATATTGAGTTCCATGTAAGTATGATGAGGGTAGTGCAGGTCACTAGATTATCTCGGACCAAACAACATAGCAAAAGTACTCAAGTACCTAAGAACTAACCTCGATATAAGGTCTGTCCAATAGAACCGTCAACCTGGCATCTAATCTTTACACTTTACAGAACCATCCTGTAGAAAACATAGTAATGACCCTCTGTGATGTTGTCCTTAATTACATCTCAATATTTCTTATTTATCTTCCTTATTTTCTATTCTTCCCATTGGTATCATCTTCTTCCTAAACAATGATTATCTTAAAAATCCATTTCTCAACTAACAGAATCCCAACTTAGTACACTTTGGCACACTCTCCAGGTTGACTCCAATAGACTCTCCATCCTAGTTCCTCATGAGCCTACCACTAAGTACTTCATCATCTGTTGTCACATGAAAACCTGTCCAAAGTGATCGCTTATTTCCATCTAAATTTAGATCTATCAAATTCCTCTAAATTCTCCCATTTCCCTCAGTCCTTCATGCTCTTCAAACTCCAAGATATCTGACAGGTTATCTTATTGCTTAAACAAATTCAAAAAAACACAGAAAACCACTCAGCCAAAACCTTAACGTCCCTTTCCAGGACCCTAAGGGCATCACCACATGCCATTAGCCTCAGGAAGGACCATTTATCCCACATCACTGTCTGCACACATTATGTTGGGCGAGTGCTGCCAGCACCCGCTGTCACTAACTTTGAAACAGCTAAAACTGCATCACAGTCACTGCCTTCCGCCCCCCAGTTTTATTGAAGTATGATTGACAGTAAAAAGTGTATATTGTACATATTTAATTTATACGATGTGATGATTCAATATATGTATACATTGTGAAATGATTACCACATCAAGTTGATAAACACCTCCATCGCCTCACATAGTTACCTTTGTGTGTGTGTGGTAAGAACACTTAAGATCTACTTTTTTAGCCAATTTCAAATATAGAATACAGTACTGTTAACTATAGTCACCACTCTGTACATTGTCACCAGAATTTATTGATCTCATAACTGAAAGTTTGTAGCCTTTGACCAACATCTTTCCATTTCCCACTCCCAGTCCCTGATAACCACCATTCTACTTTCTATTTCTATGAGTTCAACTTGTTTAGATTCCACATATACCGTATTTGCCGGCGTATAAGACGACTGGGCGTATAAGACGACCCCCTAACATTTCCACTCAAAATACAGAGTTTGTTATATACTCGCCGTATAAGACTACCCCCTCTTCCGCACACCTTCCACACACCAAATAACTTTCAGTTTAAAATTTGCATCAGACTTCTTTCTTTTGGCTGGTGCCATGATAGGGATGATAGGGGTTTGACTGGTCGACATTTTCTATGCTGTACTGTACAATGGTGCAGTATTGTGGTTGGCTGTTGGCTGTATACAAAGCCTGATTTGATTGGTCCCTGCTCCCTGTTTGCCCGCCCTGTCACTATAGCAGTCTGGTCCACCCTTGCATCAGCATCTCCCTGGGACCTCACTAGTGCGCAAGTGCGAGCTCTTCAACATTCTAACAGGCACCATGACAGTGCAAAATCGCGAATCTTCAATGCATATGTAAAGAAATATACGGTAACCCGAATTTACCACACTCACAAAATCGCACACAGCCGACCATACACCCAGTATGGTATCGCGATTCGCGATTTTGCGCTATCATACTGGGTGTATGCTCGGCTGTGTGCGATTTTGCGAGTGTGGTAAAATCGCATAACAGCAAAATCACATAACAGCCGAGCATACACCCAGCAGCGCTGCTGATGCCTGAACGGTATGTGGAATGAAGTGGGCGGGCATCGGGAGGCCACTATGGCACGGGGCAAGCACTATGGGCAGTCTATCTGAAGTGTACCTGGCGTATAAGACGACCCCCCCACTTGGAGGCATATTTTTCGGGGCCAAAAAATCGTCTTATACGCCGGCAAATACGGTAAATGAGATCATTCAGTATTTCTCTTTCTGTGTCTGGCTTTTTTCCCTTAGCATAATGTCCTCTAGGTTCATTCATATTGTTGCAAATGACAGAATTTCCTCCTTTTTTATGACCAGATAATATTCCTGTGTGTCTGTGTGTGACATTTTCTTTATCCATTCATCCATCCATGGACATTTTGGTTTTCACTTCTTCATTATTGTGAATAATGCTGCAGTAAACATAAAAGTGCAGATAGCTCTTCACAGTATTGATTTAATTTCCTTTGGATATATACCCAGAAGTGGGATTGCTGAATCATATAGTTGTGGTATTTTTAATTTTTTGAGAAAATTCCATATTGTTTTCCATAGTGGTTCTACCAATTTACATTCTTGTATGTGCTATGCAAGTTCCTTGACTGTCTCCACCACTGCTACACTTTATTCAAGCATTCTGGAAGCTTCCTGAGGTGCTCCCCCCAAAAATAATTATGGATAAAAAAATGCCTCGATGAAAAGGCATTTTTGGCTCTTAATGAATAAGAAAAAGAAAGTTTAACTTTAAATACCTAAAAATAACTAGTATAAACTAAATGTCATCATACACTAAATAGAAAAAAAATGCTGGGTACTGCTTCCTTTCATACACACACACACACACACACACACACACACACACACACACAAAAGTGTTGATCTTTAAAGCTGTACAATGTGGAGCATGAAGTAAGTAAGCAATGATTTTGAGGTGTTGCTGTTTGGAGAAAGCTTTCTGGGGCTTTACAAAACATATTGGCGTGGTATGTGGAGCAAACCCATTTCTGGTCTAGACTCGAGGAAGAAAATGATTCTTCTCGTCAATTAAGATTTTTAATTGTCCCTCTCAGTCCTTCAGCACAGAAAACTCTTATTTTCCACAAAGAGAACAAAGACCTCTGGAAAGAAAATAGTAACAATGTGCTGAATCTCCATAAGTCATTTTCATTTGCAAATAAAGCAGTTAATTTTTCCCACAGCCAATTTGGGAGAAGTAAAATCTTCTGCAGGAATCAATTGATTAATAAATGATTCATTAGTGTTTTTAAAAAGCCCAGAAATAGTGAGAAGGGCCCTGAAGCAAGAGGTGGATGGTCAGGGAAGACAGCCCAGGACACAAGTGCTGTGACACAAAGAAAAGGATCCGAACAACATAAAACACACGGTGTGTTTAACAATATGGTTTTGGATTATCATCTTGACTTTATGAAGAAAGAGCTGGGAATTTGTTTCCAAAACACCATCTAATCTTATACTGTGTCCTGTGTAAATGTATATAGTAGACTGTTTATAGATCACATTTATTCAGTCAATCTTGACAAATGTTTTATTATCTGATTTAAAGAACCCTCCCAGATATGATGATCCACAGAGTCTGATAGCAAATCCCTGCCTTGGGCAGGCTGAATTTTGTCTACGTGTGCTACAACTTACACTTAGAAAAACAACTTCTGGCAAATGCATAGGGGGTGTAAATAAAAACCAGTACAGAAGTATTTAACATGAAGACAAGTCTTTTAACCCTGGTTTAATGTGCTGGTGATGTATGACAGAACGATTATGCTTATACACTTGTTCTGGTAAAGGTCTGAATGTTAATGAAAAAAATGTATTTTTACATAGCACTGTCCTCCACCCTCAGGAGGTTGCAGGAAAAAATTTGCTTCAGATGTTATAAATTATATACTGTTCACCGTATACTTGGTCAAAGTGATCGTGTTTGCTTCAGTTGAAATAAAGACATCTATTTTCAAATTTGGAATCAGGGCCATTTTCTTCCAGAAGAAATAAAATCAAAAAACAAAGCAGACCTTGACTCTCCACTAGCTACTGCAGGGCATAATTCATCTAAACAGGGAGACCCCCATCAGGAGATGGGCACCAGTTTCACCTATCAGGTCCCCAGGATGGTGAGTCCAAGGTTTTCTAAACCAGAAGTACAACCTCTCCTGGGAGTCTCTTCTTCTCTGAGGCTTTACTTGGACATCATTTTCTACCAGCTACCTCAGCAACAGCAGCGCAAGAACATTCTTCCCTGCTCCCCACTCCTGTAGCAGAAAGCTTCAGGAAATAAAAAACTCTCTCATTTTAATAGAGAAGATGTGATTTGATGATTTAGTTATTTAAGGGCTTGATGATTTAATGTTTAGATTTAATGTAATATCTAAGGCCAGTTAGAAAATCGGACTTTAGATGAAAGAGATTTTTCAATAGCTCCTTAGTTGGCACTATATACTAAACATATCAAAACATACACAAGACAATATTTGCTGTAACATGTTATGTTATAGTGAAACACAGGAGTACCTCTCACTGGAAATTATTCCCAAAGAAAACTAAATTTGCAAGCTTTTTACATTGATATATAAGCAATTTGAAAGATATGTTGTCAAATCCCTACCGTCTTCTGAAAATAGCTTTAAAGACTGTGTATGATTCAGAGCTCTCTTGATTGCAGGAGGAAAAAAAATCACACCAGGTTAAGTAGCTATACCAGCTCATGAAATCTTTCGCCTCGCCTCGCCTCTCCTCTCCTCTCCTCTGCCGAATCCTCTCATAGCCAACTGACTTCTCCAAATACCAAGTTCTAAGCAGTATTCATGGTTCACCTCTTAGGACTTCTAGGATGTTCACCACCCAGGAGAGATCACCACCCAAACTTAAAAATCCCCAGGAAAGGGTTCAGCACAGTGCTTCTAACGTCAAGGTTGCCGGTTCAATTCCCACATGGGCCAGCTGCGCCCTCTACAGCTAAGATTGTAAATAACAGCTCTCCCTGGAGCTGGGCTGCAGAGCGCTGCCAGGAGCGGCCAGTGGCCAGGGTGAGCAGCGGGCAGCCACCGTGAGCTAGTGTGATCGACCCACGACTGGCGACCGAGTGCCTCAGCCTGGGGAAGTGCAAGACTCATAATACCAGCAGGGACCAGGGAGCTGTGTCCTGTACAACTAGACCAAGAAACAAGGCTTGAATGGGAGGAGGAAGGGTGGAAGGGGGGGAAAATCCCACGAAGGACCAAATAGCCAAGCTCAGATCAAGAGACCACATCTGGCCAGGGCTTTTGAAAGCACTTCACACGTACCACAGATTCCGTCCTAAGGAAAGAGGGGTTTCCTGAAAAAGAGAGGGTAACAAGACTAACTAAGCCCATGTCTGCCATAGTCTGATTCAATTTGCATAGTAAAGATCAAAAGAGCTTTTGAGGAAAAGTTCAGATTATTTTTCTCAACCTCATGATATTTTTAATTGCTTTGTTTTAATTTTCTGAGGCCTGACTCCAAATCTTTGTTTTACGAGTTTAATCAAATTAATGATTGACATTTTGAAAATAAAGTTTATTCTATTTTCACCTACTTGAAATGACAGCTCCTGCTTTGTTTGGGATTTTAGGGAAAAAAATACTTTTTCAAGGGGGAAAAATAATCAAACAAGTTACTCCCATAAACTGACATGGTTTACTTTTTTAAAATAAAGCATCGGGGGGTGGGGGAAGCACTATTAAAATACATGATAAATAAATGATATTTCTACATGGAATAATGTTTATAAGACAAAATGAGTCAATAGATGCTCTAAAATTCAGTCAACTAGCCCACATGTCAGTGGGTTCATATGCTTGCTTGAGTTATTCTCTCTCTCACTTGCTCTCTCATTCTCTCTTCTGAGGCAGTCTAAATAAATACACACAGTAGAAAAATCTCTGCAACTAAAAACCCTTGATATACTCTCTATTAAAATAATACTAATATTCAGAAAATACGCTAGGGTAGATCAAATTTCTCCTAGTTACATACACCTGTATTGATTTTCTATACCTTTACTTTTAATCATTTATTATACACATTTCATAGAGAGACAGAGAGAGAGCCAAAACAATGCATACACATTTTAAGAAAGGAAAAAACTCTATTAAAATTGTAATACTCAATATATAGCAATAACAAAAGATGAATACAAGTCACTTTTGACTTCTGCGATTACAAGAGGTGCTCAAAGTGGTTACCATCAGCATAATTTTAATACAGTTTTTTTCCTGTCTTAAAATGTGTATACATTTTTTTGGCACCCTGTGTGTGTGTGTGCGTGCACGTGGTGTGTGGGTGTGTGTGTGTGTGCCTGTGTATATATCAATTTCAGAACCAATTCTCCATCACTAATGATATCTAGATAGCAGTATAAATATTCTCCCCAAACTCAATACTGCATAGATCTTAAAAAAGGACATATACTATACTGCAAAGCTTTAAAATGTACCGTGTTTCTCTGAAAATAAGACCTAGCCGGACATTCAGCTCTAATGCATCTTTTGGAGTAAAAATTAATATAAGACCAGGTCTTATTTTACTATTATATAATATAAAATAATACCAGGTCTTATATTAATTTTTGCTCCAAAAGATGGATTAGAGCTGAATGTCCGGCTAGGCCTTATTTTCGGAGAAACACGGTAGCTGAGGTGGGTGAGAGGGGAAGATGGGAAGAGAGAGAGAGAGAGAGAGACAGAGAGAGAGAGAGACAGAGAGAGAGAGAGACAGAGAGAGAGAGAGACAGAGAGAGAGAGGAAAAGCATGAGGGCCAGAGAGAGAGAGACAGAGCCCTTGTCCCAAGGACTTATAGTTTGCTGGGTGGGGTGAGGGAGTTACATACTATTGATTTGGCAGGAAAAGTGGTACATGCTCTTCCATGGGAGGGCTTGACCTCCTAAGATGGGTGGAGGTCTGTTGATTCAGACCCTTATCTTGCTCCAGACCACCTCTTGTCATCTGTTGTTGCAAAAACAGGTATGTGGCTGGAGGCAATTAATCAAAGCTATTTATGAGGTTTTTCCGTAGGCACTATGGACCCCCTTCCATCCCTCCTCCTCCTACATTTTCTAACTTCTACCTAACACTAACCACAGGCTATTCTGATGGCCTCGTGCTGCCAATAGGCACAGAAAGTAGACAATTAGATTATGTACTGGATATTGATCAAGTGAAGATTGAAAACCAGTGCTTCTAATAGGCAATTAATAGGGAACAAGGATGACTTTTTCTGAACATGGTGATTGTTAAAATGTAATCATTAATGATAAGCCAAATCAAAAATTGCTAGACACAAACACAAAACCAGATGAACCCCAGATAATTAGAGCCTCCCATTCCAGGCAAAGCCTGTCCTGGATTGTATGCAATGTACAAGACTGATAGTGCAACAAACCTGAGTGTAAATTCCTTAAAGACAAAAGCCGATCAGTTTCTTTTCTATTCTGTGAATGGTATGTAGCATCCACAGTGTGGTGGTTAATTTAGAGTGTCGATTTGACAGGACTAAGGGATGCCGGGATAGATGGTAAAACATTATTTTTGCAGGTGTTTTTGAGGGTATTTCTGGAAGAGATTAGCATTTGAATCGATACCCTACGTAAAGAAGGTGCCCTTGCCAGTATGGGTGGGCATCATCCAATCTGATGAACGCCTGAATAGAACAAAAAGGCAAAGGAAGAAAGAATTTGCTCTCTCTGCTTAAGCTGGCACACCCCCCTTCTGCTCGCGGACATCAGCACTCCTGAATCTGGGGCCTTTGGGCTCAGACTAGGACACGAGCCGCTCCCCTGGTTCTTAGGCCTCCGGACTCAGACTAAATCACACCACCAGTTTTCCTGGGTTTCCAGCTTGTAGACAGCAGATCGTGGGACTCCTCAGCCACCATAATCATGTGAGCCAATTTCTATCAAAAGTCTCTTCATTTATATCTATATCTATATATCTTTAGAGAGATAGAGATAGATGATAGAGAGATAGATGATAGAGACAGAGATAGAGATAGAATGGTAGAGATAGAGATAAAAACATATCGGTTCTGTTTCTCTGAACAACACTAATACACATAGTGTTCAAATATATTAAATAACAATGAAGCAACAAATAATTGGAAAATTATGCTTTTTCCCAGCAATGGTTAAATTAAATCAATTCACTAGACTGTTTCATTAAAAAAAAATATATACGGCAAGCAGTCAAAATAGATCAGTAGCAGCAAAGGCAAAAATGATAGGATGTGTTTAATAAATCTAAAGCATCCCAACAGAGATTTTCCACATTTTTAAGGGAAAGTAGAAATAATGAAATGAGTATTTCCAAATAACTCTTTGTGAAATCTAAGCAATGGGATGGAGGGGTAGGGAAGGGAGCGCTCATTATCAGATGACAAAACCATTCCTACATGGCTTTGTCAGGTTCCACAGAAGACATGTTTCAAGGACAAACACCAACTCCTATTTCTCACATACCAATTATGTAGTTTTTAGACTTATGAGTCTAGAGATCCCTTGACATGTGGGCACTATCACTGCACCAAGGGCAAGTTTCCCCACAGACACTGTTAAGGGGACTGCCAATTACAGATCTTTCTCAAGCACCCTTGTGACCGCAGAGAAATTAGCAAGTGAGAGGGGAGGAGCAAGACAGGGAGACTGATGACCCCACAAGCCTAGTAACCGAACACAATGGAAAGGGAAAGAATGAGGTTGCAGTATGAACAATGCAGAAAGTTTTAAAATGGACGCTTTTAACATTTTAATATAAGGGAGCTTAAAAGCTTTGGCATTCAATTTCAGTTCAAAGTGATATTCTGTAACAGTGCTAGCCGACAGAAATATAATGCATGCCACACATGGAATTTAAGTTTTCTGGAAGTCACATTAAAAAAGGTAAAAAGAAAAACAAATGAAATTAATTTTAATATTACTTTTTATTTAATCCATATATTATCATTTAAACATGTAGTAAATAGAAAATATCGTTCAGTGCCCTCAGTGGTTCCCCAGATCTGTTTCTTGCTTCAACAATGTTTGAATGAAAGAGACACTGAAAGACCCCTTCTTCCAGCCTCCGACCACCCTCCAACCTCTTTTCCAGTCGCAATTATCGGAACCATCTGAGCCATCCTGAGCCTCTGAGACCAACCAACACTTTTTTTTAGCTTAACTCCTTATTACCAAGCAACCATGAGCGAGCTCCCCAGTTCATCAGAATTATTCCACCACGGTGGAGGCCACCGTCAACCACTTGGTCAACTTGCATCGGCAGGCCTCCTACACAGATCTCTCTCTGGGCTTCTATTTCGACCACAACAGTGTGGCTCTGGAGGCCGTGGGCCACTTCTTCCGTGAGTTGGCCAAGGAGAAACAGGAAGGCGCCGAGCGTCTCTAGAAGATGCAAAATCAGCATGGCTGCCGCACCCTCTTCCAGGACCTACAGAAGCCTTCCCAAGATGAATGGGGTAAAACTCAGAATGCCATAGAAGCTGCCATGGTCATGGCAAATAGCCTGAACCAGATCCTTTTGGACCTACATGCCCTGTGTTCTGCCCACACAGACCCCCTTCTCTATGACTTCCTGAAGAGCCACTTCTTGGATGAAGAGGTAAAACTCATCGAGAAAGATGGGAGACCACTTGACTAACCTCCACAGGCTGGCCAGCCCCCAGGCTTTGCTGGGCAAGTATCTCTTGGATACTTGCTCACCCTCAAGCATGACTAGGACACTTGGGGTCTCCCTTCAGTGGCCCCTCTGCATCCCCCTGCTGTTGGGCTTCTGCCTGAGTCTCTCCCTGCAACTACTAGGCAGGCTTCTAACCACCCTGGAGTCCGCCTCATGCCATGGGCCAAACTGAAACAATAAAACTTTTTGCAGCAAAAAAAAGAAAGAAAATATTATTAGTGAGGAATTTTACGTTTTTTTTCATACTTAGTCTTTGAAATCAGTGTGTATTTTACACTTACAGCACATCTCAATAGTCAAATTTCAGGTGCTCACTGGTCACCTGTAGCTAGTGGCTACTGCACTGCTCGTTATAGCTCTAGAGCCACCCCAAGAACATTTACTTATTCACTCAATTAAAACATTGTGAAATATATAATGAATGCCTACTCTGGGCCACACAGTATACCAGGAATTTAAGATACAATAGTGAAAAGAATTAACACAGCTCTGCTCATATAGAGCTTGGAGTTTGTCATCTTGGCAGGAACACAGATATTAAACACATAATTATCCACATGATTATAATAAAGCATGATAAGGGAAATGTATAAAGTGCTGCAAGAATATACAGTAGTGTGGGCCAAACAGTGAGGGAGTGGTGAGCAAGAGACTTTTCATGAAGAAAGGGACATCTAATATGAGATTAGATGGATGAATACACATTCGTCAAGCTTGGGGACTAGGAGAAGGGTGGAGACATGGAGAAAAATGGTCCATGCAGCCCTTGAGGAGCAGATGAGAACAAGGAACCGAATGCGTTCTCATGAACTGAGAGCATCATGCATAAGGGGGAGAGTAGCAAACAGTGAAGTCAAAGAGGCAGGAGGAATCAAGCTCATCAAGGATGTGAGCGTTTATCATAAGAGCAAATGGCAGGTTAGGGATAATGTTAGAGAGAGGTGCAACATGATCAGATTGCACATGAAGAAGATAAATCTGGTTGCTGAATGGAAAATGTATTTGAGAATTATATGGAATGAATGTTTGGAGACCAAGTAGGAAGCTCGATCAGCAGCTCAGGGAAAAGATGGTGGTGGTTCAAAATATGGTGGTGAGGAGAGCTGCAAGGAAGAGTTAGGATATGAACTCAGCAGGATGCGATACCGATGACTCAGCTGAATGTGAGGAGGGAGGGAGAAGGAAGCTAGATAGGTGTCCGGCATGAGCAACCAAGTAAACAGCAGCACCATTTGATGAGGTAGAGATACAATGAAAGAGCAAGTTAGAGGTAGAAGAACATGAGTTCCATTTTGAATATGTTTATTTGAGGTACCTATAATACATCCCAGAAAGAGTATCATTTAGAGTTGAACCTGGAAAGAGGTTCGAGCTAAAACTTTAATTTTAGGGAACTTTGGCAGAAATATCTGAAGCCACAGGAACAGGTGAAATCATCTAGGGCCCAAATGTTAAGGGGAAAGAATTGAGGGGCTGAGTCCTGAGACTCTTCATCACATAAAGACTGAGTACTCAAGAAACCCAAGACGGCAAAGAAATGTCCAGAGAAGTAGGGAAGGACAAAAATACAGAACAGGGAAGCAGGAAGTTTTTGTTCTAGGAAAGAGTGAATGGTGAATGTGTGAAAAACTTATTTATAAAATCAAATAAGATAAGACATAAGAATTTTCCATTGGACTTATAAACAACACAACTTTGTAAGTAAAGTTTCATGCTTGTATCTGTCAATGTCTGGTCCACCATAAAATCAGCACTGACACATACGAGAATGGTTGGACAATTAAGTTTGCGAACTTCCCACTGTGAACTTACATTATAATATAAGAGAGCTTATATTATATTGTGTGTAGTTGCAGCTACACAAAAAAAATGTCTACCTGTAGCTAAAGCCAAACACTGCGGGGAAGGAAATTAATTATTATGATGTGCTTGCTTATCATCAAAAGATACTTCCTTTTTGAGAAACTCCCAAGGGTAAAAGAATTGGTGCTGTAGTCAGGAGATTCTCCTAAAACATCCTCCTGTTGCTAAGAAACTTCCAATCTACACAACTGCAGACATTTATGTATACTCCTGGCCTGTGGTGATCTTCATTATTCCCTTGTTTTCTTACATTCAGAACCACTAGGGAGAAAAACGGCCATGGGCAGGCCAGTGAGAGACAGATGACAGAGAAAGAGAGATAGAATAAAACCAAATCACTGGGTTTGGGAACTAAATGGCAACCTGTCAACTCATTTCGAAGACTCTTAGCAGATTTTTCCACGGTCAGAAAAGATAGAGTTTTCATGGATTTTAAACCCTCTAAAGACAGCATGGTGGGGGGAAAAAAAGGGGCTGGATCTCAGATCTGCCTGGATTTAAATCCTGGTGTCCTTACTTACTGCTGCATGTTCTTGGGCAACTCACTGCCACAGGGTAAGCCTCAGTTTCTTCAGCCAAAGAATGGGTCTAATATCTCTCTTACAGTTTTGTGGTGGAAATTAAATGGGATAATGCTTAGGATGGAAAGTGCTCAGTGAGCTGTCTGACATTAAATAGTTATAGATAGTTAATAAATAAATGGTCATTTTTTCCCATACGAGGCTTCTGATCCTTCTGATTCTTTGGACAAAATGCCCATTGAGGCATGAATAGGAAGTGTGTGCTAGCTTTTAATACCTCAGCAAAAAGAATCTATGTGAAAATTAGAAGACATGTAGTCACCGAGCAAGTTAATATATCAGCATATTCTGCAGGAGGTATAAAAATCCTGAAATCACACCAGTGATTATTATCTGACAAATGGGTGAACACAGCAGACAACTATGACACTGTCATTTCAGACTTTCTAGAAAAGAATGAGATATAACACCCTCCAGTATAGTTCCCTCCCCACATAAGAAGATTTTGTCATTAATATCCTTCTTAACACAAGAAGAACCAATGGGATTTTCCCACTTCTGCATGTTCCGATTCAGAACCACAGTTTTAAAAAAAAAAGGATTTAACGTCATAGGAAACACTTTCTTTAACTTTCTTTTCTTTCAATGATTTGGAGATTCATGGGCCTGTATTCTGCTTCCTTACCATTATCCTAGATTTTGAACTCTGATCATTTCTCTAAATCTCAGGATCAGCTGGAATGTTCTGAAATAAATCTCTCAGACCTTCTGAGCAGGCATATCCTTAGGCAATGCTCATCTTCCTTGCTCTCCTAACACACACAATCAGTGAGAGTCACTGGCCTTGTTGCAGATTTTGAAACCCTTCCACCCTCCCCTCCAGAAAGCATATAAAGCATAACAGTTTCAGAGTAAAGGTTTTAATCAAATTAATGTTCTTTTGGAGTAAATTATCTAGTACTCCAATATTCTTTAGAAACTGCTTTTGATTCTCTTCACAACCTAGCTATACTCAGGACGAAGAGGAAGTAGAGATGTGCCCTTCTCAAGGGCCATTTTTGTCATGATCCACACCTGCTGAATTCTTATATGCGTAAGTCAATGTTTGCCACAGTCGGGCTCATTTCACCTTCCACATCTTCTTCATAGAAACATTACAACCTTATTGACTCTAGCTACTAGCCATTTCCCAAACACACCCCCGACTCTTTCTCATCTTGCACTTTACTAATGCTGTCACCTTTATCTGATCTGGCTTCCTTCCATCTCCACCTATTCAAACCTACCCATCCTTCAAGGCCCAGTTCAAAGCCCCTCCTCTATGAAATTTCCAGATCAACACAGCCAGAGATGAGTTTTCTCTCCACTGAACAGCCACAGAGCTCAGACTATACCTGCCCCATGGTGCTTTGCACATACCGAATTTAACTATACTTAATGTGAAGATAGAATCCATATGTCTTGCTGGTCTGTAAGTTAAGTTTCTTTCTTTCTTTTTTTTTTTTTTGATTTAAAGGCCCAATTTTTGGAAGAGTTTATTTGAGACAAACTGACAACATACGCAAGATCTCAATTGCTCCCAAGTAAACTGTATCTTTAAATGTAAATGGTAATTCCATACATTTGTTTGTTTGTTTGTTTGTTTTGGGTTTTTTTTTTTGTTTTTTAAAATATATATATTTTTATTAGTTTCAGGTGCACAAGACAAAGTAATACTTAGACATTTATCATTTATATCCCTCACACTGTGGATCCCCCACCCCCGATCCATTATCTCTCTGACATTGCACCGAGCCATCACATTTCCACTATCTCCACTCCCATTGCTGTACTCCACCTCTTGTAAGTATATACATACATATGTATACATATATATATAAAATTATAGTTGGCATTCATTATTGTTCAGCTTCAGGTGTACATTGCAGTGATCAGGCATCTACATCTTCCCTGAGGTAGTCTCCCAAATGGGAGACGTGTCCATCGAATACCCCACAAAATCTTTATAACTTTATTGATTACGTTCCCCAAATTAATTTTCAAAACCCTGTGGCCATCTTGTGGTTACCAACTGTTTTCTAATCCCCTCACCTAACCCCTTATACCCACCCCACTGCCCATCTAACAACCCTCAGTTTTCCTCTTTGTCTCCAAAACTGTTTCTGATTAGTTCATTCACTTATTCTCTTCTTTAGATTCCGCATATAAGTGAGATCATATGGTACTTGTCTTTCTCTGTCTGACTTATTTCACTTAACATAATGTTCTCTAGGTCTATCCATGTTGTTGCAAATGGTAAGATTTCTTTCTTCTTTATGGCTACGTAATACTCCATTGTATAAATGTGCCAAAGTTTCTTAATCCAGTCATCTACCGATGGGCATTTCGGTTGTTTCCATGTCTTGACTATTGTGTATAGTGCTGCAATAAACATAGGAGTGCATAAAGATTTTTAAATTGGAGTTTTGGCTTTCTCTGCACAGATACCTAGGAGTGGAATTACTGGATCATAGGGTAGTTCCATTTTCAGATTTTTGAGACACCTCCATACTGTTTTCCATAGTGGCTGCACCAATCTGCAATCCCACCAACAGTGCACAAGGGTTCCCTTTTCTCCACATCCGCGCCAGAACTTGTTGTTTGTTGATTTATTGATGATAGCCATTTTGACTGGGGTGAGGTGGTATCTCATTGTAGTTTTTATTTGAATTTCTCTGATGGTTAGTGAGGTTGAGCATTTCTTTATATGTCTGTTTGCCATCTGTATGTCCTTTTTAGAAAAATGTCTCTTCAAGTCCTCTGCCCATTTTTTAATTGGGTTGTTTGTTTCTTTGGAGTTGAGTTGAGTCTTTTTATAGGTTTGTAATATTAACCCCTTATCAGATATATCATTGGCAAATATCTTTTCCCATCCAGTAGGATCCCTTTTGTTTTATTGATGGTTTCCTTTTCTGTGAAAAAACTTTTTAGTTTGATGTAATCCCACGTGTTTAGTTTTTCTTTTACTTCCCTCACGCGAGGGTATATATCAGTAAAAATCTTACTCTGGGTAATGTCTGTGAAGTTTCTTCCTATATTTTCTTTTAAGTATTTTATGGTTTCAGATCTTACATTTAAGTCTTTAAGCCATTTTGAATTTATTTTTGTATATGGTGTAAGGAGGTGGTCCAGCTTCATTTTTTTCATGTGTCTGTCCAGGTTTCCCAGCACCATTTATTGAATAGACTGTCTTTACCCACCGTACATTCTTGCTTCCATTGTCGTAGATTAAATGGCCATATAGGCATGGATTTATTTCTGGACTCTCTATTCTGTTCCATTGATCTATGTGTCTGTTTTTATGCCAGTACCATGCTGTTTTGATTACTGTAGCCTTGTAGTATAATTTGAAGTCAGGTATTGTTAAACCTCCCACTTTGTTCTTATTTCTCAACATTGCTGAGGCTATCCGGGGTCTTTTATGCTCCCATATAAATTTTAGGACTATATGTTCTATTTCTGTGAAAAATGTCATTGGTGGTTTGATAGGAATTGCATTGAATATGTATATTGCCTTAGGCAGTATGGACATTTTAACTATATTAATTCTTCCTATCCATGAACATGATATGTGTTTCCAGCTATTTATATCTTCTTTCATTTCTTTTTTCAGTGTCTTATAATTTTCTGAGTACAGATCTTTTACTTCTTTGGTGAATTTATTCCCAGGTATTTTATAGGTTTTGGAGCAATTGTAAATGGGATTGTTTTCTTAATTTCTCCTTCTGATATTTTATCATTGGTATATACAAATGCAACTGATTTCTAAATATTAATTTTGTATCCTGCTACTTTACTAAATTAATGTATCAGCTCTAATAGTTTCTTGGTGGAGTCTTTAGGGTTCTCTATATATAGTATCATGTCATCTGCATATAATGATAATTTTACTTCCTCCTAACCAATTTGGATGCCTTTTATTTCTTTTTCTTGTCTGATTGCTGTGGCTAGAACTTCCAGCACTAAGTTGAATAGAAGTGGAGATAGTGGGCAACCTTGTCTTGGTCCTGATCTTAGGGGGAATGCTTTTAGCTATTCCCCATTGAGTATGATGTTAGCTGTGGGTTTATCATATATAGCCTTTATTATGTTAAGTATGATCCCTCTATTCCCACTTTCTTAAGGGTTTTTATCATAAAACGTTGCTGGATTTTATCAAATGCTTTTTCTGCATCTATTGATATGATCATGTGATTTTTATTTTTCATTTTGTTAACATGGTGTGTCACATTGATTGATTTGCGGATGTTGAAACACCCCTGCATACCAGGGATGAATCCCACTTGATCATGGTGTACGATCTTTTTAATGTATTGCTGAATTCTGTTCGCTAATATTTTGCTGAGGATTATTGCATCTATGTTCATTAGCGATATCGGCCTGTAGTTTTCTTTTTTTGTGGTATCTTTGTCTGATTTTGGGATCAGGGTGATAGTGGCTTCATAAAAAGTGTTTGGGAGTCTTCCCTCCTTCTGGATTTTTTGGAAGAGCTTGAGGATAATAGGTGATAATTCTGTTTTGAACGTTTTGTAAAATTCACCTGTAAAGCCATCTGGTCCAGGGCTTTTGTTTGTTGGGAGATTGTTGATTACTGATTCAATTTCCCTGATGACAATCAGTCTATTCAGGTTTTCTGTTTCTTCTTGAGTTAGCCTTAGAAGGTTGTACGCCTCTAGAAAATTGTCCATTTCTTCCAGATTGTCAAATTTGTTGGTATATAGTTGCTCATAGTAATTTCTTAAAATTTTTTGTATTTCTGCAGTGTCTGTTGTCACTTCTCCTCTTTCATTTCTAATTTTATTAATCTGGGTCCTCTCTCTTTTTTTTAATGAGTCTGGCTAAAGGTTTGTCGATTTTGTTTATCTTCTCTAAGAACCAACTCTTGGATTCATTGATCTATTGTATTGTTTTTCTGGTTTCTGTTTCATTTATTTTTGCTCTGACCTTTATTATCTCCTTCCTTGTGCTCCCTTTGGGCTTATTTTGCTGTTCTTTTTCTAGATCCCTTAAGTGTGAAGATAAACTGTTGATTAGTGATGTTTCTTGTTTCTTTAGGTAGGCCTGCAATGCTATGAATTTCCCTCTTAGGACTGCTTTTGAGGATTCCCATAGATTTTGGGTCGTTGTGTTTTCATTTTCATTTGTCTCGAGATGTCTTTTGATTTCTTCCTTGATCTCCTGCTTGACCCATTCATTATTTAGTAATGAGTTATTCAGCCTCCATGAATTGGTGTGTCTTCCAGATTTTTCCCTGTAGTTCATTTCTAATTTCATAGCACTGTGATCAGAGAAGACAATTGGTAGGATTTCATTTTTTTAAAATTTATCAACACTTGTTTTGTGGCCTAACATATGGTCTATCTTAGAAAATGTTCCATGTGTGCTTGAGAAAAACGTGTATTTTGCAGCATTGGGGTGAAATGCTCTGAAAATATCTATTAAATCGAAGTGGTCTAATGTATCATTTAAGGCTGTTGTTTCCATATTGATTTTCTGTCTGGAAGACCTGTTCCTTGTTGTCAGAGGTGTGTTGAAGTCCCCTACTATGATAGTGTTACTGTTGATCTCTGTCTTTATGTCAGTCAGTACCTTTTTTATATACTTAGGTGCTCCTATGTTGGGTGCATAGATGTTTGCTAGGGTTATGTCCTCTTGTTGGATCAATACCTTTATTATTATATAATGCCCATCTTTATCTTTTAATATATTCTTCATTTTAAAGTCTATTTTGTCAGATATAAGTATTGCAACTCCAGCTTTTTTCTCATTTCCATTTGCATGAAATGTCTTACTCCAACCCTTAACTTTCAGCCTGTGTGTGTCTTTTGATCTGAGGTGAGTCTCTTGTATACAGCATATACAAGGGTCTTGCTTTCTTATCCACTCAGCCACCCTATGTCTCTTGATTGGAGCGTTTAATCTATTTACATTTAAAGTGATTATTGATAGGTACATAGTTATTGCCATTTTTACATTTGTAGTTAGATTGTTTTCATCTTTCTTCTATTTACAGAAGTCCTTTTAGTATTTCTTGCAATGCTGGGTTGGTGGTAATAAATTCCGTTAGCTTATTCTTTTCTGGGAAGCTCTTTATCTCTCCATCAACTTTAAATGATAGCCTTGCTGGATAAAGCAATCTCGGTTTTAGGCCTTTGTTTTCCATCACTTTGAGTATCTCCTGCCCTCCCTCCTGGCCTTCAATGTTTCTGTAGAAAAGTCATTTCATAGTCTTATGGGAGTTCCCTTGTATGTAATCCTGTGCCTTTCTCTTGCTACTTTTAGGATTCTCTCTTTGTCTTTAAGCTTTGCCATTTTAACTATACTGTGTCTTGGTGTGGACCTGTTTGGGTTTATCCTGGTTGGAACTCTGCACTTCCTGGGCTTGCATGTTGGTTTCCTTCATCAGGTTAGGGAAGTTTTTGGACATTATTACTTCAAATATGTTCTCAATCCCTTGCTTCCTCTCTTCACCTCTGGTATTCCTATGATGCGCATGTTGTTGTGCTTGATGTTATCCCAGAGGTCTCTTAAACCATCTTCATTGTTTTTTATTCTTTCTTCTTTCTGTTGTTCTGTTTGGGTGATCTCTGCTAACTTGTATTCTAAGTCGCTGATTTGATCCTCCACTTCATCTAACCTGCTGGTAATTCCTTCAAGTGAGTTCTTAATTTCGGTAATTGTGTTCTTTAGTTCTAACTGGTTGTTCGTTATGATTTCTACATCCTTCTTTATATTCTCTAAGTTCGTTAAACATTCTTATCGCCAGTGTTCTGAACCCTGTCTCTGATAGGTTGGTTACCTCTGCTTCGTTTGGTTCCAGTTGTGGAGGTTACTTCTGTTCTTTTATTTGGGACATGTTTCTTTGTTTCCCCATTCTGGCTGACTCTCTGTGTTTGCTTTGATGTATTAGGTAGAGCTCCTAGAGTTCTTAGTTCTTGCTGGGTTATCTTATGTAGTATGTGTCCTTTATATATGATTTGCATTACCTCGTACTTCTCCTCTGCGTGTGCTCCAAAGGTGACTCTTGTGTTGTGTATATTGTCCTGTTAAAGAATATCTTTAATTGCTTTTTGCTTGTGAGTAGGTGAGGTTAGCTCCTAGGCTGACTAGTTGTGAGACTTGGCGCTGCCCACCGCAGGGTGTTCTGCTGCGTAAAGATTGACCACTTAAATGTGGTTTGTCCTCTATTGGCTCTTGTTCCTGCAGAGAATTCCTTGTGGGTGTGTGACTTGTAGGTCAAACACGGTAGTACTCTGGTTTGGCCTGGAGTTGGCCTCTGGATATGTTGAATATTGTGCCTCTTAAGCTGGGCCCTGGTAGGGCAATTTCAGAACAAAGCAAATCACCAAGGACAACAACAACAACAAAGAAAATATCAAATACATTCACATGAAAAAACACACAATAACCCCCACTCAACACAGGCAAAGATATCAAAGATATAAAGACAAAGCAAAACAAAGCAAAACAAAAAGCAGCGCCAGTCTTGGCTTAAGCCCACCAAGTAATCTCCAGGTTGTCCTCTGCTTTACCAGAGAGTCCCCTGCCTATTGTGCATGCAGAGCCGGTCACCTGGTGCCGAGGGTGACTTTGGGACTGTAGAATTAAATGCGTGGGGCTGGGGGATCTGGATGATAGTTTTTACAAAGTCAGTGCAGTTTCTGCCCTTGCCTGCACATATGCACACTAAGAGTAGCAACACCAGCCCTGTGCCCAGTACTCCTGAGTCTTAGGGCACTTCTTCCGTTGGGAGGGGGGCGACGGTCGGGAGATTTCTAAGCTGCTGATAGCCGGTAGCTGCGTCTGCCGCTTACTGCTGATCTCTGGGAGTGCCTCCGCAGTTTCAGTTACCCCAGCCTAGGCAGTCCAGAAAGGGTGGGGGCTGGGGATGGAGGGGTCTTCTTTCTCCCAGCCCAGTCGTGTCACACTCTTCCCGCAGGCCAGAAAAGGTGGTGGCTGGGGGGTGGAGGAGTCTCTTCTCTCCTAGCCCAGCCAAAATCACACTCTTCCAGCCTCTTCCCTGGGTCAGAGCTGCTTGTTAAGTCTCCCCAGAGCCTGAGCACTACGACCCCTCTGTAATCTGACACTACTCCTCAGTTCAGGGGCCAGTTTAAGTCTCTGGAAGGGCGGGGGTAAGACTGGAGGAGTGGTGGGAGGGTCCCAGGTATGGAGTCTGTGTTCTTTGTCCACCCTAGGGCCCTCCAAGCTGCCCCCTGGCCGGAGCGATCAGCTGTGGGACGCAGGGAAAGAGCCCACCTCCTGGCTTTGGTATTCTCTGTTCTGCCCTGGGAACCCCTCTGTCTTTAGAGCTGCGGGTTACTGCTGCCACAGCCGCTGCCGCAGCCACCACCACCGCCGCAGCCGCTGCTGGCCGATTCCACTGCGGGACCGCACGTTTCCACTCCGCTCCCTTCCTTCTTCCCCTGCTCGCCCTATGCGCGTACATTCAAGTAATCCTTCCACAAGTCTCTTAGGAGTCTCTTAGCTGTTCTGCGTGATAAGCAAAGAGTTATTTGATGGGTTATATGTCCCGTTTGTAATAAGATCCGAGGAGAACTCAGAAAGTGTGCCCTGCTGCCGCCATTCCTATGACGTCTCCCCGGTAAGTTTCTTGATGACAAAAATCATGCATACATGTTATAATAATTCTTTGCATATAATAAATATCTTACAAATAATAAGTGTTCAATAGATAATAATCTCTTCTTTTAAAAAGTCTAAGCAAATGTTCTAAATCACTGATCACATGTTTCTCCATTTTCAATAGCCTTACACTCAAGGACTATGAGGAGTGATCGAAAGATACGATGAATGTTTAAATTTTAAAATTTGCCATTAATCCCCCCCAAAATACTCCCACTCGTTTCAAACACACCATCCCATCCTTCTTTCCACTTTCTGAAGCAGTTCTGGAAGTCCCCCTTTGTGTGTGTCTTTGCTTCATTCTCCATCATGACAAACGCTCCATGTCACACATCAATTCTGGTATATGGTAATTTCTGTCAAATGGAAACATTATGGTGTGTCCTCGTCCACCTTATTCACCAGATCTGGCACCATGTGACTTCTAGCTCTTCCCCAAAGTCAAAATGATTCAGGACATCAAGGCAGCCATGACAGCGCAACTAAAGACACTCATGAAAGAGGACTTCCAGTACTGCTTCAGAAAGTGGCAAGAACGATGGGATAAGTGTTTTCAAAGCGAGAGGGAGTATTTTGAGGGGGATTAATGACAATGTGTCTTTTACTGTAATAATTATTTTTAATTTCCATATTCACCATATTTTTTTATCACACTTCATATGTGAAAGAATAGGGAAAGCCGAGGCCCTTTTTATTGGTTCCTAAACTTTCAACACTTAGTACATTCTACTTTTCCTTCCAGTCATCAGAATGTGTTTATTGTAGCTTTTGTTTTAAACCTAGTTGAGTGCCTCGGAGAAGTCAATTCCCCTTTGAGATGTACTTCAGAATAAGGATCCGTGATTGGAATGGAACTTTGTATTTCAGCCTATAGGTTTTGACATTTCTCTGAAATGATGCTATAGTAAACATTTTTATCATGTGAGAAAACATCCTTCCTTCTATATAATAGACATAGAAGTCACGGAGCCCATCGCTTGCCACCCACCATCTCATCAGAAAGAAAGAATCACTATTCTGATGGTGGGTACTTTCCATGACCCTATCTAAAGAGGAATTCCTGAAAAACAACCTCCTGAGGAAGGCAGAATTTTAATAACTTGCAGAATGACATAATTTATAATGATTCCTCAATTTGAACCTATGTCATACTCACCATGTAAGAGATTTTTCTTCCTGTCTAAGACACACTTTCCTCTATCACTTTCGAAGACTACTAAAGCACAATGTTCTCCTTCTGCATTTCTTGAGAGGACCCTATACTCCTCTCTGGAAGACTTAAAGCCAATCAGATCATTTTCAGGAGTTTTTTGACAGCTCACCCTCCACAACAGAGGCAGAGCCCCAGCTGCATTGTGCAAAAGCAAAAAAGATGCAGAGAAATAGCATGGGCCTCTACCAAGGAACTTAGCTGTGGAAAAGCCCTGCTGCTGCTACTGGACAGATTCTGGACAGCTGTGGCCAATCCTGGAGAGGTCCAAGTTCGAAAACAGATGGTTGATTTTCAATTAAATCCTACAATTTGGGAAATCTGTGTTTCTACTTAAAAAAATGGATGACAGGCTAAAACGACTAGATCCTTAAAAGGACATAAAATATTGACAAAGCATAAGTAGGTTTCAGGCTCAAATTTGAATTATGTATTGAAGCCAAGATGACCGTGTTTACAGTAAAGCAGCATCCATATAGCCATATTACCATATTTCCCTGAAAATAAGACTGGGTCTTATATTAATTTTTGCTCCAAAAGACCCATTAGGGCTTATTTTCAGGGGATGTCTTATTTGTTCATGCATAACAATCTACATTTATTTATGTACTAAAATCTACATTCATTCAAATACAATCATATCTTCTTCTGGAACATCGTCATAACTATCCAAACCCCAAATTCTGGCTTGAATTTCTTGTGACTCCATTTCCTGTAGAACCACTGGCCCTGATCTCTCATGTCCAGCAATAGAGCTCTCCTTCAATGAGCACTTCTGGTCCATGTAGCCTGCTCATAGTGCATTGGCAACACAGCTGTCAGTGATTTTATCCCATGAATTCTTCACCCGAGTCACGACCTCTTGCAGGCCAGGCTTCACAAAGTTTCCAAGCTGATTTCTCTCCATCCTATTTTCAATGTAGTCATTGATTTCCATGAGCAAATGGTCCTTGAATGGCTTGTTTATTGCAAACTCAAGAGTCTGGAGATAGGCAGTCATTCCTGCAAGAATCATTATTTGATCTATTCTTCTCTCTGCAAGAAAGTTCTTCATGTCGTTAGTGCGGTGAGTACTGGCTGAATCGCAGACTAGCAGACCTCTTTGGCCACCTCATAAAACAAGTGGCAGCACTAAATTGACCCAATCCTTATAACTGCTTGTGTGCACCAGGCGTTTTCAGTTTCAAGAGCATAAATGCCTGAAACATGTTCAACCTTATCTTTCTTGCCCTTATTAATGATTAGAGCTGGGGCTTTCTTTCCATCCAGACGAATTGTCCAAATACAGGTAACACGTGCACTTTTGTAACCAGTGGAAGGAATGTAGATTGACTAGACACCCCTCTGATCAATTGTCGTTTGAGATCCGTGGCCCATAAACACTGCAGTTTCATCCATAGCAATCATGGTGGAGAGTTGGTATGTAGAAAAGTCGATGCCATCAACCAGGGACTGGAATGCAAGTGCGTGTTTAATAACTTCAGTATCTTCCATCTTGAACAGTGTTGTCAATCTTAGAGGCAGTTCATATCATTGAAGGAAGCCATCCAGCCAGTGTTGTGATGCTTTGAATTCTTCTGGGAATATTTCTAACTGTGATGCCACTATAAGGGCAAATGCTTGAATATCAGGCCTGCGTACAACTAAAGCCTTTGCCCTCCTGTCAGCGATCCATTCACAGATGATGTCTTCCAGCTCAGGAAATAATGGTTGCTGATCTGATCATGCTTGTGCTTTTTAGCATTTCCCTCGTCCACCTGTTGACTAAGGTTATCGTACTCTGCTCGCCACTTTCAGACCATCAGAAATCCAACTTCTTCTCTTTGCAGAAAGCCGTAAGATTCTTGCCCCAGAGTCCTTCACGATTCCTTTCTTGTACTTGACAGAATAGCTCTTTCTTTTTGCAACTCATCTTGTCTGGGGGTCAAAATATCATTCCCTTTAAATCTACCATTAAGTCAAGTGTTAATTGAAGACTTATGAGACAGGAGTGGCAACAAAAATGATGACAGTTAAGAATGATGGTCCACACAAAAGCGATGAAAAATTGCAGACACCAAAATTAAGAAAATGTTTCTTTATTTCACACGAGTGCATTAAGTACGTCCGTTACAACACATGATGTATTGAATTATGAAGATTCATATATGTCCGTTCGTTATCAAGTGCACACATTATTCGTGTGTTGTGCCTGTACTCTGATTGGTCATTTGGCAATAAGTCTTCAGTTCATCTGTTTACATAGGTGTTTACCTCTCATCCAAAGGCGCCCGCTTGGATATTTCCAAATACTTAATTAAAATTTATATTATCATTTGTTTTAAGTATTAATGTCAATAATATTATTCATTTATATTTATACATTAATATTATTATGTTATAACTCAATACATCCGTCGTGTGTTGCAACGGACGTACTAAATGCATCAGTCTGGATGACGATCTTAACTGAGCCTTATTTTGGGGGTAGGGTTTATATTATGAGCATCCTGAAAAATCATGCTAGGGCTTATTTTTCAGTTAGGGCTTATTTGGGGGAAAATACGGTAGTGACAGCCCCATTTACCAATGCCAAAGCAGCAAAACTGCATTGGGTGGGAGACAGGCCACTGGGGAGGAGACCCACTGCATAGAGACAGCATGCCCCTTCTTCTCTGCCACTTTTCATGAAAAGACCCCCAAGCCATACAATATAAAGTTCCACAGAGCACCACTGCCCCTCTCAGCTTTGAGCTGTTCCATTATTCTTCAATAAATTAAAAGAGGGCAGTTTACACAGGCTTTTATGCCCCACACCTCTAGAATAATTCACAGTGCTTGACCAGAAAGCAATGTTGCTGCCTAAATGATAAAGGGATAATTCTAATTTAATTTAAAAGGGTAAGCCATTAGGGAACTGAACACCTCAGGGCTTATCCACAAGCGCTAAGGCCTTTTATTATTAGATTTATATATCCCCATACCACTCGGATCAAGAGTGAGTGAAAGTCATTTCCACATAATGACTCTCTGGTAGCCTATAGATAACGCGTTTGTTATCTCCATGCATCTCTCATTAGGAAGGGATTGGCCCCTTTACAAACACAGCAGAGTGGCTAAACTTTATATAAAGCTTTCATGAAGAAAGAGCTGGGTGGATTTTCCAGAGCATCAGGGAAAGCAGATTCTAACTTCATCTTTACTGGCTGGGTTTGGTAAATTTAACCTTCACACGCTTCCGTTTCGGAAGATGTAAAACAGAAACTCCCTCCCTAACCACCCATCTTTGACAGACAGTCTTTATCAGGGTTAATGACACTGGTGTGGGCTGCAAGAGAAATGTTCAAATAGAACCCACAACTGTATCTTTCGGCTGTTTGGCAAAGACAGTGATTCAGTAAGAAAAAAAAAAAGCAACACTTTGTTACTGAGGGATAGCAGTAATATCTTTATATAGCAGGTGGATTTCTAGTGTTGAGGTCATTATTTATCTATCCAGGTGCTAACCCACAGCTCTGAGCTCTTCTGATCAGGAGAATTTCCCTGTCTATCAGGGCCACGTGGACCATGTCAAGATGCCTCCCAAGAGAAGTATGTGAGGAGTTTAGTGAGCTGTATCTATTCTCCTTTCTCCTGATGGGGAGGATTGCTTTTGCTTCTTTGTTACTTCAATAGTAAATGGCAGCAAAAATCAAAGCAAGCTTTAACATTGTCCAAGTTACCATTCTCACCAATCTTCATCCCCAAACCAACCTTTGTCAACAGGCCTAGCTCACGAAGTCAAGACAATCTGCATATCACCACAGCCATGAGAACAACTCTGTCCTGCACCAGCACTGCCTGGCATGAGCTACTCTCCACTTGGCTACACGTTAAGATCAACTGCGGAGCTCTTAAAATCCCGATGCTCAAGTAGCATCCTACATCAGAATTTGGGGCGTGTCTCGCTGCTTCTCAAGCCTCCCTAAATGATTCTAAAGTGTACTCAAGTTTGAGAACCACTACTGTGGAGTACCTTTCCATCCTAAAATATGAGTTGAGCTCTAGGATGACCAACTCACAACTTTCACAGTTTTAGCACTGAAAGTCACACATCCCAGAACTCCTTCCATCCCAAATAAACCTGGACAGTTGATCAATCTAGTGCTGAAGTCAATGTTTTCAAAACTTAGATGTCAACCCTATCAAAAAAGAGGCTCTTTTTATCCTTCTTACGCTTGCCATCCAAAATCAAAATCCACTGTTTCTCACCTACTCCATGTATGCTCTTTATTCTGCACCTATTTCCCATCCAAAGTACTCAGGGAAAACTGTCTAAGACCCAAAGGATATTGACTCGTGAGCAGAGGAATCACCTGAAAAAGTCAAAACTGGATTTCAGTGAACATTTATTAAAAGTCTACTATATGCCAAGCACAGTTTCAAGTGTTGTGGATCAAAGATGAATGAGAAGAGAAGCTTATATTCACAGTGTGCTAGCACCCGAACAGCCCACGGAGAAAAAGGAGAGGGCCAAGAGTAACAGAAAGAAAATGAAGGAGTAAATTAAAAAGCAGGCCAGGAGAATAAATTTGTAAATTATATACTATAACTTTGAACTTTAACCTTTAAAGGAAAATATGATACCTATCTGCTCAAACTGAAAATGTAGTGTTAGGAGAACAAAGAAACTTCCACCCATCATTTTTTAAAGTGTATATCTTCATGTAGCACCTCAGATAAAGTTTTATTTTTAAATTTTAAAAATCAGGGCAGATGAGCTGAAATAGAACCACTTAAAGCTCCTAGAAAATCCAAAGTACATGTGAGCTGAAAGAACCTAATTTGATTGGTAATTTGCCTCCATTTTGGAATGTGTGTTCCTTTCACTATAGATAACCCTCTGTTGTGTAACTCACTTATGAAAAGCAAACCATAAGAATAGCACATATGGTGAACTGATAAGTGAATTCTGGATCAGAAAAATAAGAGTCTAAAGGATAACGAGCAGTGAAATGGCCAAAGGGGCACACAGAGAAATTTTACTACCACAGTGATAAAACGTGAAGAAGAAAAAAACTGCTCTGTATCACAGCTCATCCTCGATCCCCCTTTAATGGTGGTGGGGGGGGGGGAGGTTGCACAAATGAAACCACAGTATAGAAAGAGGATGATACTCGGGAGGCACCCAGAGGAATTATGGTGAGGGTGCAGCAGACAGCCCACCCTCTCTCACTGCACCATATCCACAGCGCGCCATGGGTAAGTCAGGTTGGGAAGAACATAATGGGGTTTCTAAGGAGGATGGGGCATCTTCTGTATGAAATCCACCCAGTTTCACAGACCAGGCTGTCTTTCTTTTTCACGGCCCCACAATGATGCCCTTCATGAAGTAAAAATATAAAATCTGATTCCAAAGCCTTTCGTCTCTGTCATACCAAAGTCGTGCTCAGGAGGGGGAAAAAGCAGCTTGTTTCCCATTCTGAAGGTAAGGTTCAAGGTAAGAGATTTTCTATGTTTTGTGCATGCTTCGTAAGCATGAACACAAAATTACTGGGAGCCCTGACTGGGAAGTTTCTGTTTATGTTTTTATCCAAACGTGTTGAAACACCAGTTTCCTATTTCTTTCCCAGGGATATGTTTTGTGTGTCTAGTCCTTTTCTCCTAGGCTTTCATATCTCTTTTGGTGACAGTCTAAAGTGAAGGTGCAGCAGGTCAATCTTTCATTGATTTAGTAGTGCTTCCCTCGGCTTGCAGAGGTGGAGAAATGTTTCCTTTCCCTTACAAAGCATAAAGGTAGGAACTCAAGCTTTGCAAAAGGCTGTCACACTCTGTCCATGTGAATACTTTCCTTAGCCTGCTTAGACTCTGACACTATATGCTGACTGCTCACACGCAGCAGTTATGGACGCTCATGCTCTGACACCACATGTCAGGCCACCAGTCCCCCACCTGTAATAGATGCTCAGTTGGGATAACCACCCCTGGCTCCAATACCTCACTCCAGGCCACCCTGTCATAGGATCACCCTTCTTACCACACTCAGGCTCTGAAATCTCTGCGGTCATTGTGTTCCTTTAAACAACTCATACCTGGAATAAATAGTTTACCTCTTTTTTCCCCAAAAAATTTGTTATAAACGTTCCTATGCTCTATAGAAAGAAAATAGGAAAGGAAGAGAGGGAGGAGGGAGGGAGGGAGGGAGGAAAGAAGGAAGGAAGGAAGGAAGGAAGGAAGGAAGGAAGGAAGGAAGGAAGGAAGGAAGGAAAGAAGGAAGGAAGGAAGGAAATGCCCAGGGGCATTTTCTGCCCACACACCTCTGCAGGCTGATAAAACTAAATCCTTTTCCTTCTACTGTCTTTTCATGTCCCTGGAATTGGCAACATCATTCAGTTGTGGTAACACCCATCAACACTACAGCCACACACCATTTGCAATTCCTCTACCTCTTAACAGTTTACTCTTCTCCCAAGATATTTTGCAGGAAAAGAAAAAAAAAAAAAAAGGTTGAGAAAATTTTTGTTCTTCAGCAGCCCTGGGAATTTTAAACTCTGAGAGGTGTACTCACACCATTAAGCTAGCGAACAAACATGAAGAGCTTTGTATTCCCAGAGCCCTTTAAAAAAAAAAAAAAAAAAAGGAAAAACAAAAGCATCACAGAATTAGAGATCACTAAAAATATTTCATTAATTCAAGATGAGTGGCACATTGGGCTCCAACCACTTTCCTTCCTGAGATGGTGCTGGTAACTTGGTATCAGTCGAGAAAGGAATAAATGAACCTACCCTCTCTCCAGACAATGGCATACCCAATCTGAGAAAAATAAAAAGAGAGGCAAGACAGAAACTAGCTGGAAAATGGAATTTCTAAAAGGAAGAAGCCTTCCTGGAAGCCATCCCCATGCGCCTAGCTATTTGAAAGTACAGGTGACATGGTATTTTTTGGACAGCTGTGGACACTCAGGTGCATTCAAACATAAGCAACGACCAGCCGAAAGAGGTTTAATGAACTTTGCTTTCATTTACCTCTGTGATGGAATTAATTATCTCTATCCCCAAAACCATTATTTTGTTTATGGGATCTTATAAACGATGGAGCAGCAAGACTTTTTAACCCTTTGCATTGCATAAGGATTCCCAAGAGCCCCATTTGATAATGCCAGCATATAGTACAGCTGTCTCCCACAGGGAATGAACAAACCCCGGTGGTGCAAGATAATCCTTTAGAGTGCCGAAAAAATACTCAGACTTCTATCTTTTTTATATATTTTAATCCTTAAAAAGAGAACAAAATCAAAGTCTGACTGATATCTAATCTATGGATCAGCTCTCACAGCCTCATTCAGCACAGATGTCCAATTGCCAGTCAGATGTCACCTGTCTAGGATACGTGTCCAGACAGGGAGTGGGAGGAGCTGACAGTCTGCCATTGCTAGTTCTTTACCTTTCAGCATTTTGCTCTATACGAGATGTGACAATTAAGTTCACGAACTTGCCACCGTGCACTTACGTAGGCAACACTGTACAAACAGCTCGTTAAGTTTCATAACCTTGGTACATGTACCTTGGTATATCAGCATCTCACAGCTGTGTTCGTGTTGATGTGTGGCAGTGTCTTGCTGAGTGGCATTCATTATTGTTGTTGTGTGTTTTTGTGTGCCATCGTGAGAATGTCTGAGCTTGAATTAGAGCAATGAAATTAAATTTCTTGTTAAACTTAGAAAGAGTGGAAGTGAAATCAGGGACATGTTAGTCCAAGTTTATGGGGACAATGTCATGAAGAAAACGGCAGTGTATAAATGGATTAAAAGTTTTACTGAGGGGAGAGAACACATCACTGATGAAGAGAGGTCAGGGCAGCCAGTAATGAGCAGAACTGAAAAAAACGTTGCAAAAATTCATTGAATTGTGCGTCAAAATCATTGGCTGACTGTGAGACCAAGTAAACCTCGATAGAAAAACAGTTAGGAAAATCTTCACTGAAAATCTTGGCATGAGAAAGGTGTGCACAAATGGTCTTGAAGGAGCTCGTTGATGAACTAAAGCAGAGTCGAAGTTTGCCAAGACCTTTTGGAGAGGCAAGATGATGTTTTGGGCCATGTTATCACTGGAGATGAAACATGGGTGTACCAATACAACCCTGAAACAAAGTGTCAAAGTGCACAATGGAAGTCAGCCAATTCTCCACGACCAAAAAAGTTTCATCAGTCCAAATCAAGAATCAAAATGATGTTGCTAACCATTTTTGTCAGAGGGATTATTCATTATGAATTTGTCCCAACTGGATAAACAGTTAACCAAGTTTGCTTTTTGGAAGTGCTGAAAAGGCTGCATGAAAAAGTTAGACGAAAATGACCTGAACTTTTCGCCAACAATTCTTGGCTCTTGCATCAATACAATGCACCAGCTCATACAGCACTATCTGTGAGGGAGTTTTTAGCCAGTAAACAAAAACTGTATTGGAACACCCTCTTTACCTGAAGATAAAGGAACTACTGAAAGGAAGACGTTTTGATGACATTCAAGACATCAAGTGTACTACAATGACAGCTCTGATAGCCATTCCAGAAAAAGAGTTCCAAAATTGCTTTGAAGGGCAGACTGGGTGCTGGCATCGGTGCATAGTTTCCCAAGGGGAGTGCTTCAAAGGTGACCATAGTGATATTCAACAATGAGATACGTAACACTTTTTCTAGGATGAATTCGCCAAATTAATTGTCAGACCTTCGTATACAGTTTATGCATACATAATTAAGAGGACTCACAGATCATCTTATCTAGTTTTATCAAACTAATCCTCACCAAATGCTCTGAGTGCTTCAAGATACTTCTGCAATTTAATATATATATATATATATATTAGTTACAAAATATGGAATAAAGCATAGGGAATAGAGTCGATGGAATTGTAATAGATATATATGATGCCAGAGGGGCAATAGATTGGGGAAGGCGGGTTATCACTTTGTGGGTGGTGAAATGTGTAACTATTGCATTGTTTTGTACACCTGAAACTAATGGGGGAAAAAGATACTTCTGCAAAGAAACCAATAAACTAGTGACACAAATGCAAGTACAAATACAAGAAGATGGCGGTGGCAGTTCTGACAGTTCTCCCATTTCCAGTACAAGCTCTTTGTCGGCTACATACTTCATCTGTCCCTTCAAGGTAAATTAGATGTTTTAACAATAGGCAAGAAAGCAACTGCTTTTTCAAAAGACATTTGTGTGTGGAAAGAGGATTGTGAACATGAGTGTTTGGAAATCTTTCCGTCATTTATATGATTGCGTTGAATAAAACACAGTTAGTATAGCACCATAAACACTATCCTAACTGAAGACTGTTTTTAAACTTCCCAGTGAAGAGTTTCAGTAGGTTTTGAATGCCTTTGTTTAAAATACTAAAATGTATTACCTTCAAATTAGTTTTGCAAGAACACTTTATTGAGTTCACAGACGATGAAGATTTGTTAGCCATATTTCAATGAAAATAACTGCAAGATGAATTCTGGGTTGAAAATTGACTTACATGATTAAATGATGTCCATCATGCACATCTACTTGGATATTTTCGAGAAATATTTTTCAACTGCAACAATAATCAAAAACCAAGTCTCAAGGTAAACTTGAATTTGAAACATACCTTCTAATTGCTTCATCACAAAGTTTTAAACTAATAGTATAAAAATTATTAAAGCATATTCATGTACATTGCTCCCATTTAAAAATGGCAACAATATTTTAATGAGAGCAAAAATATTTTGTAGCCATGAACAAATAAAATATCACTTTAATGTGTTTATCTTATATTTATGTCATCTTTTGTAAGTCCTTTAAGTGTATTTTTTATAACAAACATATATGGCTGTTACAGTACATGCATATAAATGATAAATATATGTAGATTGTGGGTGAATATCCAAAAATATTTTATTGATACAGGCAAAAATTTTATGACCACCAGTCTACAATGGCTTCTGGCCTGGTGACAGTTTACTTCCAACATATTATGGTGTCTACTGCTTGCACCAAATAGCAGAAGCTCCTTTGTAGATAACTAAGGGAGCAATAAAAACATACTCAGAATAAAGCTCCAATAAAGCTTCAGTTAAGACAAATAAGATGCACTAAAATGTAGGCCACAAAATATAGGCTTTAAGTATTCAGGTTCACCTCCAAATCACAACAGGATGCCCATGGTGAGTCCACTTCAAAGGTTCCTAAAACCATTAAACTGATTTCCACGTTAGAGTAAAATTTCACATTCACAAGTAACATCAAAATTTCTAATAACCAAAACATGGCTTTCGGCATCAACAAAATTTGTCTTAATCTATATGTCAAATCATGTCACTCTGATATTCACTACTCTTCAGTGGGCTTCCCAACTCAGAGCAAAAGCCCAGATTCTTAGAAACGCCTACAAGGTCCTGTCTGATCTTACCCCTTGCTTCTTCTCTGGCCTTGGCTCCTAATCTTTCCGCCCTCCGTCACTGGGCTGCAACCATACACTGGTTCCCTTGCTTTCTTAAACATTCCAGGCTGTACTTGCTCTTCCCTCAGCCTAGAAAACTTTTCTTCCTGTTGGTTCCTCAGCCACCTTTGTGGGGCCTCTCTCCTCGATTGACACCTTCCCAGAAAGGCCTCCCCTGAAAGTCCTCCTGTACTCCCTATCTCCATCCCCAATTTATTTTTCTCTTAATTCCTATCACCATCTGAAAGAGTATATATTTACTTGTTCTTTTTTTATTGCTACAAGGATGGCTTTTTGTATTTTATTCACTGCTGTATCCCTAGTACCCACAACAATACCTGGCAGATAGTAAACATCTTTTGAATAAGTATTCATTTTATAAAAAAAACACTGAAGAGTTGTTTCAAAGTGCTCAAAAGGACAAGGGGACACCACCTCCACTAATGTATTCAATATTTATCATGCTTTACTATGTACATGGCACTGGTTTTGATTGTTTGAGGAACTACAAAGATGAACAAACCAAAACTCCCTCAAGAAGTTTATGATTCAATATGAGATATAAATACAAATACAAATAACTGAAATACCTGACAGACTAGAGTGTCAAGCACCATTGAAGAGTGGCTGGCATGAGAAAGTGTGGAAGAGAGAGAACCACTTCTCTCTAATTGGAGAGGGGAAGTCAGGACATGAAATATCAGGAATAACTTTGGAGAAGAAAATATTTTAACTAACTCTAGAAGGTAAAATTTTGTTCTTTACTTTAAACAAGTCACACATTTCATAATATGATTCATTTTTCTCTAAGTTTATTTTCAGTTTTTCCCTCTTTCCCCTTCACAGAGAGGCAAATAAATGAACTTGTAAATGTGTTTGACCTTGAGACTAGAGCGTCTTTGTAAATCTAGAAATTATTTTCAATTTTAACAACAGTGTTTTAATTCAGACGCAGAGAAATTTGACCCACGCTAGCAAGGGGAAATTGTCACATCAGAGGAGAATAAGTCTGAGCTAAAGTGACCGAGATGCACCTTCTCTGAAAGGGGGAAGACAGTGCGGTTTGATTTTAACACCAATAGTTTTATTCCTGGCAGGTTTAGGTTTCTTATTATGTCCTTTTGCCACTTAAAGGGGATAACAAGGAAAAGTCAAAGTCCCATGAATCTCTATGAATCTTTGATTTGAACAACATCAGGACACTAGATGTGACACCTTTCAGGTTTCTCCCCCCAAGTACTCAAGTCCTTTTACGCCAAATGGGAAGAGATACAAATCCAGGATCACCAGATTTATACTTGCTAGCGCTTCCATCTCATTCTATTACATATCTGTGAACATTGCACCTATTGGTTCAGAAGCCCCAAAAGACTGGGGTCCAGAGCTCTTGCAACTATTTAAAATAGGTGTCTGGACAGAAGAGACTTCTGCTTGAAAGAGAAGAGCAAACATATCTTCTGTGACTTAAAAGTGCACAACCTTCCAGCAACAGGGTGAGGGTGGGCCGATGATAGAGAGATGGCCACCCACAAATACTGTGCAGTCGCAACTGGCTGTGCTCTTCATTGCAGATGGTTTTTATCAAACCGTCCCAGGATCCCTAGAGGGGTTGTTTGCTTTACAATAGTACAAGCAGTTGTATGATGACAGTGATCTAAGAATAGCGAACTCCAGCATTATTTCCAAACAGATGAAAGAGATAAAGATGAATATTAGACCTTACACAAATAGTTTATTTATAAATAAAAATTTGATATGACATGTGAACACACAACTGTTAGAGGCAGAAAACTCTTCCCATTATAAATAAACATCCACAGCTTTTAATCAACTAGAAAAACCTATCTCCTGCTTGAATAATTTTCGTAAGTAATTAGAATATGCAAATCAATGAAGAAAACTCTCTTAGGTGTAATGCTTTGATTATATGACAAGGATCTTTATCAGCAGTCATGAATGTCACTTGTCTACAAATGTCCTTCAGAAAAGGGCAGGGATGGGTGCTATACAGAACACCACAAAGCTCAAAAGAAATTAATTTGGTTTGCCAAACCCTCTTGTTACCAGGCTCGTGTTTGTACTTTCTTGTTTATTCGGAACCAATGAATAGTTTATTGCTCAGTTCAGTGTGTCCTTGTGGACAACCTGTGATTTCCAGAGCCAAGGAGTTAAATCCTATGTTTCATATAATCGTCCAGAGGTTAATTATTCAGCAGGTAGTGTGCATTTCATTTCCAGGAAGAGATAAGCATCTCCCCCAACACTCCCCGGGACAATGGAAGGCAGAAGACAGATCTGATCTTCATTTCACTGCTGATGAAGTGAATATCCGGCCTGGATATTCTATAGCAATCTAATGAGACAGCACATCTCACAGCGGAAATTTGAAATATTCTGAGTCGCTATGAAAGAGGAGATTCACACCTGATTTTGTTTATTTTCTCATTTCCAAGAGCTTTGCTGCCATTTTTCCAAATGTGAAATGCTTCTGGTCTCTCCGCTAACACTCCGTTTCGATTGTATGCTACTCAGCGCATCATAGCAATTCCAGCCAGGAATAGTCATTCTAGCCCCAAACAAGCATCCAAATTTGACATCTTCGCACAAACAGTGTCTGTGAAAACTGGTTCCCACTCTTACGCTCTCTATCTTCTTGCCACCTCATAGAAATGGCTTGACACAACCCAACGCACAGTCCCCAGGAACAGCAACACACAGACCCGAGTGAGTTACTCGGCAGCTCTAATATAATCTAGTCCATTTTGAAAAGCAAACCTCAGTCACAGTTTAGAATCAAATGTGGGATGTGCTCTAATAGATGTAAAGCATTGTAAGCCAAGGAAATACGAGGTCTGACAGTTATAAAATATTCACAAACTCATCCTAGAAAAAGTGCTACATACCCCTGTCAATTTTTACTGACATCCTTTACTGGCTAACATCTAGCTTCTTTGAGGTTTAGGCGAGTGTCTTTCATGACCTATTTACCTGTGCCACTGTTATGACTGCTCTACTCCTCAGATAAACAAAACATTCTGACCTTTAAAATTGTCAGTCCAAAAACCATCATCAAAAGTTTTTGGAACTCCTAACATATACCTAAAACAATACAATGTTTATTATCGCAGATTTCTCTACACTTTCCTTGAAGACAATTCTCCCTTCTCATCACCCTATCCCCTACCCTATCCAAACGCAAAACCCAAAAGGCACTTTTATATTAAATTCTATGATCGTGAGTGTGGGTGTGGGGGTGGGGGTGGGGGTGGGCAGGGACCTCAAAAAATTTCTATTGGTTAAAGCAAAACAGTCCTAACATTTTCTTCCATAAATGAAGTCACAGGAAAAGAAAGAAAACTTGAACCAAACAAAATAGCTCTCCCTTCACTCAACAAGTTTTTGTTAAAAACCCATGATTTAAAGACAGAACAAATCCATGGTTCTTACCGGCTGCCAGAGAAGCAAAAGTTATTTTAAGTTTTAATCTCATCCTATGCAGTGTTTTAAAGAAACGATACCTGCTGACCAGAGAGAAGAATTAGCTATGAATAGCTAATAAACATTATTTCATGAACTTCAGGGCCCCAAGGGGACCATGATTTTACCACTGAGCTAGCTTTTTAAACAGGATGGATGAGTGCATGGGCACATTAAAGACGCCATCCTATGGCCGTTAACTGCTGGTGAATCTCCCTCTGAGACACCAGGCAGCAAAACAAACTGCAGCACTGCGAGATGAGGCCTGAAATGATGCCAGTTGGTTTCGAGTGTCACAATGAACGGTTTCATCCCACTTCTGAAAACCAACAGTACCTGCTGTTTGTATTTATTTATTTATTTATTTATTTATTTATTTATTTATTTATTGCATTTCTTTCTGGGTAACTTTTCTCTGTGTCTCTGCCTCTCATTCTTTCTTCATCTGTGGCAGCCGAGGCCTGGAACAATGGAAAGAATTCTATCTTTCTCCTTCTGTCTCCTTCCCCTCGTCTCGCTTTCCATTTCTATCCTTTATGTCTCCCTCCCTCTCTCCTTGTCTCACTTTGGTGTTTTAATTTGGGTTTTCTTGTTTAGCAGGAGAAAGTTCTGATTTTACACTCCAAAAAATGAGAGAATACAGCTGGGCAAAGAGTTCTCTGGGAATGAATCCCTATTGTTCCCAGTGGTTTTATTTGTCTTCTTTACAAGTTTCCTTGCTGCCCACAAAAGTGCCAAGCTCCTGATAAGTGGGACAGCGAGGTGTCACATTTTTCCCCTCTAAATGCAGAGTAAACTTTCACAGTCTGGTTCTACTGCACTGAGAAATGAAACTCTAACTACATGCTGTAAGGTCCTTAAAGAATTCCTTTCTAGGCAGAGCCCGGAAGTAGCTTCTACATAGCTAAATAAGCACTGCAAAGGAAAAATATTTATCCTTATAAAATGATTTCCTCCAAGAAAACTTGGGTCCTACAACTACCTTTTCCAGGAATACTAGTTACACCACCAACACGGATGACAAGCAGCATATCAAGGGGAAAAGACGAGACTCCCTTCCTAGGGAGCACTGAGTCCTATAGACCTTCCTAGCCCCACTGGCTGACATCATATAAGCAAGAAATGTGTACTGGTAATGATGAGCCTATGCTTTCTGGCCTCAAGTCCTGCCAAGAGTAGAGTCCTGACCCATCCTTTCTCGTCATAGAATCGTATTAGTTCTCAAGAAGCTTTCTCACAGGTTTCAATAAGCCACCACTATGGAGAGTAAGACCGTCCCTCCACAACTATATTATTTCACACCTGTAGCCCCAGTTGCTCCCAACCAGGGACTGGAAAACTGTGACTCGTGTATGACTCATGGGCGTATCCAAACATACCACCTGTTCTTGTAAAAGTTTTATTGGCATACAGGCATCCCCATTTACTTCCATGCTGTCTGGGGCTGCTTTTGTGCTGCAATGGCCAAGTGGAGTAATTGTCACAGAGACTGCATAACCTTTTACAGAAACGATGGCTATATCTGGTCTAAGCAACAGAACACTTGAAGATGTTACCAATAATGGCTATCACTTACTATTTACCACGAGAAAACTCTAGATGCTTTACATGGATTATCTCATTTAATTGTCACAACAACCAATGAGTTAAATATTTTTATTATCACCAGTTTGAGAAAGAAACTCGGCACAATGTATATCAAATCAGCACTATGTGCACTTTATGTATCCTACAATTTTATGTGTCAAATATATCTCAATAAAGCTGAAATACAAGAAACAAACAAATTAGGTATCTTGCAAGAGGAGTCAGAAGTCAAACCCAGAAGTCTGGCTTGAGAGCCTGTGCTAGTAGCAACTTCTCCAAACTGTCTCTGGATTTAGGAATGCTGATGCTCCAGCAGGCAGGAAACTGAAAAACAGTAGAACATGGTGCAAAACAAATCAAAGAATGCCTTTTTTAAAACTGAAGAAAGTTGGACCAAAGAATGAAAAAGGATTTGAGTTACTCGTGACAAGAGCTTTTAACAGGCTGTAAAAGTCAAACTTTCCAGCCACTTCCATAGATACTGAATAAACATTTGGTGAGTGGATGGACGGATGGATGGATGGATGGATGGATGGATGGATGGATGGATGGATGGATGGTTGAATGGATGAATGGATGGAAGGAACAACACTAGGGTATCTCACAGAATCAAAAAGAGAATTGAATGGCCAAACACTGGGAAGATTTGGGATCAGAGTAAATCCAGAGACGTCAAGAGGAGAATTTAGAGGTCCTTCATCCATAGACTTCTGGATATTCTAGTTCCTGGGTATTTCCATTCCAGATTTCAAATTCCAAGGAGACAAAAATCTTATTAAACAACCTTGGCTCAGATACATACCTCTACTCTCTATAAGAAAGGTAGTTCCCTGGCTGCACGTGAGAATCACCTGGAGAGCTTTTAAAGTATACTAACTCCTGAGCCTCACTCAAGATCAATTAAAACTAAAATTCTGGGAGTAAACTCAGGAGATTCAGTGATTATTGGAAGTGGTGCTTGCTCTGTCCCCCGATGGTCCCCACTGCGGCTGGCAGCCATCTTAGAAAACCAACTGGAAACAGAGCTGAGAGAATCTCAGAGCTAGACCCCTCCCCTACCCCTCTCTGACTCTGGCCTTTTTAGGTGCAGCAGCTAATAAAAGCCTCATTACTATTAAATGTGCGTCGTCACAATGAAATCGAGTCCAACCAGTTCATCAGCATTTCCAAGTGTCCTCTTTATTTCCAGACCTGTCCTGACTGATCTCTGTAATTGTTAGACTCTCTGTGTCCTTAAGAAACATATAAAATCATTTTTAAAAACTGACCTACGAGAGAAACAGTGTAAGAGACTTGAATGGAGTTAGTGTGCTAATAATGTATTTCTTTTTTTGTCTGGTTTCTTTCTTTTAAAGGGGGGTTTTCAAAAAAAAATACAGAAATTGAGTTTGGGGGAAAATTTTTAAGAATGATTATCTTGGGCATTGACTTAGTTAGGCCATCTGATATGGGAAGAAAACTAGCAATGTTTCTAGAATTATTTGCAAGGCTGACTAAAGGGCTATCAAAGGAAGTCATAATATTATCTACAGCTGCAAAATCTTAATTTCTGAAGCAAGTCAAACTTTCCATGCAAAATCCCATCTCCTCAAGGAAAGCAGTACAACCCTGCGGGGAGGCAGGAGAAGCAAAGCACTGAATTCAAAGAAGACCTTCTTACCAAAATCACCCAAGTCTCTAGTGGCCACTTGTTTCTGAGTAAACCACCTGATATTTGTGAAGAGAAATAAATCTTCTGCTTGGTGATTCCACTGTTCGTCTCATGGATAGTGCTTCCAAGATTGAAAGGAAAGAAATTCAAATAATTAAGAGAATAAGCAACTGCAGCCCCTTCTCTTTCAGCCCTGGGGAATTAGGTTATTTGATTTTCAGCCTCTCTGACTCTGAAGCAACCTAATGGTGCACAGCAAAACTGCAACGATTTAGGGCCAGACTCTGACTGTTCAGGGCTTACACAGATTCTCTAATAAGACCCATCATGTAGTTTACAATGCAGTTGAACAGGGAGCTCTAGGAATGGGAACCAGGGTTTATCTCTATGAGGATATTTGCAGAAAACGACTCCAACATGTTAAGTGGGACTGCAAAAAGGCAAAGCCTGATAAAATTTATAAACAGAGAGGCAAACATGTTTTCATGGGGATGGTGATGGCAGTGAGTTGAAATTAGAACGCAATGCTGACTCATTTTCCTTTGGAATTCAAGTGATTTTCTTTTCAGCATTTGTATCTCAAACTATTTCTGAGACTGGCAGTGGGTATCACTTGGTAGCAGTGTATTGTAGAATATTCGCTTTGGTTGCTAAACAGATTCTTTCAGCCTTAAAGAGCATAACTGCTCAAATCAACCAAAAAAAGAAACAGTTTTCTAAGTAGGAATGACATCTTTTTAAAATATGGAACCAAAACATGAATACTAACACTGTTATTGTGACACCCTTATCAGAATAACAGATACCTGGTCAACTCCCTACCATTACCAATGAGAATGAGTGGGAACCTGTTCAGCAAAGTGGAGAACCATTTAAAACAAAAAAACAAAAAAACTTGTGGGATGTGCTGCAACACATTTCTTGTATAACTAGTGAGAGGATTTCTGCAACTTGGAAACCACAGACAAAATTAACATATTGGTTGATACCCACAACAACTTCTCAGGTGTCATCATTGAGAATTATTATTTTCAGCAGTTCATGGCTCATTTCTTTAAAATTAAAATTAGTGTTGTGGCACCCAAGGATAATTTTCCAGCTGCCTCTACAGAGAATAATATAAGCTTCATGAGTTTAATAAATGGTAGTTTACTGCCAGTCAGTGTCAAAGGAGTGGATGAGCTGGTATTTCACAGGAACTGGAATCACAGCTGTACCACTGTGTCTTCACTAATATGAAATCCTTACATAGCCAGGTTAGCTGATAAATTATGCCCAGCATCTCAATTACCTTATCAAAGAAAATGATTCCTAATGACCAAGAAGAGGATAAGGGAGTATAGAGAGAAATCAGGGCCAAATTAGTTGGGATGAAATTGAACCCTCTGCAGACTGGCAGGTCAGTTCTGAGCTAGTTAGTAGAAAATATGTGGCTGGAATTAACGGGAAGATGTGGGGGCAGCATGGGAAACAAGATTAAATAGGAATTAGAACACAAAGGTCATGAAAGGTGACCCAGGATGGTGACAGACCCTGCAACTTCTTGTAACTAGAGAGCAGGAAGATCTCACATCGATATTTATGTCGGGTTCCCAAACACGTGCAATCAAAACATGCACGTGCAACCAAACATAACCCAGAAGGCTGGAGACTAGAGACTTTGGGCAGAACTGTGTTGGTGCTATGCCCCAGGTGGGCCACCTGGGCTCCTTTGGTCCTAAATCCTTCCCAGCCTTTCCCTGCTCTGCATTAATGCAGAGGGACCGGCCCCTGCAGGCTGTTTCCCATGCTCCCTCATCAACTGGCTTACAATTGGATTTGAGCAAGAGGAGCACTAACAAGAGACTGGGAGGCAGGAGGAATGGAGAAGCCAGAGTCTTTCCAGCAGAGGCTGTGCTTCAGCATTGGCCCAGCTCATACCCTAATCCAGGCTCCAATAATATCTCCTTTTCCCTGTGTCCTTCCAGATAGGGGTAGCTCAGCTTCTTGTTGTTTCTGGGCTCTAGAATACCTACTGTCCTCTACTTGACTGCCCATCTCTTCCCTAACCCATAATCTCCACTCTTTGTACTAAAGTCACTTTATTTTAAATATTTAGAGTGGTTTCTAAATATTGGACTTTGAATGATACAGGAAATAAGAGGTGGAGAGGCCACAACCAAAAGTTCTCAAGAATCTATGTGGCAGCTCCATTCACTCTTACCACTCTTATAGGGGTGGGGGGCGGCGGCGGGTAATTTATTATGAGAAAGCGCCTGCAGAGCCAGGTGCCCAGGTTTATATAAATTCACAGCATTATTCTCCATCAAGTGACCTAGGAATTGAGGAAAATTAGGAGCAATACCCTTCCCAGGCAGGTCCTTGGGGACAAAAACAGCTGCAAAATCAAAGTCCTTACTCTTTCCCTCCCCTCCAGAGGAGACTTGAGAAAACAATTCAGAGAGAGCTAGATAAGTGGGCAGTAGAACTTCTCCCTGTTCAAAGAGTAGCATGAGAAGCATCACCAGGATTTTCACAGAATCTAAAGCAGAGGTGCACAGGGCAGCATAGTGGGAAAAGAAAGCAAAGATTTCCAGCAACTCTTTCCAGTGGACTCTTCAGCCAAGCAGTACAAATCGAATTGACAAAAATGCTAATTAAAGTTAGCTTGCTCTGTGTTCAAACAGGTGGGCCAGCTTGGGTTGGGAGTGTCTCAAGACCAACAGCCACGTCCCCCTGTCTTCACAGGGGCTCAGGAAATGTTTATGAAGGAATGCTCTCCAGTTTCTTCCCTGGATGAACCCCATGAATCAGCAGATCACCAAGAACTGAAATAATACCATCGTCCTCATGGACAAACTGGAGGCAATGGAATGGGGGTCAAGACCGCAGAGCCCATCAGTGGAAGAGCAAGAGACAAATAATATTTAAATATAAGCAAAAGCCCCTGACCTTAACAGTGAGTCAGCTGGCTCCTGCTGACTCTCAGGAATCATTACCATATTGCTTTCCATAATCTCCTTAAAGTGAAATTCAAAGTCACCACTGCTCTTCATCTCCCCAGCCGATTTGCTCAATGGAATGAAATCATTCTTCCTTAGGCTACAAATGAGCAGCCTACTTCAAAAATCCCTAAGACATTCAAGGCACTTGTTTTGAAGACAGCCCTGCTCTGGCCACCCTTAATTAAACCAATGTGACAGGAGAGGGCCCCTCACCACCCCCTTGAGCAGGGACAGCAGGAGTGAATGCTTCACTCCCCTTATCTTTATTTCCCATGTTACGCTCGCAGCCACACGGTCCAGCTGCAAGCCCGTTTGGCCCATGTGGAAATCACTCAGGGAGCCTTTCCCATGGTGTTTGCTTCAGCACACTATGCCTCTGAGGGACACGGTGGGAAGCTGTGTTTGACCTCTGAAAGGACCTCTCTGCAAGCATCTGCACATCTCCACTGACCGCTTCCTGGGAGCCCCCAAGGCTTGGAGCCACTTCTGCCCACATCAGCCACCACAAGCATCTGACCAGACAGACATGTGAACCTGACTTCCAGGCCTAGCACAAAGAGGCTCTGGCACCAATTGCATTTCTCTCACCTTAGCCTGGATTGGTGTTCCATCTCAGAAACTTGTGAGGATATTTCAAGGTGGAGCAGTACCTCCTGAAATTAAGCCATTTGAAGGGAATATATAGTAAAGTTCAAGACAAGTCAGGTGCACGGACAGTCAAGATAACTAGTGTATGTGGCTGTAAGGATTCTAGGTGAGGTCTCTATCAGCTCTCGTTCTCCACCAAGACATGGACCAGAATAGAAGCCAAAAACCAGACTCGAGGACCAGAGGACCTAAACGTGATTCCAAGTTTCACCATTTGCTTGGTGACTAGAGTAAGTTACTTCTGTATTTTTATTGTTTTATCTGGAAGTGGTTATTTTAAAAGTACCCACCTCAAGGTTCTTGTAAGGATTGAATGGGTTAGTCTTTGCAGAGTTTATGGTCTTTACACAAATACGTACAACTTGTTACATTAGTACTCTGTTTCCTAAAGACCCAAACACTGATTTCCTGGTGATTGCAATTCAAGGATAAGAATTTTGTTGTTATTGTTGTTGGCTTGCTTGCTTCTTTGTTTTTAAGCCATCAACTCTTCTTTTACCACTAGGCCCCGTGGTAGGAGGCACATGTTGAGTATATTTTCTTCCCTTAGGAAGAAGTTGGTAGGGAATGTATCAAGTTAGGACAATTGCTAAGCCTTGTCCTGTAATAGATAATGTCAGTGCTCCTCCCAATCTCTCAGATGCTTTGCCACAGCACTTCTCACACTTCGGTGTGCTTTTAAAAATCACCTGGGAGACCTTGGTATATTGCATCTTATGATTTTATTACTCCAGAGTGTGGCACGAAGCTCTGCACTTTGAACACTCTCCAAGGTGGTGCTGGTGGTGGTAGTACCAAATGGTATCCCAAAGAGGGAAATTGCAAGATCAAAACTAGTTAGGACACCCTCTCCCGATCCTCTCTCTTGGGAGCTCTGATAGCAGGAACACAGTTTCAGGCATTGCATTCATGCACACCAAACCCTACTGCACTCACTCCCAATAGCCAGCACATGTGTCACGCTCATTAGGCAGCCCTCAGGCTGCAGGAGCAGCTCTACCATCCCATACTGACAACTGGAGAGCATGGGAATTCATGCCCCGGGGGCAGCTCTTAATCAACGCTAGATGATGCAGAGTACAAATGCATCAGTACCTCACCCCTGATCTGGACAACATGGACCCATGGTATCTGGAGAGCTCTTCTTTTATCTTCTTCTTTTATCTTCTTTTATCTGGAGAGCCAAAGTCAACCTCTGTGGGACCTTTTGTACACTTACTTGGTATCCTTTCTTTCCCTGTCCAACTTCCCCACTATTCTCATCAAGCTTTTTCAAGAACACTTCCTAATAATCTCAATGAATGGTATTTGCCATTCACTACTGATTTATTCATTCAACAAATATTTACTATTCTCCGTGACTCCTGCCTGTGCCTGACAATGACCCAGACACTATGGATACAGAAACAAGACTCAGTACCTGAGTCGTCCATCTCCCTGAGAGTCCCACAGCCACAAAGAGCAAAGTCCATAAAGTCAGCCCACAGAGAGAGCAGAGGCACATGGTGAAGTGGTAGCAACCACAGCATTGAAACTATCCCACCTGAAAGAACATCTACATCTCTAAGCACGTTCATTTCCTAGTGACCTTTTCCAAATGGTATCCCACACAGAGAAATTGCAAGACCAGAAGTAGTTCAGACATCTGTTGCTCTTTCCCCACCCTTCCCCCTCTGGGGAGCTCTGACACCAGGATATCAGTGGCAGTAAAGAGCCCACAGTTGCCTGCATCCTCGTGGACCTGGAGCTAGATTGGCTGAGCCTGCCCTGGCTGCCCCATCGACAGAGAACCTACCCTGTCAAGAGCTGCTGGTGCACACTAGCTTTCCATGGCTCCCACCCGATGTTGGAAGCAGCCACAAGGGAAGAAAGCAGCTGCAGGAGAAGTCACAGCTATTCACAGGATGACACAGGCTGGACCTCCTCAGTCCACCTTTCCTGCACCTCTGGGAGAATGGCTAGTGTTTCTAAGGCCCTCTCTTTCTGGAAGCCACTCAGAGGCTCTGCCAACCTGGGGCTGCCGATGGCTAGGTGACTTCTCTCCCTGGAATGTAAATGAACAGCAACAGGGCCAGGTGGACTAAAACCTGCATCATGATGAAAAGAAATCAGGACAATGTCCCATGAAAACCCAAGAGGAGAACTGGTCACTACATGAACATCTTGAGGGATAAATGGGTGAATATCTTGAAGGATGAATCATAAACATCTTTTGGAGAAGTGATCAACTTAAGGAAAGGAAATCTCTCTAGTGCCTTCACATTATGAATCAGCAGAACCATGGATTTAAAATCATGGACTACAGAGTAGGACCCTTAAAACCTGGGTTAGAATTCCAGCTCTGAAACATCCTGTGTGACCACAAGCAGCTTCTAACTTTCTTCCCTGTGCCCCAGTTGCCCTATATGTATATTGGAGTGGTAACATCTGCCTCCCAGGGAGGCTGTGAGACTAAATGGAGGCCTGACGTGGAATGCTTAGCACAGAGCCCAGAATAGGGTCCTTCTCTATGCCTCAAAGCCTAAACGTCCTCCTTCATTCCCACAGTTCACTTCCCTGCCCTTCTTTCAAGTGAATGTATACCACACTTTCCCTTATTCCCTTCCTTTCAACACTCAGTCTTGTCCTTGGTTTTCTCCACACCTCAGAGAAAGAGGGAGAGCCCTTTGAAGCCTCCCTCTCCCACTTAAATCCAAAGCAGCTGCTGGCATCACACTCTTAAACATCTGAACTTCCGGGTCTCCCCACCCTTCTGGAACAGTTGCTCAAGTGCCAGATAAATGTGCAACCACTAACCCAGACAAATAACCTTTAGAATTGATTCCCATTGATAGGATGTCTTTTAGCTTGAATAATACAAACATCTCACTTCACCTTAACTATGCAGCCACTGCTTGTGCCCATGCAAGCTCCTTTTAAAGAACATTAGATGTAGTTTCTACGTGTGGCTCCGGATGACAAGTGTCATCGGGGGCTGTGTGTTCTAATAGCACCCTTCCTAGTTCACAGTGAGATTCCAGGCAGATGACTCTGCCACAAGTCGCTTAAACAATTTAGCACTAAAATGTGTTTAAGCTTGATACACACAGATAGCTTCCTGAGATTTAATGAGAGATCACTTTAAAAGTTATATGTAAATAAAGATAAAGCACTTTGCAATTGTCCAGTAACATTTTAAAAAGCACAAGGATATGTTTCAGGAAGAGCGACATAAATATAAACATTTTTTGGAGGTTGTGTGTTTTAATCACAATCATATGATAAATATTTGATTTGCATTCATCAGATAGGTGGGAATGAAAGTTATAATCCCAGGAAAGACATTTAGAGCTTCAAAATGCTGAACATTTGAGTAATAGTGTTGAGGGACTAAAATAGGAGTGAAATGGACCCAAGAGGATAACTCAGAGACTTCAAAACAGCGTTTTGGAAAAATCAATAAATAATAGAGAACAAAAATCATTGCATCTTAAAATATGGGGGAGAGGCAAAATTTTTTTAAATTAATGAACTGAGATCTTTCTTCCAGACACATCATTTCTGTATCATTTAATCAGACTTGAGCTTTCTTAAATTGCTTTTGAAACAAGTTAATAAACAATGCACACCTGCCCTATTACACATTATGTACAAATAAATGTGCTCTGAGATTTATCCTTCAGTAAACATAGGAAGTGGTCCCAGCAGCCTTTATTAGACAGTGAATAATAAAAGCCTTCTCAAAGGGTTAAGAAGGCACTGCAAAGGACCACCTACTCAAAAATATCCCTCTGTCTATCCACCAGGGTCAGGGGCACTTCTGGGCATTAACCCCTTGTCTCCAAAAAGCTATAAAAAAAAATGTGGCAAACAATAGGATTTCCTTTATATGGCTGAATAATATTCCATCATATAGATAGATAGATCGATGATAGATAGATATAGATAGATAGATAGATAGATATAGATGATATAGAAATAGATATATATACATAGACAGAGAGAGAGAGAGAGAGACATCTCACATTTTCATTATGCATTCACCTGTTGACAGACATATCTTGGCTATCGTGAAAAATGCTGCAGTGAACATAGAGGGTGCAGATATCTCGATATTTCTTTGAATACTGATTTCATTTCCTTTGGATATATACCCAGAAGTCAGATTGCCAGATCAATATGATAGTTCCAGTATTAATTTTTTGAGGCACCTCCATACTGTTTCCCATAAAGGCTATACCAACATGAATAAAGCTGGGAAGCATTATGCTAAGTTAGAAGAGCAGACACAGAAAGGCAAATACTATATGATCTTATTTCACTTAACATAATGCTCTCTAGGTCCATTCATGTTGTTGCAAATGGTAAGATTTCTTTCTTCTTTATGGCTGCGTAATACTCCGTTGTATAAATGTACCACAGTTTCTTAATCCAGTCATCTACCAATGGGCATTTCGATTATTTCCATGTCTTGGCTATTGTGTATAGTGCAGCAATAAACATAGGAGTGCATAAAGTTTTTTTGAATTAGAGTTTTGGATTTCTCTGGATAGATACTTAAGAGTGGAAATACTGGATCATAGAGTAGTTCTATTTTCAGAGTTTTGAGACACCTCCATACTGTTTTCCATAGTGGCTGCACCAATCTGCAATCCCACCAACAGTGCACAAGGGTTCCCTTTTCTCCACATCCGTGCCAACACTTGTCGTTTGTTTATTTATTGATGATAGCCATTTAGACTGGGGTGAGGTGGTATCTCATTGTGGTTTTTATTTGCATTTCTCTAATGATTAGTGAGTTTGAGCATTTTTTCATATGTCTGCTTGCCATCTGTATGTCCTTTTTAGAAATATGTCTCTTCATGTCCTCTGCCCATTTTTTAATTGGGTTGTTTGTTTTTTTGGAGTTGAGTTGAGTGAGATTTTTATACATTTGTGATATTAACACCTTATCAGATATATCATTGGAAAATATATTTTCCCATTCAGTAGGGTCCCTTTGTATTTTATTCATGGTTTCCTTTGCTGTGAAAAAACTTTTTAGTTTGATGTAATCCCCCATGTTTATTTTTTCTCTTACTTCCCTTGCACAAGGAGATATATCAGCAAAAATCTTACTCCAGGTAATGTCTGTGAAGTTTCTTCCTATATTTTCTTGTATGAATTTTATGGTTTCAGATCTTACATTTAAGTCTTTAAGCCATTTTGAATTTATTTTTGTATATGGTGTAAGGAGGTGGTCCAGCTTCATTTTTTTGCATGTGTCTCTCCAGGTTTCCCAGCACCATTTATTGAATAGAGTGTCTTTCCCCCACCATACATTCTTGCTTCCATTGTTGTAGATTAAATGGCCATATAGGCATGGATTTATTTCTAGACTCTATTCCTTTCCATTGATCTATGTGTCTGTTTTTATGCCAGTACCATGCTGTTTTGATTACTGTAGCCTTGTAGTATAATTTGAAGTCAGGTATTGTTAAACCTCCCACTTTGTTCTTATTTCTCAAGATTGCTGAGGCTATCCGGGGTCTTTTATGGTCCCACATAAATTTTAGGACTGTATGTTCTATTTCTGTGAAAAACGTCATTGGTAGTTTGATAGGAATTGCGTTGAATATGTATATTGCCTTAGGCAGTATGGACATTTTAACTATATTAATTCTTCCTATCCATGTACATGGAATGTGTTTCCATCTATTTGTATCTTCTTTCATTTCTTTGGTCAGTGTCTTATAATTTTCTGAGTACAGATCTTTTACTTCTTTGGTTAAATTTATTCCCAGGTATTTTATAGTCTTTGAAGCAATTGTAAATGGAATTGTTTTCTTAATTTCTCTTTCTGATGTTTTATTATTGGTATATACAAATGCAACTGATTTCTGAATATTAATTTTGTATCCTGCTACTTTACTAAATTCATCTATCAGCTCTAATAGTTTCTTGGTGGAGTCTTTAGGGTTCTCTCTATATAGTATCATATCATCTGCATATAATGATAATTTTACTTCCTCCTTACCAATTTGGATGCCTTTTGTTTCTTTTTCTTGTCTGATTGCTGTGGCTAGAACTTTCAGCACTAAGTTGAATAGAAGTGGAGATAGTGGGCAACCTTGCCTTGTTCCTGATCTTAGGGGGAATGGTTTTAGCTTTTCTCCATTGAGTATGATGTTAGCTGTGGATTTATTGTATATAGCCTTTATTATGTTGAGATATGATCCCTCTATTCCCACTTTCTTAAGGGTTTTTATCATGAATGGTTGCTGGATTTTATCAAATGCTTTTTCTGCATCTATCTATATGATAATGTGATTTTTATTTTTCATTTTGTTAATGTGCCGTATCCCATTAATTGATTTGCAGATGTTGAACCACCCTTGCATACCAGGGATGAATCCCACTTGATCATGGTGTACGATCTTTTTAATGTATTGCTGAATTCTGTTCGCTAATATTTTGCTGAGGATTATTGCATCTATGTTCATTAGAGATATCAGCCTGTAGTTTTCTTTTTTTGTGGTGTCTTTTTCTGATTTTTGGATCAGGGTGATAGTGGCTTCGTAAAAAGTGTTTGGGAGTCTTCCCTCCTTCTGAATTTTTTGGAAGAGCTTGAGGAGAATAGGTGATAATTCTTTTTTGAACGTTTTGTAAAATTCGCCTGTAAAGCCATCTGGTCCAGGGCTTTTGTTTCTTGGGAGATTGTTGATAACTGATTCAATTTGCCTGATGGTAATCAGTCCATTCACGTTTTCTGTTTCTTCTTGAGTTAGCCTTGGAAGGTTGTACATCTCTAGAAAATTGTCCATTTCTTCCAGATTGTCAAATTTGTTGGCATATAGTTGCTCATAGTAGTTTCTTAAAATTTTTTGTATTTCTGTGGTGTCTGTTGTCACTTCTCCTTTCTCATTTCTGATTTTATTAATTTGGGTCCTCTCTTTTATAATGAGTCTGGCTAAAGGTTTGTCGATTTTGTTTATTTTCTCTAAGAACCAACTCTTGGATTCATTGATCTTTTGTATTGTTTTTCTGGATTCTATTTCATTTATTTCTGCTCTGATCTTTATTATCTCCTTCCTTGTGTTCTCCTTGGGTTTATTTTGCTGTTCTTTTTCCAGATCCCTTAAGTGTGAAGATAAACTGTTGATTCGTGATGTTTCTTATTTCTTTAGGTAGGCCTGCAATGCTATGAATTTCCCTCTTAGGACTGCTTTCATGGCATCCCATAGATTTTGGGTCATCGTGTTTTCATTTTCATTTGTCTTTAGATATCTTTTGGTTTCTTCCTTGATCTCCTGTTTGACCTATTCATTATTTAGTAACATGTTATTTAGCCTCCATGAATTGGTGTGTCTTCCTGTTTTTTTCCTGTAGTTCATTTCTAATTTCATAGCACTGTGGTCAGAGAAGACAATTGGTAGGATTTCAATTTTCTTAAATTTATCAAGACTTGTTTTGTGGCCTAACATATGGTCTATATTGGAAAATGTTCCATGTGCACTTGAGAAGAACGTGTATTTTGCAGCATTGGGGTGAAATGCTCTGAAAATATCTATTAAATCCAAGTGGTCCAATGTGTCATTTGAGGCTTTTGTTTCCATATTGATTTTCTGTCTGGAAGACCTATCCCTTGTTGTCAGAGGTGTGTTGAAATCCCCTACTATGATAGTGTTACTGTTGATCTCTGTCTTTATGTCTGTCAATATCTGTTTTATATATTTAGGTGCTCCTATGTTAGGTGCATAGATATTTCTAGTGTTATTTCCTCTTGTCAAATCTATCCCTTTATTATTATATAGTACCCATCTTTGTCTTTTAATATGTTCTTCATTTTAAAGTCTATTTTGTCAGATATAAGTATTGCAACTCCAGCTTTTTTCTCATTTCTATTTGCATGAAATATCTTACTCCAACCCTTCACTTTCAGCCTGTGTGTGTTTTTTGATCTGAGGTGAGTTCTTGTATACAGCATATACAAGGGTCTTGCTTTCTTATCCACTCAGCCACCCTATGTCTCTTGATTGCAGCGTTTAACCTGTTTACATTTAAAGTGATTATTGATAGGTACATAGTTATTGCCATTTTTAAATTTGTAGTTAGATTGATTTCATCTTTCTTCTATTTACAGAAGTCCTTGTAGTATTTCTTGCAATGCTGGCTTGGTGGTAATAAATTCCTTTAGCTTATTCTTTTCTGGAAAGCTCTTTATCTCTCCATCAACTTTAAATGATAGCCTTGCTGGATAAAGCAATCTAGGTTGTAGGCCTTTGTTTTCCATCACTTTGAGTATCTCCTGCCACTCCCTCCTGGCCTTCAATGTTTCTGTAGAAAAGTCATTTGATAGTCTTATGGGAGTTCCCTTGTATGTAACCCTCTGTCTTTCTCTTGCTGCTTTTAGGATTCTCTCTTTGTCTTTAACCTTTGCCATTTTAACTATAATGTGTCTTGGTGTGGACCTGTTTGGGTTTATCCTGGTTGGATCTCTCTGCACTTCCTGGGCTTTTATGTTGGCTGCCTTCATCAAGTTAGGGAAGTTTTCGGACATTATTACTTCAAATATATTCTCAATCCCTTGCTTCCTCTCTTCACCTTCTGGTATTTCTATGATGCGCATGTTGTTGTGCTTGATGTTATCCCAGAGGTCTCTTAAACCATCCTCATTGGTTTTTATTCTTTTTTCTTTCTGTTGTTTGTTTGGGTGATCTCTGCTAACTTGTCTTCTAAGTCACTGATTCGATTCTCTGCTTCATCTAACCTGCTGGTAACTCCTTCAAGTGAGTTATTTATTTGAGTAATTGTGTTCTTTATTTCTAACTGGTTGCTCATTATGATTTCTCTATCCTTCTTTATATCGTCTCTAAGCTCCTTAAACATTCTTATTATCAGTCTTCTGAACTCTGTCTCTGATAGGTTGGTTACCTCTGTTTCATTTGGTTCCATTTCTGGAGGTTTCTTCTGTTCTTTTATTTGGGACATGTTTCTTTGTTTCCCCATTCTGGCTGGGTCTCTGTGTTTGCTTTGATGTGTTAATAGATCCCCTAGAGTTCTTAGTTCTTGCTGGGTTATCTTATGTAGTATGTGTCCTTTATATTTGACCTGCACTACTTCGTTCTTCTCCTCTGCGTGTGCTCCAAAGGTGACTCTTGTCTTGTGTATATTGTCCTGTTAAAGAAGATCTTTAATTGCTTTTCGCTTGTGAGTAGTTGGGGTTAATTTCTAGGCTGCCTAGTTGTGACACTTGGCGCTGCCCACCACAGGGTGTTCTGTTGCGTGAGGGTTGACCACTTAAATGTGGTTTGTCCTCTATGGACCTTTGTGCCTGTAGAGAATTCCCTCTAGGTGTGTCACTTGTAGGTCAAACACAGTAGTACTCTGGTTTGGTCTGGAGTTGGCCTCTGGGTGTGTTGAATCTTGTGCTTCTTAAGCTGGGCCCTGGTATATCAATTTCAGAACAAAGCTAATCACCAAGCACAACAACAACAAAGAAAAAATCAAATACATTCACATGTAAAAACAACTGACAACCCACACTCAACACAGGCAAAGATATCAAAGATAACGACAGAACAAAGCAAAACACAGAAAACAAAAAACAAAGAACAAAAACAAACAAACAAAAAGCAGCGCCAGTCTTGGCTTAAGCCCACCAAGTAATCTCCAGGTTGTCCTCTGCTGTACCAAAGAGTCCTCTGTGTATTGTGCAGACAGAGCCGGTTACCTGGTGCCCAGAGTGACGATGGGACTTCAGATTTAGATGCATGGGGCTGAAGGGGCTGGGTGATAGTTTCTACAAAGTCAATGCAATTTCTGCCTTTGTCTGCACTTATGCGCACTGAGAGTAGCACCACCAGCCCTGTGTCCAGTTCTCCTGAGTCTTAGGGCACCTTTTCCGTGTGTGTGTGTGTGTGTGTGTGTGTGTGTGTGTGTGTGTGTGTGTGTTGCGTGGGTTGTGTGAGATTTCTGAGCTGCTGAAAGCCCAGAGCTGCATCTGCCACCTACTGCTGATCTCTGGGAGTGCTTCTGCAGTTGTAATTGCCCTGCCTTAGGCAGGCCAGAAAGGGTGGGGGCTGGGGATGGACGGGTCTTCTCTCTCCCAGCCCAGCCATGTCACACTCCTCCCTCAAGATTTAACTCTTTGATACAGAAATTTGAAGGCTGGCTTCAATATTCAGATTATTTTTGATACCTTTCAAATTATGTTGATATTCAATGGTCTGTTGTAGCCCTTTTATCATATTATGAAGAGTAGCACATTCTGCTGTTCCTCACGGTTCCCTACAGCCTCCCCAGTCACGTCCTCCTAGTGCCTGGTCCGCCCCTGATTCTATATGATCTCACTTCAGTGTGAAATCGAAGAAAGTCAAACTCGTAGAACCAGAGAGAGTAGAAGGGTGGTTACCGAGGGCTTGAGGGTTGAGAAAATGAGATGTTGGTCAAAGGATACAAACTTCCAGTTATGAGATGAGTAAGTTCTGGGGATCTAATGTACAGCATGGTTAGTACAGTTAATAATATATATTATATTCTTGAAATTTGCTAAGAGAGATCTTTAGTGTTTTTGCTATACAAATAAGTGGTAACCATGTGAGGTGATATATATGTTAATAACCTTAATTGTGGTGATTATAATGTATATGTTATAATATTAAATTTGATATGGAATATGATATTAAATCATCCTATTGTACATCTTTTAAAAAATAAGTATGTTAATCTTTTTAAAATAAAAGAAACATAAGCTGGAACAGGCTAGAGATTAACCGACACATATTAAGTACCTGTCAATGCATTCACAGAAATCAAAATCCCCAGAAGGTGAATGCTGAGCCAAAATATTTTGGCAGAAAGGAAAGAGGACTACCCTGAGTTAAAACAGAAAGACTGAGACGACATTTCAAAGGGCCAAATAAAAGATGGAAAGGGTGTGATCTGGAAAATAAGAGTGCTACCTTACAGTGCTAGAGACTTGAGGGATCATTAAAATTGGAGAGGAAGAAAAAGAAGAGGGGATGGAGATACCTTATAAGTATCCTCATCTATTTTACAATTTTACCAAAGGTAGTAATACCTTCACCAGGGGCCAAAGAATGTCTTGACGTACCAGATACCGATAAACAGACAAGGTGACATCTTTTTTCTTTTTTTAAGTTGGGGCTTTATTTCTCAAAGGCCATTGAGAAGCAAGTCCCTTAGTTTTTAAGTCCATAGAATCTACCTTTTACACAGTTTAGAGCTAAGTGGAAATCTTAAACTCATTGAGATAAAATAGAACTGAGATCAAAATGTTTAGTGATATACAAACTGAAGAAAACCTCACATACTTTCCCACACTTTGATTCCCAGGTGTCATGTAAACAACTATATACTACTGATGCGCAACAAACTACCAAAAAAAAAGGCTTAAATTTTCAGAGAAATAATTATTCAGCAGTTTGGAAAATGGAGTTTGTTTTTGTCAAAACTGTTATAGGTTATGACCTTTTTTGTTTCTGAAAGAAAAGAAAATACAGAGGGAATTGAGAGACTAAATTACTGCAAAGTTTGTTGCAACTTTAAGCCTAGTAAAATGTTGGCTGGAAATGTGCACAAAACACCCAAACAAGGTGAAAGGAAGGGCCAAATGGATGCAGTGGTAAGGAAACATTGCCCGTTTGTTGGAGAGTTCCCCTCAGATACAGAGCCCCTGGTTGAAATTTCATTGTCCAGCAATTTCAGATTCTTCTGTGTTAAGTAGGCACCAAACCATTCCAAACCAAGTGCTAAGATATATGAAATGTTCTAACAATTTTAAATTGCTCTCTCCACTCATGAAACGATTCCCAATCAACTTCCTATTCCAGAGCATATTAAGATGGCAGGAATTTTGTGATTATTAAATCATTGTGAATCATACATGGTAATTTAAAACTATCGTAGACTAATGTTTGGTTGAGAACAGCATTCTAATTAAAAAACTGAAAGGTTAGTCTAGTTCAATGTTCCAGAGCATATTGAAAGAAACCATGGCTAAAAAATATTACCCAATTACACATTCTTATCCTGTACGTTCACTTCCTTGTGGAGAGAGCAGGACCCACCCTTAACTTCATGGAGCATTAGCCAATCTGGAGGAGAATGTTACTGTGTTCAAACCAGGCATTCTGGGGGAAGGATGGACTTCCCAGGTGGCCAAGGAATGGTATGCAAAAAAAGACTGAAATTGATCAAGGAAAGAGGTGGAAAGACCACATTTGGGAAGCAGTCTTAACCCCAGGAGAGAAGACAGAGGCAAGGACCAAATGAGGAAGACAACTCAACAAAGGCCAGCGGCAATGACAGCAAGTCAGTGAGTACATTTTGAGATGGGCGAGAGTAAGTGATTCATAACTAAACTCAGGAACCAGAGAAGTTCTATTGTCACATGGTCCAACTGTGGGGTGAGAAGCTGAGCTGGGTGGCTTCTAGGAACCATGGAGTTTGGACTCTCCCCAGAGGCTTAAGCCAAGGGGTGCAGCCAGAATTGGCCTAGGATTACGCTCTCCAATTGTGTTTGTGTGCCTGGTGTGCGAAGGAATGTGCAAAAACCCAAGATAACATGACACGTGGAGTATCAGTTGTCCTAGGTTGGTAACTTAAACACTATTTTCATATTGAAACAATCGATGATACATAATGCAGCAGAATTCAAAATTCCCATTAATTTTTAATAAAATAAGTGGTTTAACAACTGTGGCACAACCAGAGGGGAGGTCTGCATTGGGTTCTGTCCCAAAGCTCCCAGGGGGCACTAATTTTCTGTACTTGACCAATAAAGGAAATTAACTGTAAGATTGAACAAATGTGTGAATACAGTTGAACCTATTGTGGTCACCTCTTCTCAGATCAAGACCCAAGTAAGCAACTCTTCATCTCCTGTGGTCTACTTCCTAGCTCAGGGCAGATGCATATACCTCTGTTATTTGAATACTAATTCAAAACCAAAGGCAGATAGCAGGTTCTGGAGCCAGAGGACCTCGGACTCATGAATAGTCCCAGGGGCATCACCTCAGAGGCTGAACACTGGAATTGACTCAGGACAAATATTATTCTTTTTCAATACCACACTCAGCTACCTGTTCATTTGGGATTTACAAAGTCTAATTTACAGGGCTCTACAGCTGACACTGGGTGAAACTGCCAATTCATACTTGGTGGGGTTTCTTAACATGAAATAGTTTTATATGTTAAATAGTTCTTAACATGAAATGGTTAAATAGTTACCTACTAGGTACTAAGTTGGTTCTAGAAATACTACGTAAGCAAACAATAACAAGAAAATTAGTTTCCTCAATTACACTAAGATATAAAAGAAAGGTCCTCCCGCGGAATGAACAGGAGGTGGACTAAACTAAAGGATGTTGTAGATAAATCCCGAAGAAAAAGCCATCTCTTTCTAACCTTTTGAGCTGGTGGGTGAGAGAGAGAGAGAAGAGACAGGAGGAAAAAAAATCAGAAAAAATCTAGTTCCTATTCTTGTTCTCTAAGTCAGTGAGAACAGACACCTCGGAAGTCACACACCAAGAATCAAAAAGTGACCACTTCCATCTACCTAACCCAGGGATCCTACTGAAGCCTCGTTCTACGTACCTAGTTTGGAGAAATAATGATATTCTCTTCATGACCTACTGAGGAGGCATATGAAATGAACTGTAGTTCAGACATTGCCTGCAGAAATTGTAGGCACTCCGTAAGGAGCATATGAGCTCAGTGTTAACCAAGGAAATCTGAAGGCTTATGCCTTGCTTCGGAGATTCAAAACTGTGAGACGGAAACCACAGAACAGACCTGTTACCCAGACTCACCTACCTGGTGAACACCTCTTCCTTCACAGACCTGCCCCGGAAGAACTCCACAGTGAAGGTACTGGGAGTTGTCTTCCACTGGTGATGCTAAAGGATGCCTGCCAAGACACCACAGTGCCGTTGAAAGAAGTGAGAGATAATGAGGAGTCACTGCTGTTACGGTCCACAGAGGTTTCCAGAAGGAGCCATGATCAAAGAGTGCCACCACCACTCACCGCAGAGCTGCTGTCACGAAGAACAAGTGTCAATGAATCATCAGACAAAACCGTCAGCTGGAACTGCCATGACAGGATTGTCCGTGGCTGCAGCAGTTTCAGGCTAAGCAGGAAAGAAGGGGAAACTTTTTGCTGAGGAATTTTTGCAGCTCTCTTTGCCAGCCCAATGCAATGATATCTTTGTGATATCCAAAAGGAAATAGGAGATCACTGGTCTGCTGATATGTTTATTGAAGATTTTCTGATAAATGCTCTGAAGAAAACGGACATTTTCACATTAAATAATTTACATTAAATAATTTTACTTTAAATAAGAAAAGTTGAGGGCAGTTCCTACTATATCTTGAGCATATTAACTCAAGCCTCTGATTTTCTAGATCCCAATATGTGACACTGAAAAAGAACATTACAGATAATAAAATGTGGTCAATGGGACATCGCTTTTCTAACTGCTCCAAATCTCATCTGTAAACTGTGGATAATAATATCCTCCTGATGATTTGTTGTGAAGATTAAATTATTTGAAAAAATATGTGAAAAGTCCCTGATGTATTGGTTGGAACATAGTAGATGCTTATTAAGTGGGGGAGAGTATATGAGGAAACTAAGAGTCAGGGAAGTGAATGATATGCTTTTTCTATATACACGTCTTTATTAGAACATTTATCACAATATGTTACAATTATATTATTCACTTGTGTGCATCCTTCATCCTTCATAAAGGCAAAATTCAGGTTTATTCAGAGCCCTGGGTCCTGCTACTAATCTTGTTTATTGAGTGCTCAGTAACTATCCGTCAAATTAAGTTTACCTGCATTTACTACTATGAGCCTTGAAGCATGAAGAGTGGATAGTAGCAATGAAATTATTGGGGTGGTCTCCAGTCTTCCAGCCTTACACCTAGAAACTTCAGGGGATTATAACAGCAGCTACTCCTCCTCTTCAACCTCCTGAAACTTCTCTTTGGCATCTGGGTAGACAGCCTAATACACGTGGTCAAATACTCCACACAATTACACTGCTGCTGTCTACTCATCAGGCTTCAAGACTAATAGCAGGAAAATGCCACATACTTTAGATGTATTTTCTGTATTGCCCATAATTCACACAACAGAAAGGGATGGGGTGAGGTGGGAGGACATAGGACAAATGAAAAAAGAATGTGTTGTACTTTCTGCTCTCACACCTGTGGGCACAGCTGTTGGACACTTCAGCTAAAATTTTTTCTATCCCTGCACAAAGCTCCTGAAGGTTCACTGAAGGAACAATGTCATAACATTTTGATAGATTTCCATATGTTGGTTTTGATTTTTTTGTTTAGTAATGACTTCACCCAAGTTATACTCCAAAGTGTAGAGATAGAACAATATTTCCTAAAATAAATACACCACTAACTGTTTCAAATTAAAATTCTGCTAAGTCCTGGATTAGTTCATTATTTCACTGATATCCATTTTACAACTCAGCCTATTGCCTCTAAAGTGTCGATCTCTAGACACTTCCTTCTTTTAATTCTGTTGTTACCTGTGCATATTTCCAAGTTGATAGAGAGGCCTGTAGACGCACCACTAAACGGATTATCCAGACCAGAAAGAACTCTCTTGCTATCTGCATATTTGTGATTTACAGCTTCTCAGGCCAACACCCAAAATCGATACTATCCAGAATGTGTGTGGCAACACAGCTCATACAATACAAGAGCCAAGTCATTGACATGCATGACTAGAATTCAGATCAAAAGATGCAGTATTTGATCTTGTACCTGGACATAGCATCATAATAAAGGGTAGATATTTCGAGTCTTTGATGCAGATAATCAAAGGGAAATAAAAACTGTGGTGTGATCAAATTTTAGAAGGAAATTAACCATGGCTGTTCCATTAAACATCTTGGGGAAAAACTCATTTTATAGAAACATATAACCTATACTTGATGCTAATTTCAGAAGCTGTTGTAAGAATCTGTACTAAGTTATGACTAAGCCAGTGTAGAAAAGAAAGGTAAAAAACAAGGAAGTCCCCACCTAGGTGAAAACTGAACAAACATTGAGAAAGAGCTCCACCTACTGGAATCGGTTTCCCTATATCTAGCTGCAAATAGGAAAATACTCAGAAATCAGACTGGAGAACCCAAAGGTGCCCTCAAACTTTGCTGACTGAAACTTCAACAGGGTCATAAGTCAAAAAACAAGTAACATCTTTTTGGAGCTGGTTGACCTTGATGGCAGGTAATTCTAAGAGGCAAGGAATGTTTCAGGAAAGTCAAAGGAATTTTTTTTTAATTAATTGACTTCTTTCAACCACAGGTTCATAGAGTTGTATTCTAGCAAAAAGAATCAATATTATATAGAAAAATAGGGATTTTTAAATTGCATTTCTAAGTGGCCAAATAGAGCTCATAATAGTCTTGCCTAGCATTTGTGTAAATCTTTAGTTCACAAAGCCTTTTATATATATATAGTCATTTAATAATATCTAGCCACTACTGTTGCCATGGTTAATATCCAGCCAGAATACACCAGGATGACATATAAACAGCATGCATTCTGATTGGTCAGTGCCTGTGCGGTACCAGCTGTTAGATATTTTTAATATCGATCTTGACTGTCACATCCTGATTCAAATGAAACTGAATTGAATAGAGAAAATTGGAGTACATTTCAATCAACAGTTCCGTGTTTCCTTAAATCCAGCCTCTCATTTTCCTCTACCCTCCCACACATACACGCTAAGTCCACATTTGAGCTGAGACAGAGAGGAGGAGCTCTGCCCATCAGTTCTTCCAACCATGCTCCTTTTCAGGGGGAGGGAATAGCCTTCACAGGATTTATATACACACACACCTCACACACTTAATCCCACACACACATACACATTCTCACACACGTCACACATTCATAATCACATCTCACACACACACACATCTCAAACACTCTCACACATACCACACTCACTCACACACACACCTGAGACATTCAAACATCACACACATAACTCACACCCTCACATACAGTTCTTTTCCCTAACTCAGAGGAAACCTCAATTCCTTCATTCAGCAGACTTGACTGAACACTACTGTGTACCAATTAAGTTCTAGAAATACATATATATATATATATATATATGTATATGTACATATATATATATATATATATATATATATGAAGAAAATAAAATTGGATCCCTACCCACTACCATGTGCAAAGCCCTACACAAACGCTAACTGGACAATTATTTTCTTAGTCAGTTCAAGCTGCTATAACAGAATGCCACAGACTGGATGGCTTAAACAACAAACATTTATTTCTCACAGTTCTGGAGGCTGGGAAGTCCAAAATAATTGTGCCAGCAGACCCGATGTCTGATGAGATTTTCACGTGGCAGAAAACAGAAAGGAAGCCAGCTCTCTCATGTTTCTTCCTATAAGGGCATTAATCCTATTCATCAGGGCTCCAGCCTCATGACCTAATTACCTCCCAAATAACAACACCGTGGGGATTAGGATTTCAACATATGAATTTTGGGGAGACACAAACATTCATTCCATAACAATTATCTAAATGCTATAAAGGCTAATAGAAGAACGTGTAGAATAACTTCATGACCTGAGGATGGGAAAGGACTTCTTAAACAAATTGCAAAAGCACAAGGCAAAAAGCAACACAATGACTAATTAGGCTTCATCAAAATTAAATTTTTCAGTTCAACAACAGATACAGTGGGTACAATCAATACAGCACTGAGAGATTACGAGAAGATATATGAATATAGAAAGCCTTAGATTAATATTTAGTTCTAGATTAATATTTGGAATGTCTAAGAAACTCTTAAATCCAACATAAAAAGATAGCAACCTCCAGGTAAAAATAGGCATAGATTACAAAATGCAATTTACAATAAAGGAAACCCAGAAGAGTAACAAGTATATGATTAGACATTTAAATCCATGAACAATCAGAGAAATGAACATTAAAACAACAGTGAAATGAAAGCTTTTTCTCTAAAGTCAGGAGCAAGACAAAGATGTCCACTTTCACCACTTTTATTCAATATAGTATTGGAAGTCCTAGCCACAGCAATCAGACAAGAGAAAGAAATAAAAGATATCCAAAATGGAAAGGAAGAAGTAAAACTGTCATTATTTGCAAGTGACATGATGCTACATAAACAGAACCCTACCCTAAAGATTCTACCAAAGAACTATTATGAATTAATTCAATAAAATAGTAGAATAAAAAATTAACATTCAGAAATCAGTTGTACTTTTATACACCAGTAACAAAATATCAGAATGAGAAATTAAGAAAGCAATCACATTTACAATTGCATCAAGAAGAATAAATAAAATATCTAGGAATGAATTTAACCAAGGAAGTAAAAGACTTGTTTTAGAAAGCTAAAAGACACTGAAGAAAAACTAAAAGAAATTGAAGAAGATACAAACAAATGGAAGGATATGCCATGCTTATGGATAGGTGGAATTAACGTCATTAAAATGTCCACTACCCAAAGCAATCTGCAGATTCAGTGCAGCCCCTATCAAAATATCAATGGCATTTTTCACAGAACGAGAAAGAATAATCCTAATTTTATATGAAACCAAAAAGGATCCCAAATAGTGAAAACCATCTTGAGAAGGAAAACAAATTTAGAGGTATCATTTTACCTGATATCAAACTCTACTAGGCAATAGTAATGAAAACAGCATGGTACTGGCATACAAACAGACACATAGATAAATGGAACAGAATAGAAAGCTCGGAAATAAACCCACACTTACATGGTCGATTGATCTACAACATAGGAGACAAGAATATACAATGAAGTGAGGACAGTCTATTCATTAAATGGTTTTGGGAAAACTGACAAATACATGCAAAAAAAATGAAACTAGACCACTTTCTTAAACCATATTTAAAAATAAACTCAAAATTAATCAAAGACTTAAATGTGAGACCTAACACCATAAAACTCCTAGAAGAAAACATAGGCAGTGAAATCACTGACATTGCTCTCAGCAATATTTTTTTTTTTTTGGATATTTCTCCTTAGGCAAGGGAAACAAAAGAGAAAATAAACAAATGGGGACTACATCACCTGAAAAGTTTTTGCACAGTGAAGGAAACCATCAACAAAACAAATACAACCTACTAAATGTGAGAAGATATTCACAATGATACATTTGCTGGGGTTAATATCCAAAATATATAAGGAACTCATAGAACTTAACACACACACACACACACACACACACAAATCCAATTTTTTTAAAAAATGGGCAGAGGACCTGAAAAGTCATTTCTCCAAAGAGGATATACATATGGCCAATAGACATATGAAAAGATGCTCAACATTAGTAATCATCAGAGAAATGCAAATTAAAACCACAATGAGATCCCACCTCACACCTGTTAGAATGGCTACGATCAACAAATCAACAATCAATTGTTGGCAAAGGTGTGGAGAAAAGGGAACCGTCCTGCACTGTTGGTAAGATTGTAAATTGGTGCAACCACTATGGAAAACAGTATGGAGGTTCCTCAAAAAATTAAATAGAACTACTTTATGACCCAGCAATTCCACTTCTGGGCATTTATCTGAAGAAATGCGAAACACTAATTCAAAAAGATATATGCATCTCTATGTTCATAGCAGCACTATTTACAATAGCCAAGATATGGGAGCAACTTAAGTATTCACAGTAGATGAATGGATAAAGAAGTGGTACATTTATACAATGGAATATTAGTCATAAAAAGAATGAAATCTTGCCATTTGCGACAACATGGATAGACCTAAAGGGCATTATACTAAGTGAAGTAGGTCAGAACAAGGCAAATACCATATGATTTCACTTATATGTAGAATCTAAAAAACAAAATAAACAAACAGAACAGAAACGAACTCATAGATACAGAGAACAAAAATTGGTGGTTGCCAGATGGGAGGGGGTTGGAGGTGGGTAAAAAGGTGAAGGGATTAAAAAACACAGTTGCCAGTCATAAAAATAGTCACGGGATGTAAAGTACAGCATAGGGAATACAGTCAAAAACATACTAATAACTATGTATGGTATCAGATGGGTACTAGGTTTATCAGGTTGATCTAAGGTATATAAATGTCTAATAACTATGCTGTACACCTGAAACTAATATAATATTGCTTGTCAACAGTAATGGCAAAATAAATTTAAAAAATTTTTAAAACTACAGTGAAACGTAACTTTTCAAAATTAGACTGCCAAAAATTAGAAAACTGGATAATGCCAACTGTTGGTTGGGGTGTGAAACTAAGAGACCCTAAGGAGAAAAAATAAATAAGACCATTATGACTAATAATACCATAGAAATTAGAAGTATCTTTAAAAAATATATATATATATATATATATATATATATATATATATATTTGAGCACCTACTCTGAGCCAGCCACTGTCCTGGTCATCTTGACATGCATTGTCTTCTTTAAATCTTGTAACAACAGTTATTAATATTCCCACTTCATACCAGTATAAGGAAACTAAAGCTTAGAGTGATTAAGGAATAAGCCTAAAGTCACAGAGCTGCAAACAGCTAAATGGGCATTTAAACCAATGTCATCTGACTCAGAGATCAAGCTTCTTTCTCCTACACCAGAGTTCTTGCCCATATCTCTGCACCTCTAGAAACATCTAATGGGCCCCAGAAAGAAAGTTTGCTTTTAGAAGTAAATTACTACAATTGCCTGATGACCTCTGAAATAGCTGTAAGTTAACACTAAAACCAACTCCTTTGTTTAGTAAAGCTCCTTAGTGATCTCTTCTGGTTATGCAAGTGTAGGACCCTAGTCTGGGGTACAGACTGAGAGGAACTTTGAGCTTTTCACTGGCAAGCTGGAAAGGTGAGACAGGCATAAAGGTGTAATGTGTCCAGACTTAGGGGATAAAAGGACAAAAAACTGGCATGGGACAAAAGAAGGGGACCAGCAACATGGCAGAGCTCGAGAAAGGACTTAGGAGAAAGAATACCTGTTGTGGGGAATGATGGCAACACATTTAAGAACAGGAATATTTGCATGTGAGCTGATTTCCCATTCTGTTCTGAGCTGATTTGGGGGATCTCCATTCTTCTAGGAGGGTCTGCGACACCTCATAGCCAGACCTTAGTGTTACTGATCGATCTACTGCCCCCTCCAGATTCCCCACCAGGGGCAGAGGCATCAGACAGGGCATATGAGGTGATGTAGATTTCCACATGTTCAGTTGATTGGCTGCCCTGACCACGATTAAGTCTGGCAGGATTGTTTTACCCTATTTATATACACAGTCCATAGTCTTTCCCTCATGATTTCATTTGTCTGCTGCCTCTCCAAAATGGTTTCCCACACCTTATCTCCGGATGAAGATAGATAAACCATGGGTTGCTCCTTCTCTCATGAATATTCACTTTATTTACTTGTGGCTTTTCTTACCATGATTTTATTATGAGGGAGATAACACAGCCAAGGAGACCCAGAGAAGTGCACACTCAGTTCAGTCTCCCTAGATGCCCTGGTCATTTGGTCCATTTGATCCAGAGTAAGGGGAAAACCAGGGAAAACTTCCCGGAGGAGGTGATGCCTAAACCAATCTTAAAGATTCAGTAACAGTTTGCAGGTAGAGAAAGGGGAGCAGAGCACCCAAAGGAAATGAGCAGAGGTACAGAGGGAAGAATGACAATACGCATACCTGAGATAAAGGGAGTATGGAGTGACCGGGCATAAAGAACAAGGCAGGGCTTCCTGGGACACAGGACTGAAGAGGACACTGAACAGTGTGCATTTTACCCTGAGAGGGAGGGTGTGCTACAGAGGGGCATTAAACTAAAAAATGATAGGCTCTGGGTTGTACTTTAGTTAGCCTGACAAAGGATTGCCTGTTGGAAAGCCTACCACAGAATTTTTCCTATTTTTTAATCAATTGATACAAAAAATATGTACAAAGAAGTTTTAAAGTAAGTCACATTTAATTATTTGTTTCTCAAATTATTCGGGATAGTTCAGAAAAAATCTATTATACAGACACCATATTCATTTCTGGAATATGATAATAGAAAGACAGTTCTTATTTCCAGAAACATAAATCTAACTTTAAAAAGGACATGAGAATAAAAATTTACATCAAGAGGGTAAGGTCACCTGCAGAAATCCAGGTGGCAGAACAGGGTATTGAAGATAGGGCACTAGATGTCAGGAGGAAGTCCCGTCTGGCGAGGCAGGCAGTGGCCCAGTAAAGAGTGGCATTTGGCCTCCAGTAGCTGTGGCTGGCAGAGCCACAGGAACAACAGAAGGAACCAAGCAGAGATGTTAGTATCAGAAAAGCTCTTCTCCCTGTACTTTAAGATATGTCTGGTACTATTCACTTTTGTAAACCATACAAATATGTGTGTATATATATTTAAATATGTATGTTCTTAAATCATGAAAGATTTATTTAGGCGATTTTTTTCTCTTTTCTTATTTATATTTTCAAAAGTTTCTACAACAACAGTATTGTATACCTGTTATAAGAATAGTTATTTTTTAAAGAAAAGACCCATGATTTCAGTTGCCCTAATGATATAGATCATTAATACAATACAAGTGATGACAATGTAAGTTTAGTAGAAGTGTGGTGTTTAAGAGTTGTATTACTAGCTAGGAGAATATAGTGCTGAGGACTTGGAAGATATAATTCATTGTCCACAACATTACTCCAGCCTGGATTCCAAGTGCTGAGAGTGACTCTGACAAACTAAAGCTCTCTTAGACAAGTGTCCCCAGGAGAGTGAAGGGCCTAGAAACCTCTCCTTGAGGAATGACTGATGAATCTGGGGTGTTTATCCCTGACACCAGACTCCCTGGGGCTAGCATGACAGTTGGTGTCAATCACAAAAAAGGACTAATGTCTGGAAGAAAGATTTGGATCATTCATATAGCTTCAGAGGCCCGGTGAGTGGAAGTATAAATATGTCAGATTTCCACTTGCAACAGAAGGAAAAGGAGGGAAAGATAAAGAGGAAAAAAATAAGAAGGAAAAGAGGGAGTGGCCAGTTAGCTCAGTTGGTTAGAGAGTGGTGCTCTTAACAACAAGGTCACCGGTTCCATCCCCACATGAGCCGCTGTGAGCTGCACCCTCTACAACTAGATTGCGACAACTACATGACTTGGAGGTGATGAAAATAAAACTTTAAAAAGAAAAGAAGGAAAAGAACCTTCTAACAATTCAAACTTTTTGAAAACTGAATAGGCGAAATTGATGAGTTAGTTCATCATTGAAAATGTGCAAAATACAACACAAGTCCACCTGTCAAGAATCATATAATGTGACTAATATTGGAGAGGATCCCTAAAGTTCTTTCCAATTCTATGGTGTTATGAAAATTCACTCACCCTCTTATTCACTCCAATGTATAATCTACAAAATAGATGACAGGAAATAAATCAAAAGCTTGGGTTCAATAACCCACAGAAATGAGGATAACTTAATTCCCTTGAATGCAGCATGATTCATTCAGATCACTCACATTTCAGCACTACTTTTCTAGAGTCTGAAGAAAGTGTTATGAAATTGTTAAGTGCATAAGAAGTGAATGTCACTTAAAGTTAGAATCTCTCCTACTGCCATACCGCAGTAGTAACTGCCTCTTGTTCATGTTGCAGATTTGGTTTGTCAAAAAAAAAAAAAAAAGCAGGCTTGAGGATTTGGATTACTACATGGTTCTTCAACTGAGAATACTCATAGTTGTCCTCTTTTCATAAGAAGTTTTCTCACACAAAAACTTATCTCACTACTATGAATCTGTTTTGTCTCTGGAAAATGAGTAGAATAATGACCTCTCTCTCACAAATATAATAAATAATAAATTATATTATTTACCTAGATCATATACAAACTACCGTGTTTCCCCAAAAATAAGACCTAGCCGGACAATCAGCTCTAATGTGTCTTTCGAGCAAAAATTAATATAAGACCCAGTATTATATATTATATTATACTACACTATGCTATACTATATTATATTAAAGACCCGGTCTTTCTTATAGTAAAATAAGACTGGGCCTTATATTAATTTTTGCTCCAAAAGACACATTAGAGCTGACTGTTCGGCTAGGTCTTATTTTCGAGGAAACATGGTATAACAAAGTGCATTTCATTAGCATAACAAATAACATTACAGAATACGAAATAATATATCAAATAAGCCGTATCTACCTGTATGAGCCGTATATCAGACCTAATGATTGTTTATGTATGTGTGATTTTATGTAAGAGTGCCTCATGAAAATAAACACCATCTGAACCTTTCATCATCCTCTAGAAGCATGTGGTTCTTTGTCAGGAAGAGTTCCCCATGTCCCTTGAGTTCTCCTGAGCATGGTTGGGAAAATAAGTGGGGTAGAGTGGATTAGGGTCAGGATCTCATCAGACAGAGCACCAGACTAGAGAGGTCCGTGCGCTTGCTAAGGAAGACCATAGTCATTTCCTTCCTGGCGCACTGATCCCACTATAGAGGGGATAAAAGATAACATCAAAGTGAAAAGTAGAGCTGCTCATCAGATTGAGCTCCAAACCAAAGTAAAGTAAAAGTAACCAATGACTCTCTGGATTTTATCTATGAAAATTCTAGTCAACACTCAGGTTCTGATGTGGAAACCCAGAAACACTGATGTCTCCCCAGGGACCAGATTGAACTGTTATTCTAGGTCTTGACTATTTGACATTTATTGAGTGTTTACAAAGCTGGACACTATGAAAGCGTATTTACACATTCATTTAGTCCTCACAGCAACTCTATTTTCCCATTTTACAGATGAAAAGACTTAAGTTCCAATAATTTTCATAAGGCCATAAAGCTAACTCAAGTCTTTCTGCCACCAAACTACACCAAATACCTCCTCCAAAAGGCAAACTGGTCAGTGATGAAGCTATCTCACTGATTCAGAGCTGACTACAGTTTGGGTTTTGAATATTGGGAGCATCTGAATTTGTGCTATTATGTCCAGCTCAGACTCCTCAGGCTCAGGCAGCTCCCTAAATACTTTCTACACATGACTTAATTCTAACTGTTTAAAACATTAATTGAGAACCCGCTAAGTACAAGACGCTGTGCTGGGTTCTGGGATACCTAGATCAGAACCAGACATGGATCTTCCACCAAAGAAGATCATTACAGTCTAGAAAGGATTATAAGTTATATACAGGGAACTGAATAAAGGAAAAAAGGCTCATACAGCAAAAGAGAAGCTGAAAAAAATAAGACTGTTTGCAGATCCAGGAACAAGGAAAAGGAAAAAAGACAAAGCTTCGGGCAGTGGAAATAGCATGATCAAAGGCACATTTGCAGAGAGTAAATTTTTTGGCCAAAATGAAACGTATATGAGTGACAGTCATGAGAAATACATTTCTAAACACAGGTCTGGACTCAATCTTAAAGAGACCAGATTTTAAAAGTGAGGAATATGGCCATCATTCCCTAGGCCATAGCTAAGGAATTCAACATTATAACATAAGAGTTTAACCTTTTATGTCCCTAACCACATCCTATATATGTTAATTTTTTTAAAAAATAGGCCCAATGCAGAATAATAAACTGTAGTCAAATTTACACAACTGACCTGTGGTTTACCCCTGTGAGATCCTTGGAAGGTTTTTTTCCAGGTTTTCTTTGTTCTGTTTCTTTACTTTTAGCAAACACTGTCTTTAAGGTAAATAAATACATAAATGTTACTTTATATAAAAAGTCTTTATTAATTGAAAAGAATAATCTCAAAAAAACCTTTCAAAACTGATGAACTAAACAAAAACACATGCTAAATGGCCTTAAAATCCACATAGGAAGTGATCATAGTACCAGAGTCTCATTGACTTTACCATCTGATACATATTTTTAAACAGTAGAACATCTTAGCTATCTTTTGTTAGAAACTCATTGACGTCAGGAAAATTACCAGAAAGTATTAACTTGACACATAAGTGACGCTGTCAGAAGACAGCTTCATTTTGTTCTTAGAGGGTAGCTCATTTTGACAGTAGGCTCCACCCAAGTTAAGAACATGCACAGTTTTATGTTGATCTTTATACCCAAGGACACATGGGGACGAGCACTGTGGGCTCTTTGCCAAGGTAAGGGACATAAAAGGGACAGTCTCATGCTAAAGCCTAAAAGGGTTTCAGGATTAAAAACAGTTTTTCCATCTCCTGTATGATAATGCTTCTGGCTGTCTCTAGGAAAGTTCTGTACAAATAGTTGGGCCAGAAGGTAGAATCATACCCAAATTTCTTAATTTAATTGATCAACTGAGCCAGAAATCTGTCTTCACTCAAAATAGAACCAGCTATTTATATATTTAGCATACACTGCTTTGGGGCTTCTCCAGGATTTCTAGAGGCTTTAGTAAGTCTCTTTTAAGAAGTATTCATGACAATCAGTGAATTAATCAACTAACCAACAAAATTCATGTATTCATTTATTTATTCAGAAAATTTAGTGAGTACCTACTATATCCAGGCACTGGGACACTAAGATTATAATGATGACCAAGATAGACAATTATTTCTCTCAAGGTTATAGTCGTGTATGAAAAATGACATTGAGTATCTATTATGTACTGTTATATGCTAAAAACTGTGAGTGCTTTAGTTGGAGAGATACAGGGAGGAGGGAAGGAGAGAGAGAGGAAAAAGAGAGGAAGGAGGGAAGAAAGGAAAGAAGGAAAGAAGGAAGGAAAGAAAATATAACATACCATATTGTCTCGTCCTCAAGATTTTTTCAATCTAGTTGAAGATATAAGACAAAAAAAATCAACAAAAGTAAAACAGTATAAATTAGGAAATGAAATTTTTGGCTTCAAAGGGGTTACACACACATACATTCACATACGAGGTTTGAACTTCAGTATCATCTCAGTAACGTGTCAGCAATTTTTCTGTCAGTGAGGGAATTTGTCTGAAAAAGTCCTAATTAATGAGTCTTCCTCTGAAATCTGAGTTGAGATGGTGAAAGGACAATTTATACACAGTTTAGAAATGACTCTGGAAAGAAAAGCTTCAAGAACATCATTACATTTGGAGTGCACCTGCTGGGATGCCAATTTTTGGGCATTATTAGATGATACCTCAGAAGCCGATGAGGTTTGAACATATAATTATTGTATTTATATTCTGCCAAAGTTCTGTAAAATATTGTCATTTTTCCTTGATTTTTAACCTGCTCTTTAGGCCCTGTTCCATTTGCTTTTCTAGTGTGATAATGACTTTAAGCTGGTGATTGTGAAGCACCGGGGACAAGACGTTCCCTTGATGATAAATAGAAAATGCACCTCCCCCAGTGCAAACTTCTTAAAAATATAAAAACAGAAAACATCAGCCATTATGACATATGTATGATATGGGAATCATAGAAAACTGACATGGAAATAGATTACCTCTTACCATCAAGTTCAGGCTAATTCAGTTTTTTTTCACAATGTAGTTATAACTTTAACACAATTCAAGTGTGAAAGAATATACCAACTCTTTCTTGTCTTAAAAATGATTTTATTTAAACTTGGAGTGCTACAAAGACATTTGTGCACTCTTCGCAGGCAAACTTATCTCAGTGTACACAAACGCCAGCTTACCCATGTAATAAGCCTATGTTACCACACCTAAAATAATGGCTGGCAATCTTAGGAGGGACTTAGTAAATATTTGTTAAATGAATGGTGATTTCTTGGATGATTAAGTGAATGAATGATTGAAAAAGCCCTGTGAATAAAAGGAGCTTGGAAGGTTCCTTTTTACCAAGCAGAGTGAGCAAGCGTGAAGGTACTGTGAGACGAGGATGAAGATGAAAACAAGGGCCAGGTAACCCAGCATCCCGTATGCCATGGTAAGGAGTTAAACTGTATTCTTGGTAACACTGACGAGCTTCTGATGAACTTTCAGAAGCACAATGACTTGATTTGTGCTTTAACTCTGACTACAACAGCTAGAATAACATAGAGTTAAACTGAAATATAAAGGACAAGTAGAGCGTGATAGCAATAGTCAAGGAGAGGAATGAGGGTGGCTTGGACCAGAGTGGGGCTGGCAAAGGAAGACAGAAGTAGATGGATCCAAAATATTTTACAGGGAGGAGTCAAGAGGACCACCAGGTTTCTGCTCTAGTGACTAGGTGGATAGGGAATCATTTGTCAAGTTGGAGAAGACTGGATAGGACCAGGATTGGAGAGGAAACTCAAGAGTTCAGTTTTGGTGCTCTGTTTAAGACGCAGGTGAGATATCCAAAGGGAGATGTCAAAAAGGCAGTTAGATATGAGTCCTGACCCCAGAGGAAATGTCCAACTGAAGAAAAAAAGTCTAGGATAATCAGCACAGAGAGGTACTTACAATCATGGAAAGGATCACATCATCAAGGGAGAGAGTATAAACATGAAGAGGATTCAGGATCCAGCTCTAAGGAACTCAAATAGAGGTTGACTAGAACAGAGAGGCCAGATAGGAAGCAAGGAAACCTATATGGACGTGTCACAGAAACCAAGAGAGGAGAATGTTACAAGAAGGAAGGAGCTAACAACTGGAAAGAGGGCGAGAAGATAGAAAAATTTTCACCACCTTTGCCATTAGTCATCACTGACTTGGACAAGCAATTCTAGCAGAAACCAGATTAGAACACAAAGGGCAAGGAGAAAGTGGCAATTTCTTGTACACTACTCTTTCAAGAATTATGAATGTACTTCCATTATTTTTATAAATTCTCTCACCTGTTTTTTCCTTTAAAAAAATTATTTTCATATATGCTACAAAGTTTAAAAACCATTTACCATGGGAGAGCATCCAAGATAGTGGAATAGATAAATGCCATAATTGCCTCTTCCCATGAGCACACTATCCTTACAACTAAATAATACAACAATCAACCCAGAAAAATCTGAAGTCTAGCTGAACAGAAATCCTATAACTAAGAATATAAGGGATAAATCACATCAAGACTGGTAGAAGGGGCAGAGACGAGAAACGTGCTAGCCCCACACCTGCATATGATGTTTGAAAATTGGGAGGGATGTCTTGGCTGCAGAGGTCCTTCCCTCCCACCCCAGGGAGTGAGGGACCCAAGCCACACACTGTGCTCCCAAGCCTGGAGTACCAGTGCCAGCAAGAGGAGGCCCCAAAATACCTGGCTGTGAAAAACAGTGAGGATTCCAACTATCTGGGTGAAATAGAAGGCTGCAGGAAACCCAGACGTCTTCTTAAAGGGCCCACTCACTCACTCCCTGGCATCACCCTGGGCTCTGGGAGAGGGACGGTAACAAGGGAGTCATCAGAGACATACAGGAAGAGACTGAGTTGTGTGGTTTCAGGGCAAAGATTGGAGGGACAGTTGCCATTTTCCCTGTGTAGAATCTTCTTCTTGTGCAGCCATCTGGCAGACACTATCTTTCCTGTGTAGAGCTCTCCCACACACAGACAAATCTGAATCTGCATTGGCCTCGTGAACTCTACTAGCTCCATCCTGGTGACTCCCTGGGACCCTGCCCCACCCAACTCAGGCAATGCCAGAGGCACATAAGTCTTGGCCAGCAGCCAGCTCTGCCTGGTTATACTCTCTCTTAGACAACTCTCAGGGGTTCACAAATCCCAGGATGGCATCAGCTGGACTTGGTTTGCTCTGAGACTTTTGCTAAGTAACTGGAGGCTCAGCACTGGCACCAAATCAGAATCTACATTAACCTAGTGAACACCACTCATCCCATTCTAGTGATTCCCTGAGACCCCACCCCACCCAACTCACATACCACAAGTGGCTTTATTAGTGGCTCAGCCTTATGAAAGCTGGCATGCAGCAGCAGGCCTCAGGGTACCCTGGGCTTTTTATGGAGCTAACCCAGGCTTGGTACTGGTGGCAGCTACCTTTGGTTCATAGTGTGGCCTTTCCCACATGCCTCCAGATACAAAACAGGAAGCAATCAATTTTGTAACTCCTACCAGATAGTTCCTGGACAGTCACAGGTAGTGGCTGACCGACCTGTACCAGACACTTTCCCGAGAAGCTGCAGAATCAACATACCTGGCGGTCAGCTTAATACCACAGCAGAGGAGCACCCAATTAGCCCTACAAGCAGCACACACAAAAGGAGGTCTCAGCAGGCACCAGAGTTGGCTAGGGTGAATCCTACTATGTGGGGTAAGACCCACCTGCAAAGCTCATAAACTTTGGATGTAACCAAACCCCACAGCCAGTCAGCCTTAGGGTTAATCCCGCACACTAATGTGCCAATAGCAACAAAGGCTCTACTATAACAGGAGGGAACTCACAAGGACATTCCTGGTGCACCCAGTGCAAGTGACCAGGGAGACTGTGCCACTGGGCCCCACAGGATACCCGGCCAGGACTGGGAGACATAGCAGATCTATCTGATACATAGAAACAAATTTAGGAAACAAAGAAATATGTCCCAAATGAATGAACAGGAGAAAAGTCCAGAAAAAGAACTGCATGAAATGGAGGCAAGCGACCTACCAGTTGCAGAGTTCAAAACAATGTTTAAGGATGCTCAATGAACTCAGAGGAAAAATAGATGAACTCAGTGAGAACTTCAACAAAAAGATAGTAAGCATAAAAAGGGATATAGAAAATATAAAAAAGAACAAGTAAGAAATAAAGAATACAATAACTGAAATGAAGAATGCATTAGAAGGAATCAACAGCAGACTAGAGAAAGCAGAGGATCAGATCAGCAATTTAAAAGATAAGGTAGCAAAAAACAGCCAATTGGAACAGCAAAAAGAATTTTTTAAAATGAGGTTAGTTTAAAAAACCTCTGAAAACATCAAACATAACAACATTCACATCATTGAGGTACCAGAAGGAGAAGAGAGAAAGTAAGAAATTCAGAACTATTTGAAGAAATAATGACAGAAACTTCCCTAACCTTGTGAAGAAAACAGACATATAAGTCCAGACAGCACAGAGAGCCCCAAACAAGATCAACCCAAACAGGCCCACACCAAGACACATTAAAATTAAAATGGCAAAGTTTAAAGACAAAGAGAGAATCCTAAAAGCTGCAACAGAAAAGCTGCAACAGAAAGGCAACTTACAAGGGAGCGCCAATAAGATTGTCAGCTGAGTTCTCGACAGAAACTTTGCAAACAAGAATGGATTGGCTCAAAATATTCAAAGTGATGAAAAGCAAGGACCTACAACCAAGACTACTCCATACGGCAAGGCTATTATTTAAAATTGAAGGACAGATAAAGAGCTTCCCAAACAAGAAAAAGCTAAAACCTGTAAAATTTTACAGGTTTTATTTCTTACAAAACCTGTATTACAAGAAATGTTAAAAGGACTTCATTAGGAAGACAAAAAAATAAAAAATACGAATTAAAAAACGTCAATAACTACATATCTATCAAAATCACTTCCAATGTAAATGTTCCAATCAAAAGACATATGGAGGCTGAATGGGTAGAAAACAGGACCCTTACATAAGCTGCCTACAGGAGACTCACTTGAGATCGAAATATACACACACTAACTGAAAGTAAAGGGTTGGAAAAAGATATTTCATGAAAATGGAAACAAAAATAAAAACTGAGGTAGCAATATATATACCAGAAAAAATAGGCTTTAAAACAAAGGCTATATAACAAGAGACAAAGAATCCAGTAACCCCACCTCTGGGTATTTACATGAAGAACCTCAAAACACTACTTGGAAGGGACATGCGCATCCATATATCCATTGCAACATTACGCACAATAGTCAAGATATGGAGGCAACCTGGGTGTGAATCAATGCATGAATGGATAAAGAAAGGTTGTATGTATAGAGGGTGTCAAAAAAAATGTGTACACATTTTAAGAAAGGAAAAAACTGTATTAAAAGTGTAATACTCAATATATACCAATAACAAAAGATAAATACAAGTCTCATTTGACATCTGCAATTATAAGAGGTGCTCAAAGTGGTTACCATCAGCACAATTTTAATACAGCTTTTTCCTTTCTCAAATGTGTATACATTTTTTGGCACCCTCTGTATACACAATGGAATGTTACTTAGACAAGAAAAAAAAGGAATGAAATCTTGCCATCTGCAACAACATGAATGGACCTAGAGGGTATTATGCTGATTAGAGTGAGTCAGACAGAGAAAATCAAATGCCATATGATCTCACTTGTATGTGCAATCTAAAGAATAAAATAAACCAACAAACAAAACAATAACAAACTCATAGATACAGAGAACATTTTGAGATTTGCCAGATGGAAGGGGGGTTGGGCAGATGGGTTAAAAAAGGGAAGGGATTAAGAACTACTAATTGGTAATCACAAATCAGTACGGGGATGTGAAGTAGAACATAAAGAATATGAGTATACCATGAAGGGGGGCAGTTTTGGTGGAAGAAGCTCGGGCAGTCCCTATGGTGGTGGTTATGGATCCGGTGGTGGAAGTGGTGGATATGGTAGCAGAAGGTTCTAAAAACTCAGCAGAAAAGGGCTACAGTTCTTAGCAGGAGAGAGAGCGAGGAGTTGTCAGGAAAGCTGCAGGTTACTTTCAGACAGTCGTCCCAAATGCATTAGAGGAACTGTAAAAATCTGCCACAGAAGGAACGATAATCCATAGTCAGAAAAGTTACTGCAGCTTAAACAGGAAACCCTTCTTGTTCAGGACTGTAATAGCCACAGTTTGCAAAAAGTGCAGCTATTGATTAATGCAATGTAGTGTCAATTAGATGTACATTCCTGAGGTCTTTTATCTGTGGTAGCTTTGTCTTTTTCTTTTTCTTTTCATTACATCAGGTATATTGCCCTGTAAATTGTGGTAGTGGTACCAGGAATAAAAAATTAAGGAATTTTTAACTTTTCAATATTTGTGTAGTTCAGTTTTTCTACATTTTAGTACAGAAACTTTAACAAAATGCAGTTTTGAAGGTGTTTCCTTGTGAGTTAACAAGTAAAGAAGATCATTGTTAATTACTATTTTGTATGAATTTTGCTAAAGTTAACTGTAAAGAAACACCTGCTGACTTGCAGTTAAGGGGAATCTATTCTCCCCATTTCCAAACCATGAAATAAATGGGCTCTGACATGTGGAGAGAATAGACATTTGTATGTTTGCAATGTGTGTTTTAGATAAATAGAATTGGGTATTTAAATTAGCATATTTGTGACTTCAGTAGCATTAAGATTTACCTTCAAATGAAAAATCTCAAAATTCCGTTTTGGTTTTGTGCATTTTCTTTTAAAATGTAATGACAATTTTAGTGTGTTAGATTTGCTGCGAGTCCTAGCTGTGTTTAGAATATCTCCATCCTACATTCACCTTGGTCACTTGTGAACTGCTGCCATAGTTTTATTTGGGTGTAAGAAAATGTCTACTGCCCTCTTTAGATTCTGGAAAGGGGTAGTGGATGTTTTCCCTTTCCTCCTACATTAAAAACATTCTTTAAAAAACTTCGAAGTAATAGGACCACTAAGCCTGCTGTATCTGAGCAAATTAGTGGCTACCTTTTTTTCCTTTTTAAAGCATAAGAGACCCACAAATCTTCAGTTATTTTCCTTGGTTTAATAATATATTTTTTTGATACAAGCTCTCAAAGCAAGAGAATAAAAATCATGCATTGTTGAACCCTTAAAAAAAAAAAAAAAGAATATGAGTATAATCAATAATATTGTAATCACCATGTATAGTGTCAGATGGGTAGTAGATTTAGCAGGGTGATCACCTCATAAGTTATGAGTATATATAAATATATAAACATTACGTTGTATACCTGAAACTAATATAATATGTCAAGTGTAATCAGAAAATTTAAAAAGTATTTAAAAAAAGAAAAGAAAATGTTTGGGAGTTGGAATACATTGAGATATTTTCTCCATGGGAACTCCAAATGTTGTCATTTTGTTAATCTCTAAATGCATCCATTGATGTAAATTCAGTCATTCTTAATGTTTCCAATCCAGATGAGCCCTTGAGTTTTCTCTTAACCTATTCATGACAGAAGCTCAAATTTAATTTCTTGATAAATTGTGGCTTAAACATTCTAACAGCTCTGCAGAGACAAAGACCCTCCATTTTGCCAGAGAGCAGCCAGGGTTTGGATTAGAGCTCATCATAAGACATTCTGTAAGAGAAATCTTTCCAAAGTCAGTCATTTTGAAACTTTCCACCGAAGAAATATACTTCAGTGCAGAGTAGTATCTGACTTGAGAAGCACCACAAACAGAAGACCTTCTTCAAACATACATTTAAATTATCTTCTTTCTGTGTCTGCTTTTATGTTGACTGTTTGATTAGTTTACTTCCTTTTTTTCTAATAAATTACCAATTAGTAATTAGAGGAATCCAATGTTTTCAAAGCAAAATCAGGCAAATTGGGGAAGTCCTACAACAACTGATACATCAAAAGATCTGAGACTATGGCACGTCAAAGTATGTATCAGCCATGTTTATACATCTAAAGTGTGGATCCAGCCAATGGAACAATGCTTCACAGGGAAAGTTTTCTTTCTGAACCTGCAGGTAACAGCTGGTTTCCAAGGAGGAAATTTCATTATTCTAGGGTATGTGTTCAACTATAGATGCTGTTTTGCTTGTAAACTTGTCACTTTGAGTCTAGGTTCTATATTTATTGCTGAGATATAGTGGCAATATATCTACGTGCTGAGAACTCAGAGCGGAAAGTGGTTTTCTTCTGTTTGTTTTGTCTCACCATCCAATCAGCGCCAGTGACCTACTGAACTCATGGGAGGGAACACACCACGGAGATGATCAATTAGCTCTGTGCCCTTCACCTGAAGTTGCCAGTTAAGCCACCCTCCAATTCCTATCTGTTCCCTGATACGTAATTTTTCTGGTCCAGGACACAGTCTATTTTATTTTTACAATCCAGAATAGAATTGGCAGCTTTTTGTTTTACAAATTTGCAAAGTATATCTAATTCACTGCTATTCACTTCCACCTTCCTCCTGCCTACCAAGCATCTGTGCACTTTTCATTGTTTTCTCTCATTGTATTGCCTTTACATTTATACAATTTCCTGACACTCTCAAAAAACATTCCTCCCCTCCAAAAAAAAAAACCTCTATGGAGCCATTCATTTAATCATTCACATACAAGGTTATTATGACTCAGTCTGGTAGAAATATAAAATATTATTCTATTAATAATTAAAAGACACTTAGAGTTCAAATAGTCCAATCTCCTCATTCTACAGATGAGAAAACGACTAAGCCCAGCGATATGTGGTAAACAAATCTGAGCATGGAGAGATGGCTCTAACCTAGAACTGCTAACTGGTAAAGCACTGGGATTTTTATTTCCACGCATAAATCAATATGCGTGGAACAGTAACAGCACATTGGCTTTTTATTATAATTATTTGCGACTCTTTATCTTCCCCAGTAGATTGTAACAGTTGGGAGAACAGAGACTATGTGCATCTTACTCACCGCAGCTTATCTTGTGCATAGCAGGGCTTCATAAATACTCACCATCATCAGTGTTTGCTGGCTTTGAGTTGGCCTCGTGGTAACACGATGGTTGCTGAGTAACTAGCACCACTTACAAACACAGTCATGTCCCGCATGAGAAAGACTGCTTCTCAGCTTTCCTAGAATCACACCTAGCAGACCCCTGTCACACCACATTGGCCACAGCTGGGTCACCTAAGCACCTCTAGGCCAATTGCTGTGAAGAAGCATGGAGCCACCATGTCTGATTTTGTAAAGTTACCCACCTCTACATAACACCGCGTAACAACCTTGAAGCTTGTTTGTATGGACATGTAAACGAAAACGCAACTGCAAGGCTGTGAGTATGTTACAATTCAACTTTGTAACAGTTGGGGGTTGGGGGGGGGAGACCTGGAATATACACTAACTAAAATAGCTTTATTTGGGGGGATAAAGACTCTTTTTCTTTCTGTTGTCACTTTCTTCCTTAATACTATAAGACTATTTCTGAATATTTTTTAATCAGGTGAACTTTAATATTGCCATATGTAGCCCAGCTTAACAAGACAGAAGACTTTGACCTCTGACCTCGCTCTTCAAGACCGACTACCTGGGGAAATGGATGCCCCTCCCCAGCACAGGTCTACTCCAGGAGCAGCGGGAGGCAGGCTCATCAAATGCAGGCACTGACAGCGATTTTACGTACCTCAACAATGTCCAATGAGAGTGAACTGAGGGTCACTGATAAGTGGGGACAGGTCCCGTCACACTATTTGTGGAAAGCTGAGGGGGGTTAGGAAGAGGTCTCGGTCACCCTCCTGACTCTTCCATCGTATCCTCAGAGACTGTTCAAAGCAGGGTGACGGTACTCTGTATGATGACACAGCAACCTCACACACAGTGTGGTATGATGTGATGAGAAGGGCAGGAACCTGCAGCCCTACAGAGCGGGTCAAATAAGCAGCCCATGCCCGCTGAGACACATTCACTGAGGGCGAGCAAGCAAAGGAAAAAAGATCAAAGCCTTGAGACTTTACAATATTGGCTGTTGCTGTTGGATGATTTCTGAAGAGAGGGAGGTTATACTATTTGTTTTGTAAACCTTCCTTCTTACAAGTGTGGCCAGGAAGCTTGTAAATAAAGATATGGTGCAAGGCGACCAGCACGGGGTACAAATTTTCTAAGGCTTAGGGATGGGGCTTCCCCCCAAGGGATACTCGCAAAACAGAGTTGTGCCGTGGGCCTCGAAAAGCCCACCCATTTATCATTCTTCTTAATGTCCTCCAATAGGAGCAAAGCACTAAGTTTTGAATCTACTAAACTAGTTTACTTTGCAGTAAACAAATATTTTCAATTTGGCTTTTTAAAGGTTATAACTTTTTCAAAGTATGTGTAAGGAAATAATAAATTATAAACATTAAATAATCATTACAGATGAAAATGAATTTCTTAAAATATTCCATTGACCTAATAATCAAAGAAAAACAAATTAAACCAATACAAATGCTTTTCAATTGCCATATTAGAAAAAAAAATTAACAATATTAAGTACCAGACAAGAAGTGAAATTCTAATACTCTGGGGCTGGTGGCATGTAAATTAGAATCACCTTTTTGGAGAGCAATTTGGCATACAAACACAATGATCATTTTCTTGGATTTAGTAAACCCATTGCAGAAATCTAATTAAAGAAATAATGCAGTGGGGTGGCTGGTTAGCTCAATTGATTAGAGGGTGGTGCTAGTAACAACAAGGTTGACGGTTTGATCCCCGCATGGGCCACTGTGAGCTGCGCCCTCCTTTAAAAGAAAGAAAAAAGAAAAAGACAGAAAGAATGTACTCTCAAAGATATTCATCATAGTGTTATTTATTTTAACCTAAATATACAATGTTTGGGAGTCATTAAACTAAATCATAAAATATAATGTCAATGCACTATTGTGCCACTGTTAGAAACTAGTTATGAAGACTATGTTGAAGCACAGAGAAAAAAATTATATATATATAAAACATTTAACTCACACCAATTTTGAAATACAGAGAAAAAGCAATATCCTTATTTTATCTATAATTAATTTGGTCATCCTATTAAGTCCCCACTCATGGGTGAAATGGGGGAAAAAACCTTTTTTCAGTCTGTCCAGTTTGAGATTTTGTCCAATCTAATAACTTAATGATAATATTCCCTTCAGGTTTATTCAGGCTTTCCTTGATAAAATTGCTTGTTCTCTCAGCTAGCCTGTTTCTCTTTACAAGAGGATGTACATGGGTGTGTGGTGGCATTGAAAGGAGAGAATGGGGCCCTAAACTTGGCTGGACCTTAACTGTTTTCTGTCTGGCATGCTCTGATCTCTACAGCGCCCTGCTTGCATTCATGGGGAGATCCATTGCTGTTATAATATACAGTCTGGTGTCTCTTGTTTGGGTGCATTACGAGTTCCTGGATATCTCAGCCTTCCCTTGGAGCTCACTGCTGAAGAACTCTGAGCCTCAGCCAGATCCCCACCCAGCCCATTAGCCCTGCATCCATTCCTGCTTCTGACTTAAGTGGGGCTGTAGCAAGACCACTGGCTCTTGTTTTAGCACCTGTGATGCACAGAAACTACTCACACACAAAAAAACAAAAAACTAACCTCAGCTCCCTGCCTTTTTTCTGACCATTTTGCAGTACTTTTCTCTCTGGCCATGGCCAAGGGCAATAATCCCCTATTTCTGCTCAGGATTATCCTGAAGAATGGACCTCCACTACTCTGTGTTTAAACCAGAGAAAGATGCTCAGGAAACATATTTGAATGTTTTGTTCTCTCACTCCCTTTCTCTCTTTCATTCTCTCTCTCTTTTGCTCCCTCCCTCTTTTCCTCCCTCCTTCCCATCAGCACTCTTCTCTCACCTGCTCAACCCTCCCACAATCCCATAATCCCCTGAGCCCAGAAAGGCTGACATTTTTCTTTATTGTCCCTAAGACATACCTTACAATTCCCATTTAAGTCTTAGGGCTTGTCAGGGGTATCTCCAGTACACAAGTGGAGAATACTGCTAGCCAAATCTTCTGGGTTTAGTTGTCAATATGCTAGTGGGGGTGGAGAGCGTGAGGAGAGTTATAGGATTTAGTAAATCTCTCAAGCCTGACTGGTGACATTCTTGACCTACTGCATAATTCTATTTTGAACGTCAAAACAAAATGACCTTGGTCTTTCAGTTAGGATCTTTTATCCTTGCATATAGAAAACCCAACTCAAATGTGCTTCAACAGTACATAAGCCCAGGGATTTCAGAGTTAGCTAATGTAGTAGCTCATCAATATCACCCGAGGTTCCTTTCATACTGTGGTTCTGCCAGGCACAGGCACAACCCTGGACATGGCGTAAGAGGACCATCTATTCTGGTGTCTAAGAGGAAGGAAAGCATCCTCACCCTCACATCTTATTGGCCAGACCAAGGACTAACTCTTAAACCACAGAAATCACCTGGACCACCCTCCCCTGAATCATGGAGGAGAGGAAAAACACCTGGATAAAAATCAGGGTTCTGTTAGCAAAGAAGACTGGTGAACAAGACACGGAGGGAGCAACCAGCAAGAGTATGGCCTTCTGGCCTGGGGTTTTTATTGGGGCATTTATTCTGTAGAAACCTCAGACTTTTGTGTGCCCAGGGAGTTAGGTATAAATGTTGGGTATCCATTGAAACAAAAAAGAAGAAAATGATGATAAATATTTTAAAATTATAATCTTTGTTGCATGCTTATAATAGAATGTTGAATGACAAAGACAGTTGAAAAATACACATTTACTACAACTAAAACTATGTTTAAAAATACATTTTAATACAAGAAGAAAACAAACCAAAATAATAATAATGATTGTAGTTGAGGTCTTGGGACTGTTGGTGATTTTTCCCCTAATTTCCAAGTCTTTTATAATATGAACAAATTTCTTATATAATTTTTAATTATAAAAGTTCCACACTCCACTCTTTTTTATAAATTGTTTTAAAATTCTCATTATTTCCTCCAACTTTCTTTATTTGAACATCCTATAAAAGGAAATAATCTGTAGAGTCTACTTGTATTCATCTTATATACAAGCCATACATACTCTGCATGAACAGGATAATTAAATAAAATATCCCTCTGTCATAAATGCATGCTCACTGTATCAAAACTCGTCTTTAAATATACTCCCTCATTAAATCTGGAGAGGTTGTTTCCCACAATCACTGTAAAACTCTAATGGGCTTTGTAATTATTTCCTCTTTTTCAAGACACTTTCTAATTTGTACATTAGTGACACTGAAACATTTAAGCTACTATTTTTGAGATAATACCCACCCCTAAATCACCTTTAAAAGGAAACTCTTAATTTTACTCTCCCTTGATCTCCTAATTTCTGCAAACCCAAGAGTTAGCCTGGCTTCCAGAGTGGTTAATATTTTGTTTTAAATATTTAGGGGTTTTTACCATGATGCCAAGCCCCATTTATGCAGAAGCTGGTCCTAAATATAATATACTCTCCTGCCCTGCAGCCACCTCTCTCCCATCCACCCCTCTGGGTTTCCTTCTCCATGTCTGCTGCTATGACTGCATGCCTTTTCCCTGTTGGTTTTGGGTACTGCCAAACATCTTCAAGACAGCCTGTCATTTGCTTTCTTCTGCCATATCCAACTTGTATAATTTATTGGCATAGAAAATAGTGAACCAAATGGTGGCTACTGTACCTTCATTCACATTTTCCTCTCTACAGTTCTGGAGTAGAAGAGCCTTGGGAGAGATGTATAGACACTCTCTCTCTAGCCCAGCATTTGCTACTTTCTCTATTAATAGACATCTTTATTGTCAATGGAAATCTCTTTCTAATTTTAGTATTTGTTTTCTTTCCAGTTAACCTCCTAGCCTGTATTAATCAGAGTTCTCCAGGGATACAGAACCATGTGTGTGTGTGTGTGTGTGTGTGTGTTTTGTGTGTGTGTGTGTGTGTGTGTGTGTGTGTATTATAAAGAATTGGCTCACGTGATTATGAAGATCTATAGTCCCAGGGGAGTCAGTGGTGTATTCCAGCCTGAATGCTGGAGGCTTAAGACCCAGAAAAAGCCAATGTTTCAGTTTAAGTCCATGTGTCCACCATTTGTCTGGGTACCCCGTGAGTTGACCAGTCAAGTTGACACCTAAAATTAGCCATCACATAACCCAAGGCTGACTTCTTTAAATAACTCTTTTGATTTACTTCCTCCTCACCAGACCATATTTTTTACAAAACTGCTTTTTTATTGCTTTCCATTTCTCTTCAACCACCTTGCTTTGGTGCTTTTTTTTTTTCAATTTAGATATGACCACTATGAGTTTCTCCTCTGCAGGTTCTTAAAGGGGCACTGTCAATATAAAACTTGGAAGACCTCAAATTGTTTTAGTTTTTTAAGTAGTCAGAGCTATTATTGGTAATACCACAAGGCAATAAATGTGAAAACATCTTTATAACTTTTTTTGCTTCTTAAACAACAACAAAAAAACATGTTTGTATTAATTAAATATCATTGGCAATGTTTTCAAATTATTGAAAGCTTATCTTTGCACACACAAAAAAGAATATATAAAAATGGATGCAATTCCTCACACATAAGATTTTTATACAAACTGGGGAAATAAACATTCTTTTAATCTCAGAATGTTTATTTCATCACCTGTATAGATAAGAAAATTTCCTTTATCGTTCATGAATATTGTATACACACATTGATTTGAACAGCACTAAGAAATATAAATATAAAACATCATATGCTACTTCTTGGTAGCTTCCTTCTGTGGAATGGAATGAATATTGAACCAAAATTAAAATCCTAAAAGGGATACTGGCCATATTAAATGCTGTAGATTGTTTGCAAAACTGGCTGCAATAGTTCCTCTCTATCTATGCCCTCAGCTAATCCCAACCCATACTGACTCGGCTTGACCATTTGATTTGCTTTAATCAATAGGATAATAGCAAATATGACATAAGCAAAGACTCAAAAAATGCCTGCCTTTTTTGCTACTTTTAAGAAACTGAAAACACTATAATATAATGACTGCATCATCCTGTGAATGATGAAAGGCATTCAACCAAGTCAGCTCCAGCACACCATAGCCATCTAGGCAACTGCCAGACAAGTGAGAGACGTCATCCTAGGCCTCCCAGCCAAGCCTTGACAGCCCAAATCAGAAGAACCACCCAGTTTACCCATAGATTGTGAGACATAATCAATGTTTCCTGTTTTCAGACATTAAGTTTGTCACACAGCAAAATCTAACTGAGAGAGAAATTGGCTTCAGACTTAGAGTGCTAATATAACAAAATCTGAATGGGTAAAATTGAGATCAATATGGAGGGTCAAAGATGGTAGGTTAGGTAAACGCTATGACTACTGCATCCCAGGATGACACCAAAATTACAAATAAATTATAAAACAATCAACCTCAAAAATCACCTGAAGACTAGCTGAACAGAACCCCTATAACTAAGGATATAAAGAAGAGGCTACATCAAGGCTGGTGAGGGCAGGGAAACATGAAATGAATTGACCCCAAACCCACCGAGAGTGGTTGAACACTGGGAGGGACACCTTGGTGACAGAGGTCTCCTGGAAGAGGGAGAGGTCCCAACCCCACATTTGGCTCCCCAGCCCAGAGATCCTAAGCCAGGAAGAGGAATTTCCTCATCTGACAGTGAAAATCAGCAGACTCTGTCTGCCCATCCCAGTGAGATGAAAGGCAGCTGGAAACCCAGAAACCCTCTTAAAGAGCCCACACAAAAAATGCTCACTGGCAAACTCTCACCTGGTCTCTGGTGGAAGGGCAGCAACTCCAGAGGCCCCAGAGATATACAGCGAAAGACTGAGTTGTGTGACCTTGGGGCAAGGGCTGGAGGGACAGCAGCCATTATCCCTGTGTGAAGCCTGCCTCATGTGTAGCCTGCAGGAGGGTGCCATCTTTTCTGTGTTGAACCCACACACAAAGGGCCACATCTGAAACCGCAATGGTCTTGTAAAATCCATGCATGTACACCACCTTGGTGACGCCATGGGTCCCTGCCCAGCACAGCTAGTACTGCATTGCCCAGGGAACTCAGGTACTAAGCAGTCAGCCCCATCCCACAAGCCACAAAAGTCTTTTACAGCAGTGGTTGGCCCACGGCGATCTGAGAAACTTTTGGTGGGGGGTAGTGAGCTACAACCTGCACCTCAGCCTCTCTTGGGAGGCTCTCAGAGACCTGTGGGCCTAAGGCAAGTGATGGCTGGCTGCTGTATTCTCAGGACATTTTGCAAAGTGGTCACAGGCCAGGCACTGGTACAAGAACTGAATATGTATTAATCTTGTAAAAACCACCGGCCACACCTTGTGACTCCCTGGGATGTCACCCAGCTAGTGCTGCATCACCAGAGGCACTCTCAACACCAGGTTAACCAGCCTGGCTGCACACGTAAGGAGGCTTTTTCAATGGCTACACCTTATGTGCAGCCAGCAGGTGGCACTAGGCCTAAGGGACCCTGGGCCTTTTGCTAAGCTGCCCCAGGCCCAATATTGGTGGCAGCTGGCCTCAGTTCACAGTGAGGCCATCCCCAAATTCCTCCAGGTCCAACATAGGCAACAGCCAAACACATATAGCTTTCTGGTTCCTACGAGGTAGCTGCAAGCTGGTCACAGGCAAGGCTGAAATTGGCCTGCACAGGAGCGCCTCCCAAGAGACACCAGAAACAACACACTCAGAGGCCAGCTTCAGACCACTCCAGAGTACTGCCTGGTTAGCCCCACAAGCAGCACACCCAAAGGATAGTTTCAACATGCAAAAGAGCCCATGGGGGTGAATGCTCCTCTGAGAGGTCAGCCCCAGACAGCAGTTCATACTCTGTGGGTATAGTCAATCCTCTCAGTCAGTCAGCCTGGGAGTCATTCCCACCCACTGATGCACCAAAAGTAACTACGGCTCAACTACAACAAAAGAACACACACAACACACAAAAGGGACACTCTTGGAACACACACACAGAAGATCAGGGAGATTGCACCACTGGACCACATAGATACCTACTACATAAAGCTACCCAGCAAAGACTGCAAGACATAAGAGGTCTGCCTAATACATAGAAGCAAACACAGAGAGGCAGCCAGAATGAGGAAATAAAGGAACATATCCCAAATAAAAGAACAGGAGAAACTTCCAGAAATAGAACTAAATGAAATGGAGGTAACCAACCAGCCAGAGACAGAGTTTAAAACACTGGTTATAAGAATGTTTAAAGAAGTTAGTGAGAATTTCAACAAAGAGACAGCAAGCATTAAAAGACATAGAAACCATAAAAAAGAACCAGTCAGAAATAAATACACTAGAAGGAATCAATAGCAGATTAGATGAAGCAGAGGATCGAATCAGCAATTCAAATACAAGGTAGCATAAAACACCCAACTGGAACAACAAAAAGAAAAAAAAGTAAAAAGTTACCTAAATATCAAACTTGGTGTCATAGTTAGGGTGAGACTCCTGCGTCCTGAGTTGTTGGGAATATTTTGCATGTGAGAGGAATGTGAACAATTAATGGTCAAAATGCAGGCTATGGGTTGACTGTAATAATGACCACAGATTTTTTCCATCTCAGTATGTCCCTTTGCAATGTGACTGCACAGGTCCTCTCATTAAGATGTAGACTTTACTTCTCCACTCCTCAAAGCTGGGCTTGGCCATGTGACTTGCTTTTCCAAATGGGATATGAGCAAATGTGACACAGTATAGATGAAAAGTACTTGTGCATTGAAGTTTTCTTTCTTGCTTGCTGTGGTTTGAATCGTGCATCCACCCTGTGCACAAACCCAAGCTAGCCTTCTGGAAGATTAGGGGACATGTGGCTGTCCTCGGTTGATAACCTGCCAATCACATGTCATGTGAGTGGAGCTATCTTAGAACATCCAGCAACCAAACACTACACCAGCTACCTGCAGAAGTACTTGTCTAAGTTTTGAAGGCACAAAGAAAAAACCGAGAGTTGTTAGATGGGTGGGGTGGGGGGGGGGTTGGGGATAAGGGGAAAGGTGAAGGGATTAGGAAGCAGCTGGTAACCACAAGATGGCCTCAGGGTTTTCTGAAAATTAACTTGGGGAACGTATTCAATAATGTTGTAAAGATTTTGTTGGGTATCCGATGGACATGCGTCCTATTTGGGAGACCACCTCAGAGATAATGTGGATGCCTGATCATGGCATTGTACACCAGAAGCTAAACATTAATGAATGCCAACTATAATTTTATATAATGTGATGGCTCGGTGTGAGGTCGGAGGGATAATGGATGGGGGGAGGGTTCACAGTGTGAGGGATATAAATGATGAACGTCTAAGTATTACCTTGTCTTGTACACCTGAAACTAATAAAAAAAAAAAAAAGAATTACTTGTCTAAGCTCAGGCTATATGTTAATCCACTATATTGTGAAGTAACAAATGTGAGTTTATAAACTACTAATTTTGAAGGGTTGTTATGCAAAAAAGACTAATTGATACATCAAACAAGAAATGCTTATTGAGCCTTTACTATTAATATGTAGAGGTCACTGTTTTAAGGAAAGGACAAGGGAAAATATAAAATGCAACCCCTATTCTCAAAAAGCTAATAATTTATATTTAGGGAGAAAAAATGGGAAGAAAACTAATAATACATGGCAGAAATAGAAAGGTCTTACCAGTTGAATAAGCATTGGATACTTCAAGAAAATGGAGGAGGCTGCAATCATTGTGGGCATAAGGGAGACTTTATTGAGGAAGTAGGATTTTACCTGTTAGAACCAGAAGGTATGGTGAACTGTGGAAGTGAGGAGAGAATGGAGGATTGTACAAAGTAGGTGAGTGGCAGAACTGTGGTGGCTCTTTAAAGGACCTAGCTTCTGCTGCAACAGTCAGGAGAACCCTGCCCCATAGGTAGGTTCCACCTGCCCATGTCTCTTCAATCCACAGCTGAGAACCCCTGGGATCCATGGCACACCCAGATGGTGCTATTAACTGAAACCACCCATCAACATATCCCAAATACTGAAACCCCTTTTCAGACTTCCCCACTGAACTTCACTCCTACCCATTTCCTGATACCCAGCTTCAACACTAACTCTTACTCCTGCCTGATCCTCCGTGCCCTCCATAGACATCCAGAGGTTGTCGTCTCAATAGATGCCCCAATGAGGTTTGGGCTTCCAGCCTCTGAACCTACCCCAAGCCCTCTGATTTGGCCTAATGTCCAGACGCCGTATTTTTGGCTTCCCTCTACATGTGAATTCAGTTCAACCAATGACGATCAATACTGAGTAAGAGTCCCTGCTCCCTAGCAGCTAAGAGACAAAGCCATGCATGTGCCATAGAAGCCATGGTAGACGATTTACAAAGATGTCTGCACAATTTCTCCCATTGCCATAGCATGTCTCCTTTGGAATGAGACCCTGTGGATCCTCAAGAAATGGAGTTTATTATTCCACTCCTTGAATTTTGACTGACCTCTGACTTACTCTGACCAACAGAATGCCAACAGAAATGTGGGACATGTGTGATATCTGAGCCACTGTATCGACGAGAGGCCTTGCAGATCAGCTCTCACTGTGTTAGCAATCGCTACTACCTGGTGAGAAAACAGGCCAGCCTACAGGAGGACAGTCCACATGCAGCAGAGATGAGCCACTCCATGTGACATCCCCCAGCTAATAGCAGACACATAGGTAGCCCCAAGAGAGATTAGCAGGAGAACCATACATTTGATACCAGCCCAAATTGCTGATACACAGAATCATGAGCAAATAAAATGATTGTTGTTTTTAGACCACTAAATGTTGGGTGTTTTGTTATACAGCAAGAGGTAACTCATACAGACACATAGAGGAGGAAGAGATTAATTCTGCCCATGAAAACATTCTCGTGCTTTCCACCGATAACGACAGGTTTTTAACAGGTATTTATTTATCCAAATGACTTTGTGACTGGTGGACTTCAGGCTGAATAAGGTGGGACAGTGGGCCTGCAGGACCAATATTAAACAGAACAGTCCTGCCTAGGAGCTAGCCTGGGTTGAGGAAGAACTTCCCCATTTCACGGCTTCTTCCCCATCTCACCCCCAGTCCTGGACCCACAAATTATTTTCAAGCACTAGTGTATTGACAATGGCTTCCATGTTAGTGACAATCAAACAAGCAAGAACAGGACTAGAGTGGAGACTTCCTGATTCATGAAAAGCTCAAGTATAGACCAATATCTATTTGATGTACAACCAACATATCGGCATTGTTACCAGGTAATAAGACTTTGAATCACAAACTTGTTTTCACCCATTCCTTTACTTTCCAAAGAAGTTTTTTTCTGTTCTCTGCTGAAACTTTTTCTATCTTAAGCACACAAAAGGGAGAGTACCTGCCATCTCCATCAAACAAATACAAAATGAATATTTAAGAGTTCATGAAGCAAGAAAGTCATTATCCCAGCCTATTCTTATATCCAGGTTTCAAACAATAAGCCCATTCTCCACTGAAGTGACAGAAGACCTGCTACAGAGGATAATTAATACTAGAAATAGTCCGTGAAGAGTGTGCAAGATAACATAAAAGCCCAAAATAGGAGCCATAGCCCCTAAAGCTAGAAAGCGACCAATACCACTCTTCATAACCAAAATTAATTGTAGCTGTACTTCCAGGAAGTGCTAATCATTACCTGGAGACCATAAATCTGGGGTGAACCACAATAATTTCCCTAAAGCAAGGAAGAATTGTACACCCACAGAGTCAATTCTAGGCAAAGGGAAAATAAATTACTAGCCATGGAGAACACCCTTCTGTCTTCCAAGGAGGAAGCTTTCTTTGCATTTTCTGAGAAAAGTGTGCAAGCTGAGATGGGGAGCCAAAGTAGTTAGGGTAATAGAAAGATTCCAGAGATGGAGTATGAATAAGAAGAGAGGTGAGACATGGCATGACTGAGAACAGAGATGTCTAATGGGGAATTTTAGGCCATAGGAATCCTATTCCCTCTCTCCCCTTAAAGCCTTCATTAAACTCACCTACTGCCTGATGCTTCGAGTATTAGATTTGGGTTTTCTGGTTGAAATGCCTCAAAAAGGGTATGGAGCAAGGACATAAGCTCCCCAAAGGGGCTCAGTTACATTTGGGTTGTACTAATTAGAGTTTTACCCATAAACCCCTCTCTAGTCTCCTGTAACTCTGTATTAGATCAGAAACACATCCCTGTCATCTGAACACTACCTCTTTAGCTTCATTTCCACTAGCCTCCTCAGGTAGGAAAGTGGGGTGTGGCTCCTCCTCCAGAGCAGTGACCCACCTTTCTCACTGCATGAGATGGAAGAGTGAGGAGATCAAAGTAAAGCAATTCAAATGGAAAGTGGCCAGAAGGAAGAAAGGAACTAAGAAGGAAGGAAAGAAAAAAGGAAAGGAGGAAGGGAAAAAGGAAGGAAGGAAAGAAGGAAGGGAGGGAGGAAGGAAAGAAGGAAGAAAAAAAGAGGGCAGGAAGGAAAAAAGGAAGGAAAAGGGAAAAAGGAAAGAAGGAAGGAAGGAAGGAAATGAAGGAAGGAAAAAGGAAGGAAAAAAGGAAAGAAAAAGGAAAGAAGGAAAATGAAAAAAGGAAGAAAGGAAGGAAAAAGGAAGGAAAAAAGAAAAAAGGAAGGAAGGAAGGGGAAAAAAAGGAAGACAGGCTTTAAGCCTCTTCACGTCTTCCTTTCCCCATTTATTTGTAGTGCTACCATCACCAAACATCCAGCCTTATATACACCCGTATCTTCTTGGAATTCTCCGTCCTGTTCCATTAGGTCTACTGCTCTGTTCTTGCACAGAACGTTACTGTTTGTATTATTCTGGCATTGTAATATGCTTTAACTCTAATGAGGCAAAACCCCCTCCAACTCTGCTCCTCTCTTCAAAGTTGACTTAGCTTTTCTTAGACATTTATTCATTCTTCCATATAAATTTATTCTAAAATTGAATTTATATTCTGCTTTGTTCCTATGTCTGTTAAGTATGTGGTGTCCTAAGTGAGCCTTCTTTCCAGAAAGGACTACCCTGGACAGAACAATGTAACCCAGCAAATTCAGGTGGATAAATCAAAACTTTGGTAGCTTGGCTACAACCCAAGAAAAGAACAATCAACTGACTTTTCGGAACCTGCAAATCCAATTCTAAAGCTTAGTGAGCCCACTAGGGTGTAGCTGCCCCATGAGAGTCTTCTACCAGCAGCATCTTCCTTACCCTAATTTACTGCCGTTCCTCGTATTTTGAACTACAAGCTCCTCAGGGACCATGAAGTCTGAAGGAGAGCTTAGTACTCAGTCACCAACAGGCCAGCTCTGTGATGGCAACAGTATTAAAGGGACCTTAGTGGAATACACATTTTGGACTCTATTACCCACAGTCACAGAAGAGAGTGCTAAGACGCTTAATCTAAAACATTTGATTTTGTGTGAGACACACGGTAAGCACTCTTACAGCAATTTTTCTTCCTAATTCTATATTTCTCAGGGTAATTTGAAGTATGTTTTCTTTTCTCAACACATACCATTAGGTCTATGGCCATAAAGTAAACTGGGTTCAAATCTACCTAAGAATAAAATTTCCCTTCAGACTGTTAGTCTTAAGATGGTGACTTGAGCTCACAGGTTGACCTCTTATTCCCTAAATTCCATTGAAAGGACTGAGGAAATCTAAAAACTAACACCTCTTTAGCAGAGCTGGAAGGTAGGGAAGAATGCCAACACACAGGTAAAATGGAGTTTCTGAAATATGCAGCAGACTAGGAGCACAATGAAATAAAAGTCTATCAATGCAGAAGAGCTAACGCTTCACACAGGCCAAGGAAGAGGGGCCCCTGAGGAGAAACGAGCCCATTTATCCAGCAAGACCTGGTAGGGACTAAGGAATCAAGTAGAACTCACAACTCTGGGTCCTCTCACAGAACCCTTTATTCCTTTCTCTTTGGTCCCCCTTTCCCTTCTCCAACTGCTATTATCATTTATTTGTTTATTTATTCAACAAATATTTGTTGAGCACCACTTCTGAGCCAGGCTCTGTTCTAAGCGCTGAGGATATAGTGAAGAACAAGTTAGACACAGTTCCGTCTCTCCTGGAACATATATTCTAATAGGAAAACAAAGAATAAAAATACTAGAAACACCATACAATGATAAAGGCTCTGAAAAAAAACATAAAACAGTGATTTGCTAGGGATTATCTGTGAGACTTAGATCTGCTGGTTGAGAAGGCCTTTTGAGGAAGTTCCCTTCAAACTGAATGCTGGCGGTCAGGTGGAGGGGTGGAGGGTAGCATTCCAGGGAGAGGAAACAGGTGGCACAAAGGCCCTGGGGCACAAACCAGCGTGGCATGTTTATTGTGCCAGCTCAGACATCACTTCCTCCAGTGCATACTCCCAACACACACACACACACACACACACACACACACACACACACACACACACGGGGGGGGGCAGATTCATGTGTTCTCATAGCACCCTGCTCTCCCACATTAGAAGATAACTAATCCATAGTCCTTAGCAAATGAACTAATCATCACTCAAATGCAATTCTTCTGATTCCAAGTCTAGTCCCCTTTCCACTGTCATGCATCACCTCTCCAATAAGTGAGAACTGATAGCAGAGTAGAACTCTATTTTTTACGTTTACTTCTTCCATCTTAGAATTTCCATCTGGTCATACCTGGCTAAAAATTAAATTTTTATTCCCCTTATTAAGCTTTTATGTTTTGCTGTAAATAATTGAGCCAGGGATGTTGCCCAGTCTACTTCCATTTTTTACTTATCAAAAAATAATCTCCACTGTTTTCTTAATTTTCCCCTATCATCACCTCTATAAACAACAACCAAAAATATCTCCATCTCATATATCCACCAACTCAGTGATATCTTTCCCTAATGCCTCCTTCTTTTGATAAAACCCAATTTATGACTTCATTACCATGATTATTCTGATGTTTAAATCCCCATTCACTTTCCTCAGATAACCATGCCTTTGTCATTCCACACTGCTAGCAACTGCCTATATGCTGACTTTACCCTTGGTACACTCAGTTTAAAGCCATTCACTCTGTAGTCCCCAGACCAAAGAATGCCACATTCAGACAGCACAACCAGAGTGCTCCCAGGTGTCTCTGCAACAAAAACTGCAATCAAGTACTTTGATTTTACTTTCCAACGTTCCTAAGCTCAAAACTCTTTTGCATTTACAAGAGTCTAATAAAAGAGGGAAATTTGCAACACCTATAAGTTTGCAACAGACACTCAGAAATGAGAAAGGGAAGGTATCACTAAACCATCTTAGAGCTTGCAGTGTCAGGCACTTTCTTTGCTCCCACGAACCTCCACGTACATCACTTTATTTGATTTTCGAAGAACTGTGTGATGCATTGAAATGGTATTACCTGTGATCTCTATTTCAAATGAAAAAGCTATGAAGCTCAGAGAGGTTAAGAGAATGGCCAAATACGGCCATTTGGTGGCATTTATTCAACAAGCACTCATTAGCAACTAATGTTTTGCCAGGCGTTAGTCTAAGTGCTGGAGATAACAGCATTCAACATGGCAAACAACACCCCACCTTCATGACACATTTTAGTGACGAGGGACACATTATTTAAAAAGCAGTCAATCAATCAATCAGATATTCTCACAGCATTCTAAGTGCTATTTTTAAATATATATATTATCATTTAAATATACAGAAAGTGCCAAAAAATGTATACAAGTGGACACTTTGGTCAACGTTTCTCAAGCAGTAGTTTGCGGCAATCAGAAGCTTCAAGATGCTGATAGTAACCACTTTGAGCACCTCTTGTAACTGCAGAAGTCAAACGTGACTTGTATTCATCTTTTGTTATTGGTATATATTGAGCATTACAATTTTAATAGTTTTTCTGTCTTAAAATATGTATACTTTTTTGGCACCCTCTGTATATATATTTTATCATTAGTATATATTGTACATATTATCATTTACATATACAGATTATCACACACACATACACAAACACACACACACACACACACACACACACACACCATGACAGAGTGCCTGGGTAGGAGTTGGAGGAGTGATATTACCTGAGATTAGAATAGCTCTGAGTAAGCTGAGATCTGGACGAAGAGGAGCCATCCATGGAAATATATGGGAAAAAAAGAGTCTCACTCCTGGGGAGAGCAAGTGTATTGACCTGACCAGGAGATGGGAAAGAACTTAGTGTTTGAGTGATCCTGATAAGAGACTGGTTCAGATGCCCAATAATTTCAGAGTCAACTTCTCTGTGATTCTCTAGGTCTTTTCCTCATGGTCCCAAGATGGCTGTTGTGGTTCCAAACATCATGTCTGTATTCATGCCAGAAAGAATGAGGGTCAGTGTGTGAGCTGCAGCATCTTCTTTCAACAACAACAACAAAAACCTTCTCAGAAACCATCTAGCAAAATTCAATTTGGTATTATTGGCCTGCAGGTGTTCATAAATACCCCCACCCACTCATCCAGCAGCAAAGTAGGCTGGGAAAGCAGAGATTTGTCATAATTGGTATGAAATGTATTCTTCCAGCACCTGGAAATACTGACACCTGAAAAAAAATCAAAATGCTGCTGGTAAGAAGAGGAGGAAATGACAAATAGGCGATAATAACGACTGTCCTAATGGAAAAAAGAAAAACATGGTCAGAGAAATTGTGAATGACTACATAATGTTGGGCCTTGTAAACCATGGTAAACAGTTTAGATTGTTTCTAAATGCAAGGTAAAGTCATGAAGTAAGTGAAAGCATGACATGGTCTTATTTACATCTTTAAGAAATCATGGTTGTTGCCACGTGAAAATTAAATTGTAGAAGGCAAGAAGATGCGGACTTTAATTAGAATACAGTTGCAGTAGGACAGGCAAGAGGTGACAGTGGCTTGACTAGGATGGCAGCAGTAAAGATTCAGAGGGGTGAATGAACTCAAAATATATTTTTGGAGTTATTGCTGGGATGATTTGCCGGCATACAGTTGGGAATCAAGGCCGGGAAGGAAGAAATGAAAAGCTATGGTCTACACCTCAATGAGTCATTATAATAGTATTCACAAAGAAAAGACCAAAAAACAGGCTCAGAGAGAAAAAGCAAAACTTGAGGGCTGTGCTTTAGCTACTACGTGAAGCCTGTAATATCTGTTAGCCATCAAAGCAGCGATCTCAGACCACACTGTAGTGGATACTATGGTGTGCAGTTATTCCCTTGCAAGATAAAGGGCTAATTTCCTCAGCGACCTGGAGTAATAGCTGCAGATGGCTCATAGCTGGCTTCCTCTCTGGACACTGCCCTTGACCCAAGGAAACTGCCCCATCCAAGGTTACACCCTCTCCTTGAGCGTGATTGGTTGACGCAGGGGTGCAATGAATGGCCTGGCCCTTTCACCTCAGTTTGGACTACTTTGAAGGGCCATCCCATACCAGAGTTCCCCACGGGGCTGGCTGAACTTCTGCTGTGACTGTATTGTAGCTTCTCTTCTTCTGCCCAAACCTGCTTTTTTTCACTTTCTCACATGTATTATTCCCAAGACTACTCCCTAATGAATTTCCTGCATATAAATCTCTGTCTCAGTGTCTGTTTTCCAGAAAACCTGATCTAAGATGCTTGGTACCAGGAACAACCGAGAAAGCAAAATCTAAAATGGGACTGTGAAGCGTGCCCAGCTGCTGGCTGGTGGCAATACAAACTTCATCAGTGGGAGTAAGGACAGTCCTGAAGGCCCTGGCATTTGGTCGGGGTGCAATTGCTAAAACGTTCACTAGTGGGAACCAGGATGGGATACTGGCAGAAGAGAATGTACTAACAAGTGTACTCTCAGGCATCTGAGAAGTAGTATCACAAGAGCAATAGAATTAGATGGTTTTGCCAAGCACTATCAGTGTATTAAAGAAAGATAATGAAAAGCTGAGGGTGAGTAATCACTAATTCAAGGTGAATTATGAAAATCCAAGGTTCTAGTTAATAACATATAAAAATATTTTTATCTCCTACAGACAAAAGACAGAAAAAGCTGTCTCAGGACCTAATTATACGGACAGCAGAGCTCAAGAGAGGGTTGAATTCTCAACCTTGATAAGTCTATGTGCCAAGGTCAGAGTTCTGGGAAGAGTCCTAAAAGTTGGGATGCAGACCTCTAGGCTGATGCACTTTTTAAAACTTTAAAACCCCAGATCCCCTATAGAAGTGTCCCTTTCCGCTGTATTGAAGACTGGAACTCCTTCCTCCCTTGCTTGTAACTAATGCAGAGGCCTCTACCTTGCAGGACAGTGTGAGCCCCCCACTTCATGGTCTAACCCCCAGCACTCCCTTTACTAGTCAACTGAGACCAGTAACTTAGATCCTTCTCCATCCCTGCCACCAGAGTTCAAGACCCTCACCACTCAGACTCACGTTATCTGTCACCTGAACTACTCCAACAACCTCCACTCTTCTCTTATTCAGGCTTGCCCTCCTCAAATCTACTCCTCACAAGTTTCTCAGATGAGCTCCCCAGCCTTCTTCTCCAACTTCACCCTCAAAACTCGCTACACACTGAACGCTTATAGCTCAACACTGCAAAACATGCCATTCCTCCCAAATTTCCACAGTGAGTCTATTTCTTTATCTGTTTGTTTTAAGTTTGTGTTCTAAAAAGAACTTAAGGTGGCTACTTATTTTCTTCACACATAAGCAGAAAAGCAATCAGGGGTGATGAGGGCAGCACAGGTGAGGAAGAGGAAGAAAGAAGGAGGAATGGAAGGTGGAAATAAGAGTGAGAATGGATAAAAACAGTTCCACCCTGAGAAGTTGGCAGGCTTTTCAAGAAGATGACTCTTTGGATAGGAATTCATAATATAATATAGTTAAGCATTAAGCCTACGTGACAGCTAAACAGAATTGTGATGTAAATACAGCTTGTTTGCATGTCTTCCACCTTTTACCACTTCCTCACAACCAGCTTGAAATTTCTAAGACTCTCCTCCACAGAATAATACCATGTCATGAGCAACTAGGAGGTACATAAGAAAAGGGTTCTGTGTTAAAATGTGCGGAATACTGCCCACAGCCACTCTGAGAAAGACACATTAACCTTCTAAGAGCTCTGAAAAGATTACTTCATTGCCAAGTATGTGAAAGTATAGTTGAGTATATTTAGCAAGGAGTCTCAAAAGTCTTTAAAATATTTTTATTCTTTGACTCAGCAATTCTAAGTACAGGACTTTATCCTAAAGAAACAACCATGGAAATGTGCACAGATTTTGCTACAAGGATATTTATCCCCCTGTGTTGTACATTTAATAGATTACACAAAGGATTACATAAAAGCCCAATAGAGTAGGGGGTTTGTATGGATATGCCACACAATAAAGTGTGGCATATCCATATAATAGAATATCATGCAGACAAAAGCAATGATACAGAACATTTAATGGCATGGGAAAATGTTAATAAAATAGTAAGAAGAAAAAGCTTATGCCTGAATATGAAAAGATAACTCCCTTTTTTTAAGTTAAATATTATCCAAGGGGGAAAGACCCGGACTTCTAATTGGGATTTCAAACGCAAAATCCTCAGGATGCAGGCAAATAAATTAGAAAAGGGTTTCTTTCCTAAAGAGAGCAGCTCCCACTCAGCTCTGAGCCCTGACATGATGCCAATCTCCAGTATTTCAGAAGAAGCTAGAAATATCTGTGTTTGTGAGAAATCACCCAATTTTTATATGTTGGGTCTCTAATTCAAAGATATGTAAATATCACACAGCCAAATAAAACACATCTGCAAACTACTGTCAGCAGCTCTGATTTTTGCAGGATGTCAACAGTGGTTATTTCTGGGTGCCAGAAATTCAAGTGATTTTTATTTCTTCCATTTTGTTCTTTTATGCTTTTCCTATATTTTCAACAATGAAAAATAAATCATTTTTCATTAAAAAATTACATTTTGTTTGAATTTCTAAGAGTTCAGTTGTTATCATTGTCACTGAAAACAGAATCAGAGAAAAGTTGAAATTTAAAAAATTAGACTAGAAATAAAGACTTACCTACCTAGTGGCAATATGAAGTATAAGATTTATACAAGATGTTAGAAAATTAGTGTACTTCCTTCCTGGTTTAGGTACTGTCTGGCAAAAAATATCTTCTCTGACATTTTTACAAATTCTTTGCTTTTATTACAAATATAAACAGCCGAAGGTTATAGGAATTCTGTTATAGTAATTCTCCTGTAAAAACCATTTAAAAAATAGATTCATATATACATATACATATATATATATATATATATATATATATATATATATATATATATATATATATCAAGAATATTTGATAGATATCCATCTATCAAGAATACTGTTTCCCAAACTGGGCTCCTTGGACATTCACTGGTCAACTTAATTAGCAAAGCACTGCATTGCTTTCTCCCTCAAGAGTCCAACACACACGGACAAGGCTCTGAACTGTCCTACAGTGTAAACACAGACACACAAACACAGCTGCCTTTGTTTAGCCAGAGTCTCAAACTGATTTGTACACCCTTGTATACCCTCATGTTATTCAGAATACAGATCAGAAAATACAGAATGATTCAAGAACTGAAAAAAAAAATCCTTAGAAATTCATCCTGTATACTTGATCATTTGTAGTGAATTTCAAAATTACATACTCAACCTTTTTTTAAAGAGGAAGGCAGGTTTCTGGTATTCAGAAACTCAAGCAACAAAGAACTTGCTCTCACCACTCAGGAGATTAACCCAGCCATTCACAGTAAGGTGTATCTCGAAAATCCCCACCTGAAAGGGTCTCTTGAGGGCAGATTTTAGAGTCTAATAACAAAATGACACTGAACTAAAAATCAGTGGGGGTCAACCATGGGGCAAAAGTGAAAGACTGCTGGAAAATGGTTTTCCTTTTTGAGCCATTTTACTTAGACCTCAGTTGACAGGACTTCAACTCGGTGCAAAGGTAAAAATAAGCTGTATCATTTTGTTTTAAAAGAAAACAACTGGGCCGGCCTGGTGGCTCAGGTGGTTGGAGCACCAGACGCCAAGTTCGCCAGTTCGATGCCCACATGGGCCAGTGAGCTGCGCCCTCTACAGCTAAGATTGTGAACAACAGTTCTCCCTGGAGCTGGGCTGCTAAGCAGCGGGAGGCTGGCATTGGCTGCTGTGGGCTGCTGTGAGCCGCCCACCAGTGACAGCTGGGAGGAGTGCAAGGCTCATAATACCAGCATGGGCCAGGGAGCTGTGTCCTACACAACTAGACTGAGAAACAATGGCTTGAACCAGAGTGGGAGGGAGGGCGGAAGGAGGAGGAAAAAGAAAAAAAGAAAAAGAAACAAAGAAAAGAAAACAACTATTGAAGCTCCAAGTCAGTCTCAGGCACTCTAACTCAACTTCAAAACCATATCCCCTGAGTCGACTGTTTTAAAATGCATTCTCCCTTCCAAAAATGCTTGGTATTTTTGACTATTCGGTTCTTCACCCACCACAGCTGCATTAAGAGCACCTAAGGTGATTAGAGAGCAACATTTCTTCATTTCCTCTCCCCCCTTTTTGCTCTCCCTCTCCCCCTCTTCTTTCCCTTCCCCTCTCCCCCTCTGTATGTATCATGCTGCTTCCCACTATCACATGGGGGGCGGGGGGGAAGGCAGACTAACCTGTTTGTGAGGTTTGTGCTTGCATGTGTCAACTTGCATTATGGGATTTTAACATCGATTGCTATTTATTTTAAAATGTCTTGTTGTGTCTGCAAAGGCTAATATAACATTTTGATATCTGACAGCTTCCTTCCAACAGACCCCAGCAGCAAAGATCCAGCTCAGCTCCAGCTGTTACTCCTCTCCTACCGAAAATGGGCAGCATCTTCAACACAGCAGAATTAGAATTTTTTTTTTTTTTTTTTTGGTTCTTTGAAGGTTTACTGTGGGTTTTTTTCTGTTTTTGACTTTTCTAGGAAATATGCTATTCCCAGCTGATTCAGCATTGGCTGGCAAGGAAAATGGCCTCTGGAGAAGAACTCAGCCTCTTTTGTTTGTTTGTTCGCTAACCCTAAAGAAAACAAATGTCGATAACCACTTGTTTCAGAAAGGGCACAGCCACTAAAATACTCAAAAAATCTGAAAGACATTAAGAATTTTTCAGGGCCAGGTAAAAACTCCCTTTCTCAAGGACCCCAGTACATTCAGGGGAGAAGATAAGAACTACAGTCTTTGTCCAATAATAAGCTTAAGTGAAAGCAATTTTCCAACCCAGAGCTTTCTTTTCATGGTTTACTTCAGAAAAAGCCTGTGGTGGGATATGTTTCCTTTGAATCGTGTTCCCCTTCACATTCAGTTGGTAAAAAGCCTTCTTTTGTGATAGCCATTTGATGTTCAAAGGGCTCTTCAAAATGCATGTGAACGGCCTTTGGAGAATTCTTGGAACACAGACCTAATGTGGGTCTCAATAACAGGAAAGTTCCATTAGCTGGAAAAAAAAAAAACCCAATGCCAATGCCAAGTAGTAAGAACTCGTGTCCTCTATCAGCGGCCCCTGAAGTCAAAGGCAGGTTAGAGTTTGACAGTTCACTCACTTCCATCCCCCACCATCTACATGCCAGAAACAGCTACTACTGGGCAGAGAACACTGGCAGACTAGCACAGCGAAACTCAACTCTCTGCTGCTGTTTTCCAGTCATAACACAAAAAGCACACAATATCCATGGTCCCCATCTTTCAAAATATTCCCACCGTTAAGTCACTGCTCCGGATTCCCCGAATGCATCTGAAGCTCTGTGAACACACAAGGAAAGACCTCATCGAGGCTTGTATCCTTTTCCCTACCTGCAACTTTACATTTTTTTTCCAACAAAGAAGGAGACTCTAAAGCCCTAGGAAAAGTAGATAGGAACTGGATCAAAGAAAACAGACTGGTTGGTGTGAT
>NC_138051.1:7135117-7297351 GCF_964194185.1 Rhinolophus hipposideros | reverse complement strand
TTCCCGGGCAACTCTGCTATAGAACCCAATGGTTGCCAGATCAACCATTTCAGGTCATTCTGTTTTTTCTGCCTATGAGTTCTTAACACCTGGTGAACCTCTATTTTTATTAAAGTTCCTCTCGTCTACGAAGCTTTCTTTTACTTTTTATAGTACCTTACCCATGTCTTTATTACAAGATTAATAACACTGAATTATAATTATTGATTTACATATCCATCAATAGACAAAGTCCTATTGATCCTTATTCAGTCTGTCTCTCACATCTGTCTCCCCTCATTTCCTTACGTTAGCTCATTGTCATCTCATTCAGATGGCTACATAAACTCCTTGCTAATTCTCTGCTTCCAATCCTGCCCCACTTCAAATTGTTCCCAGTTACATTTAAAAACCAATTGAATGGTATTCCACTCTTCAAGCTCCTGAAGGCTCACTACCTTCCACAAAATAATATCCAAACTCCCCAGTGTGGAATTCAAAGACTTTCCCAAGTGATTTCAACACATACCAGACTTCTTTTCCTCTCACTCCTAACACGACCCACCTTCAACCCCAAGGGGTGACTCAGCCAACTCTGATCAAACCATCATGCTTAGATCCATGATGGCCTCAGGGTTTTTTTGAAAATTAATTTGGGGAAGGTATTCTATAATGTTGTAAAGATTTTGTTGGGTATCCGATGGACATGCGTCCTATTTGAGAGACCACCTCAGGGATACTGTGGATACCTGATCATGGCATTGTACACCAGAAGCTAAACATTAATGAATGCCAACTATAATTTTATATATATAATGTGATGGTTCAGTGTGAGGTCGGAGGGATAGTGGATGGGGGGAGGGGGGTTCACAGTATGAGGGATATAAATGATGAACGTCTAAGTATTACCTTGTTTTGTACACCTGAAACTAATAAATAAATAAATTAATTAAAAAAAAAAAAAAACATCATGCTTTTGTTTGAGCACATGCTTTTGTTTGAGCGGCTCATTCTACCTGAAATGCCCTTCTCTCATTTTCCATCAGGCAAACTCCTTATTTTTAAAAGTTCCACTACAGTATTACTTCTCTGAAGCTGTCCCCTACTGAGAATTAATCACTCCCTTTTCTTCCCCACATTTTCCCACTTAAATAGCTATTCTAGATCACGTATCACGGTTTGGTTTGCATTATGTTAATGCCTGCCTCCCTCACCAGCAAGGTCTTTGTCTCCAGGGCAAAGACCTGCTGACACTAGGAAGTATCACCCCAACACGATCATTGAATTCATTAGAAAAAGCATTATAAAATCCTTAATTGGTAAATTTAAGATAAGCATTTTTAATCATTTCTGTCCCCTTATCCATTGGGGGGAATTGGCAGTGTGAATAGGTTAGCTCTCCAAATCTTAACATTATAAGAATTATAGAGCTCAAAGAAATCTTTGGAGGCTGGGTCCAATATATATTTTACTGGTGAAAACACATTGAGACTCTTTCCAGATGAAAATACTTCCAAACATGAAATCTATTAAGCCTGTGCCTCGTAGCTTGTAGATTTTGATTCTGTATTTTAACCATGCTCACCGGAAGATCATTTATTATTAGAAATGACAAAGCCAAGTGATTTCTTACAAGATCTTAAGAGAGTTCAAGGAGGGGTTCTCATTTCTAACCTTTACAGCAGAGTTTCAAAGCCCCTTTTTTATACTAAGAGTTATTATGAGCTGCAAATTGGAGAGTTTTGAAGCCTTTTTTGTGTCTCAGAAGACTAATACCACTCTAGGAAATCTGCTAGAGCCTTAATTTTGGGTTAGGAATGGTTTATTTGTATAAAAAGTAATATCCAATGACAGAGTCTCCCAGAAACTTCCAGGAATCATTTCCACTGCCTTGTACAAATATCAATGTGGTATCTCCCTCTGCACTGAGGAGAAATGAGGTTTACAAAAAGTACATTAGGAATAGGGTCCTTTTTTTTTTTTCTGAAATACACTAAAACATACTCCATTCTATGAAATTTCTCAGACACAAAAATGCAAGTGAAGATTTTCATGAAAGTGAAAATTTCTTAACAGTTCCTTAAATCAACTCTCTTTTACATAGATAGTTACCAGAGTCCAACATTCATGGAACTCTTCCCTCAGGAGCGATGTGATGAGGATGGTAACTATTGGGTTATGAGTTACACCAGAAAACATTTATTTTCATAATTGTGTATTTATTTTAATGTATTTTAGGGAAAAACATAACTGGTGCAATTTACTCAAGGATCTTGTGGCTTAAAATGAGACAATAGTTGCTGCAACTACAGGAATCCATCTTATTCAGATTGCACACGGCATTGGCCCTGGCATGGCCTGAATGTTCCAGCAGTTTAGTAAAGATGTTCTTAGCTGCTTGGAAGCATTGCTAATAGTAATGGCCTTGATCTCTAAAGTAGATCCTCACATACCATATTCCCATACACTTCACTGAGCTCTTGTATGTGTAAGCGCACAGAATTTTATCAGAAAATGCAACTAATCATCCTTGGTTCTTTCTGACCACATATACTTGTGAGTGACAACCTCAGTGCTAAGTGACACCAAACTCAAAAACTAATGCTACTGAAGTAAACTTCATCTTTATTTTTAACTACGTGACATTGAACCTACTATCCCGCTTATTATTGACTACTCAAAAAGTTCCATTCTTCTCCTCAAGGAACTTACATTTAGGTGTGCATTTTAAAAATCAGTTATATTTATAAATTGACATTATTGCTTTTCCTTGTTCTTTATTTAATGACAATGTGGGGTGTTTTTAACTTTCATTTTATTATTATTATTATAGTTATCTTCTATTTATGACAATTGAAACTAGCTTTAATTATAGTAATAATATAATGTTTCTTTTTAAAGTGAATTTAATGTTTTTTAAAAAGGATTATATGCAAAGAAAATAGTAAGTAAATAATAGCACAGCTAAAAGGAAAAACATGAAGATGGCAAGAAAGACATGTGTTGGAAAAACTCTCCCAGGGAAAAGCTCTTTACATTGGTAAATTACTCACCACTGTCAATTCCAAAAGCTAATAACATATAAGGGGGTAACTACAAAGAATATTGCTCTAAATGACACAGATAAAACTGAAAAATTTTTAAAGCATTTGGTTTTTGAATAATACAGAAAAACTCTAACAGGTATGAGTAATTTTTTTGAATCAACACCAAGATCACCAAAGACTGGTTTAGTCCCTTTTAAAACCTTCAGGTCATTCCTCCTTTACATACTGTAAAATCTCAAGTCATGAATAGGAATCCCTAATAGGAAAAAAAGATACTATCTTCCAAGTATCCTCACCAACCAAAGAAATATTTTGTTGTGCTTCATCTTTTGTTGGTTGTATCTTTAAAACAGGATTCCCCATACAGGTATTTGCAGAACTATATTCTGGTAAATATGCTTTTACAAACTCCACTCCCGTTTTGGAGATTTCCTAGGATATACCCCTTAGAGAGCCGTGTATCATGAACTGGGAATTACTGTCTGCCTTATATTACCATTATGAAAAGTAGACACTGCTCTCAGGAACCAGACATTACTCATTACCCCTTACAAAGGTACACTATAATTACCTCAGCCTGTTTAAATTTCCCCAATGATAGTGAAATGCACTGTTAGAAACCATAGTTAACTTGCTCAAATAAAGACAAATTGTAGAGAAGTACAATTAAACAAAGTTATTTTCATTCTCATTTTAATAACATGAGAAGAGTGAGTTTCAGGTAACAGAGTAACTCCGGAGTTTGCAATAGAAAATGAAGTAGTAGTAATATAATTTGTATAATAAAAGCAAAACAATTGGATTGGAGGGTATGTAAGCCTACCCTGATTAGCATTCCTAACCTTGCAAATACACCAAAAAACAATCTTTTATACAACATTAAATGCCAAGACTAAGAAAGGTTCAACTATACTTTGACAGATGTTATATCTACAGTGTGTATTGTCAGACACAATGTAAAACAGGCTGTAAAATAAAATCACAAACCAGGAAATGTAGGAAAGCAATACCATAAGGTACATATGGAAATTTCAGTGTCCTTACAGAATTTGCTTTTTATGTAGCAGGGTAGCCATAAAGAATTTCCAATGTACCCAAAACTTCTTGCATAAACAATAAAGCCTACTGCTAAAAAAATGATTGTAGGCATGTATTATGGCACGTACCGCTAGCTGACCCTCAACAACCATTCTACACCTCTTTGATAGTAATAGAACCCTGACTTTTAACTGAGTACCTGGCAGCCAGAATAAGAACTACGTGTCCTAGCTACCACTGAGGGTAGGTGTACCAATATGACTTAAATTCTGAATGATAAGAAGTAAGGGAGAATATGAGATGCAACTTCCAGGGAGTGTTGTTAAAGGAAGGAGGCATGACCTTCCACCTTCCCTTCCTCCTTCCTGTGGGCTGGAGGACAAAAGTGATGGCTGCAACTGAAGCACTGTCTTAGAGTATGAGATGGCACCTAAGAAGGGAGGCCAAATGCATAACAGAGAAACAAGATGTAAGAAGCCTGGGTGTCTGAAACCATAGAACAAGGCCCTGAACCATTTTACCTTTAGACTTTATCATGAGAGTTAAATAAATTTCTGTCGTGTTTAAGTAATTATTTGGGGTCTTCTCAGCCAAACCTAATCCTAATGCATACATTTTCAACCACACATGAAATTTGCTTCTTCTAACAACGGTTTAAATTGCTTGAGTTTCATTGTTCCAAATCTTTTTAAAACATGTCTATTGTGAATTGTTTAAAGCATTAACTGCTATGAATGGACTGCATCAAATAAACATATATAAGTAATGCAAGAAGAGATCAGCATTTAATCATTTAATACAAATGATTCCAATGCTTTTAAAATTCTTGCATTTCATGGACAAGTAATGGAAGGCACCTAAAAATTAAATAAATAAGCAATTTGTTCAAGTTCACATTCAACATTCAACAAATATTAAGTAAATGATAAACTTGAAGTGAAGTTTAGATTCTATTAGAGATGGACAAAAAATTAGTAAACAGATAAATAAGTAGGAATGAAGATACATTAAGGGTAATAAGGGGCTTAGATAGAGCCAAGCAGGCAAAAGGAGGGGAATGTGAAGCCAGCCTTCAATCAGTGTCATGGAAAGCTGAGGCCTAAAGAGTGAGGTGGAGCTAGCCCAGCAAAGCCTGCTACAGGAAAAGACATTCCAGGCAAAGCAGGTTCAATATCCCCATGTGGACAACACCTTACACTTGTGTAACTGGAGGTGGCTCTTCCACATTCCTACAGTATAGCCTACTGTGTGATGCTTGCAAACTGCTCTAGGTACCATAAAAGCATTTGTACATGTATCATCTCTTATTTTCCCATCAGAGCAAATCAATGGGAGCACTTGCACTGAGACCTGAATCTGCTAACATCCATGCTGCTATGTGGGGAATGGATTGGGAAGGAGGCAGCAGGGACTACCATGGATCCTAATTGTCATGATGGGACACTGAAAGAATAGCCAATTGGAAATAAAGGGTCAAGACCAGTAACTGTAACAGAAGCATCAGGAAAGCCTGTTGGGCCTCTGACCTGGAACATTCTCCAAAACTATTTCATCGTCTCCTGCTCACACCCTTAGTCCCTATTTCTCTTTCCTCTGGCTCCACATACACAGCAAAAAGAAAAAGGAAACAGAAACCACACAGAAGTTACTAAGTGAAAACAGTTCCTGGCATACCGATCCCACTTCTCAGATAAATTCACTTTGCTTGGCTTCTGCTTTTAGTTTCTTTGGTGGTTACCACCACATATCTAAGCAGTAAATTAAACCTATTTCCTCATTTATTCATTTTAAACAATTTCTATTTACTCCTTGCTTTTTTTTACTCAACTAAGCATCTTGCATAACTTTTCAGTATCAATATAAAAAGTCTCTTCATTGCTTATTGACAGCTGCAGTGATTTTCTCCTAGATAGCCACATGGCTTCCTCCATGACTTCCTTCAAATCTTTGTTCCACTTACCTAAGGTCCAGTGGACCCAGCAACAATTCATAACAAAAGCAAGTGGTACATTTAAGATCAAACTCAAGCTGGTCACAAGGATGTTGCTGGTGTCCCATATCCCCACGTCATCTACCACTGTTGCTCTGATGTCTTCCTCTTACTTCATGGGGAGGTTTCATGTGACCAAGTGATAAAGCATGAAAATTCCCAAGCTCGAGTCACAGGTAGGTCAGAGCAGTATGTGAGTACAACCAGACATGGACCGCTGCTACAATGCAGCCTTACTCTGACCAGAAAGGCAGTAAGAAGGGGAAATTATTTCAGTGGGTACAACACCCAATCCCTATTTTGTGTGGAGAGAACAGGGGCCTGAGGTGAGGATGTACATACTCACAGGTGGTTGGTCAGGGGATTGCAGTGAGCATGAGTGAAATACTGAGGCCAAGGATGCCTGAGAAAGAATAAGTCGATGGACCTTTGGGAGTGGGCACAACTGTGAGGATCTTTGAACACACTTCTGAGAAGATACAAAACAACCAAGTAGCCAATAGATGTCATCCAGCCTCTGTCTTCAGCTACCCTCACATGAACACAATGTGCTCATGAGCAGAGAAGTTACCTTGGCAGAGCTCAAGGCTACTCTTGGGTCCACGAGTTGGGCCCCGTTTCACCAATGCTGATCCAGCTACTGACCTACCAAGCCTTAGAAACCAACACCAAGTCCCTAAGATGCAGCAAACTGATTACATCAGATCCCTTCCATCCTGGAAAGGGCAATGTTTCATGTTTACTGGAAATGATACATATTCCACATATGGGTTTGTCTTTACTACCCACCGTGCCCCAACCAGCACCACTAACTAAGGATTCACAAAGTGCCTGGCATACTGACAGGGCATCCTACATACCATACACACCTTCGCTTCAGGCTAAGGGATGCACTTTACTACCAAGAAGCTGAGGTGTTGCAGGCAGATGACCATGGGATTTACAGGCCTTAACATATATCACACCACTCTAAAGGTGCCAACCTGACAGAGGGATGAAACAGCCGTTTGAAAGCATAGCTGACATGTCAGCTTAGAGATGACACCCTAGGGAGATGGAACATTATTCTTCAAGATACAGCATCATACACTTTAAACCAATGGCCAGAACACAGTGATGTGCCTGGGCCTCCTGAATACCTAGGTTCAGAAACTCAGTAATAGCATAGGAGAGACCCTGTTCATAAACACTCGCCTTAGGGGCCCTCTAGGGAGTGATTGCTTCTCCACCCCACAACTTTAGGCTTTGTAGGTCAACAGGTCCTGAATTTGAGAAGAAAAAGAGTCCTGCTAATTTAAAAGCTACAGCTGCTGCCTGGTTAACTGGGGACTCCCAATAGAATAGACGAGCAGCAAAGAAAACAGTTGCCATACCTGCAGGGAAATTGCAATATTTATCACTGGGGAGTAGGGCCACTGCAACAACATAATGGGGGCTTGCAAAACATGGGTTAGGCATTAAGTGACCCAGTGGACATGCTGGCTCTTCCCATGCCCAGTTGTTACAGTAAACGGGCAGGTCACAGCAACCATGGACTGATAAGGATGTGGAGCCAAGGGCCCAGAACACTTAGGAAATGGGATCTGGGTTAATTCCCCAAGCAAGCCGCCTAGACCAGTGGAAGTGTTCACCAAAGGAAAGGGAAGTCTGGTTAGGGGGCAGGGGTCGGGGGCCGGGGGGGGGGCAATGATCAGCATCAGTTGGGACAAACCACAGCAGTAACGGGCTGTAGTACATCCCACTAAGCTTCCTCTTGTAGGTTTTCCCAGAAATTGTGACCAACAAGAATCCTGAAGATGTGTTTGAAATGAGTGAGTTTAATGTGAGAAGCAAAACGATCTGAGCAGTGCAAGGGGTGTAGTTTAGTGAATACTACTGATATTCCACCCAAATGCCCTTTATAAGTCAGCACATCGTCCCTGGCTAGGAGTAGTGAATGACGACAATCCTGTCTCCTTCAGAATTGCCTTCTGTCATATGGGAATTGTCTTGCCCAGGAAGCCTCACCCACCACATCCAGGAGGCACAATATGAATTGAATATGCCTCAAGATGGGATCAACACTCCAGCACAATTTACACTCCAGATCTTTCTTGTGGGTTAGAGTGAGCTGGTCTATAGCTGAGTTTACATTCTTGCTTATCTTTTTACCCTGCCTTATCCTATTTTTCTCCCTCCCTTTCTATAGAGACCAACTCCCCCGAATCCCCAATAAACCATTTGATTTACCAAGGCCCCGTCTCAAGTTCTACTTCTAGGGAACACAATCTAAAAACCATCATACTGAATTAACTCTGGGGGCGGAAATTACTCACTACTGTTTTACAATTAACATTGTATTTTTTTCTAACTAAACTAAGTCTAAATTATTTTTGTGGATCAAATACATGGTGATGGAAGGAGAACTGACTCTGGGTGGTGAACACACAATGAGATTTATAGATGATGTAATACAGAATTGTACACCTGAAATCTATGTAATTTCACTAACAATTGTCACCCCAATAAATTAAAAAAAAATTATTTTTGTGAATGTCTTAGTCAAAGCATGACCCTCTAAACAAAACATTAGAGTAATCAGCCATTTCTCTAATCATATTATATGGCCGGTGTGACATAAGCATTTAAACTCATAGATAAGAGAGCCTCACTAGGAAACTAGATACTCTGACACAGCAACTCTGATCCTTGAAGATAGGCTGTATCACCCAGTTCAACCATGGGAAGATTACAGACCAAAACCCCTCTCGCTCCACCTATAAAATAAGCAGTCAGCCAAATAGCTTCACCTACCCACCTTAGAACCACATAGGGGAATTTTAATATGTCTAAAACAAAATTGAAAGCTTTGACTGTGGATAACACTACTTTTATTTTACTGGGAGAGTAAGCAAGCCTTATCTAATCTGCTTTTAAATCTTAATCAAGTGTTTTAAAACTATCAGGAAGAGGAGATCCAAGATGGCACAGTAGATAAATGCCGTGCTTGCCTCATCCTGTAAACACATCAAAATTACACTAAATTACAGAACAGTCAACCTGGAGAACCAGCTGAAGTCTAGCTGAACAGAAGTTTTATAACTAAGGATATAAAGAAAAAGCCATGTCAAGACGGGTAGGAGGGGTGGAAATGCAAAACAGCCTGGTCCCACACCCATATGTGGCGGTTAGGAATTGGGAGGGATATCTCAACCGCAGACGTTCCCCACAGAGGAGCGAGAAACCCCAGCCCTCCACATCAAACTGCCCAGCCCGGAGTACCAGTGCTGGAAGAGGAGCCCCCACAACTCTGGCTGTGAAAATCATCTGGGTGGGATGGAAGGTTGCGGGAAACCCAGACAACCTCTAAAAGGGCCCGCAAAGACACTCACTCTGGGTTCCAGCAGAGGGACGGCGACTCTGGGGGCGTCGGAGACATATGGGGAGAGACTGAGCTGTGTGTAACTTCAAGGTGAGGACTAGAGGAACAGTCCCCATTTTCCCTGTGTGGGTCCTCTTCCTGTGCAGCAGGCAGGCGGGCGCCATCTTTCCTGTGCTGAGCCCGCCCCCACAGGCCAAATCTGAATCTGATTGGGCGGTGAGCTCCACTGCTCAATCCTGCTGACTCACTGAGACCCTGCCTCCCCCAACTTTGGGACCACTAGAGGCTTTATCAGCAGCTGAATCTTATGGGAGCTGGCAGGTGGCAACTATCAGAAGTTTCTTGCTATATCTATCCTAAATTACTTATATGATAATTTTGTTATGGGCTTAAAAGATAGGTAACAGACTCTTTCTCATCTTAAATAATTTCAATGTCAACACATTTTCATATGGGCCCTAACTTTCTCTGAAACCAGTATCTATGGGCTATTTACTAATTTTAGAGCATCTCATCTACATGCCTATTCTCTCTTCAAAATAAAAAGGCCCAAACACATGCAATACTGCTCATCAGTGTTCACAAGAGTAGAGATAAACTTTGAAAAATAAAATCACTATAATGATAACTCATTCAGCATCACTGTTATTGTTCTGTGCTCTTATAGATGGTTTTGTATTCAGATTGCATTTTGGTCCTCTACTTTTTCTTCCCTCTACTTTCTCCAATGAATTTCAGCTTTTTCGTCTAATTGTTTATCTAACAATTTCTTTCATTGTCATCAAAGTCACATGTACTTCTCCAAAAGCATTTAACAATGACTCTCAGTTAAATATTCAAATTTAAATAAGCACAGTAATTCTTTACCCTCCTTCAATATGGACTTTAAGAATAATTGCCAAGTGACTCCATTCAGTGTTCAGAGTCACATATAATCAATCATCAGTGGATCTCTGTAAAAATAAGTGCATGCCTGGGACACTACTCTGTCGATTCTGAATCTAGACAAGATAGAATCTGGATATTTTGCTTCAGAAGCTCCAAAGGTAATAAGAAGAATTGGAATCATTGAGTGTTTATCAAGTACCAAGTACTGTGCTAAATTTTTAATTATGATTCTGATGATTATCTCTACTTAAGAACTACTTCCTTAACCAACAATAAGCCCTAAATTACCTTTGTAATAAAGATTATTAGACTTGGATTCTATGATCAAGCTTAGGAGTCCATCAGTCTCTTCCTATTGTAGGCAACAAGGTGTGTGTGTGTGTGTGTGTGTGTGTGTGTGTGTGTGTGTGTGTGTGTGTGTGAATTTTCCTGGAAAGAAGATTTATCATAACTTAAATCATTCCCTCAAAAAGGGGTCTGACACAAAAATATGAACTGCTGAGAATAAAATTCTCTTATCATTATATATTCACCCAACAATATTCACTCACATTTATTCATTCATTCATTCACCAAATATTTGAGCACCTTCTACATTCCAAATACACTTTCAAAGTTTGAGAACATCAATGAACAAAACCAAAACCTTGCCCTCACAAGACAGAAAAATAAATAATAAATATATAATTATATAGTCTGTCACACAATTCTTTAGCTCAGAACATAATTTCTTAAATTGCAGGTACTCATTGCACAATCAACTCAATTGCAGTTGAGACTCAAACTCAAAACTAATTCTAAACCCATACTATTTCCATTTCTTGCTATTTTCAAATACAATATATTTAATGATGGGAAAATTCTTACCTATTATCTATTATTGCTCACAGCAAATAGTCTAATAAATAAATGTTGTTTTCGGTTTTTTAAAACATTATGTAAAATGTTGTTTGGTTATTCAAATGTATTTCCAAAAATGTCCAAATAGTCGTGTTACATTTCTCTAAATTCCATGGGCAAATATGGAAACTAATAGGTGTTGAAAACTTTGTGTTATTGTTGTCATACATTTCACTTTTACATGTTAAAATCCCCAGAATTCATTATTCTGTTTTGCTTTAACCAGTCAATTATCTCTTAAAGAGAATTAAATAATATTTTTAAATGTCTTTTATTTCTAATCACATACTTACAATTTCTGGTGCTCTTCAGTTCTTTCTGTAGACCCAGATTTACATCTGGCATCATTTTCCTCAGTCTGAAGAACTTCCTTTAACATTTCTTTTAGTGCAGGTCTGCTGGTAATTAATTCGTTCAGCTTTTGTACTTCTGAAAAAAATCTTTATTTCACCTTCATTTTTAAAAGATATTTTGTTGTTATGGAATTCTAATTTGACTGGTTTTTGTTTTACTTTGTTTTTTCTTGTTCGTGTTCTTATCTTTCCATGATTTAAAGATGTTGCCCCACTGTTTTCTGGCTTGCTCTGGTTCCTAAAAGGAGTCTACTTACATTCTTATCTTTGATCCTTTTTATGAAACGGTTTCTTTCCCTCTGGCCACTTTTATGATCTTCTCTTTATCACTGGTTTTAAAGCGTCTGTTTTGACATACTTTGGTGCAATTTTCTTTGTGCACTTGAGTTTTCAGTTTATTGAGCTTCTTAGACCTATTAGTAACTTTCATAAATTTAAAATTTTTTCAGTCATTATGTCTTCAAATATTTTTCTAACCCTTTGATTTGCAAAAATTTTGATTATATGTTTTTTTGGCCAATGGAAGTTTTCCCACTGGTTCACAATGTTCTGTTTTGTTTGGGATTTTTTATTTTTAACCTTCTTCATCTCTGTATTTCATTTTGGATAGTTTATATTGCTATGTCTTCAGGTTGACTAATCCGTCCTTCAACAATGTTTATTCTGCTGTAAATCCCTTCGAGTTTTCATCTCTGGAAGTTCAAATTAGGTCTGTTTGATATCTTCCATGTCTCTACCTAACATGCTCAATCTTACCTCTAACTTCTTAAACATATGAAACACAGTTATAATAAGTGATATAATGTCTGTTTCCTTTATTTCAATGGTTTGGGATTTGATTTTTGTTGTTTCAGTGAGTGAGTACATCCAGTTCCTGTAATCCTATTATGGTCAGAGGCAAAAGTGTCTTTAACTATAATTTTCAATTAAAATGTGTGATAAAATTTATTCATTTTTAAGAACACAGGTTCAATATGGAAGGAACACCTTTAGGATATAAAACAGTGGGTGACCAGTTGACCCAGTGGTTAGAGCAAGGTGCTCATAACACCAAGTTCACAGGTTTGAGTCCCACATTGGCCAATGAGCTGGGCCCTCCACAACTAGATTGAAAAACAATGACTTGACATGAAACTCATGGGTCCTGGAAAAACACACTGTTCCCCACTATTCCCCAATGTAAACATATATATATATATACACACACACACACACACACACACACATATATATGTATATATATGTATGTGTATATATATATATACATATACATACATACGTACATATATATATATATATATATATATATATATATATATATATATGACAGGAGGAAAACATGAAAATTTAAGATGTGGGTTTGGAAATATACCCTGATTCAAACCATCTGTAAAAGCCACTTAATGATATTATCAATCGCATTCATTTATTTTTTGACCTGTGTGGGAGTTCACAGGTGTTCATTTTACAATTAGTTAAGCCACACATTTATACTGTATGCACTTTAATATTATATTTCATAACTTTTTAATTATTTATTTTTTTCAGTTACAGTTGACATTCAATATCATTTTATATTAGTTTCAAGTGTACATCATGGTGGTTAGACATTTATATAATTCATGCAGTGACCCCCCCAATTGGTATAGTACCCATCTAACATACACATAGTTGTTGCAACGTTATTGACTATATTCTATGCTGTAATTTACACCCCTGTGATTATTTTGTAACTACTAATTTGTATTTCTTAATTCCTTCACCTTTGTCACCCTGTTCCCCAAACCCTCTCCCCTCTGGCAACCATCAATTTGTTCTCTGCATCTATAAGTCTGTTTCTGCATTGTTTGTTTGTTTGTTTAGTTCTTTAGATTCCACATATAAGTGATATCATTTGTCTTTCTCAATCTGACTTATGTCATCTAGCATAATACCCTCTAGGTCCCTCCATGTTGTCACAAAAGGTAAGATTTCATTCTTTTTTATGGCCAAGTAATACTCCATTGTACACATATACCGCTTCTTATTTACCCAGTCGTCTACTGATGGGCATTTAAGTTGCTTCCATATCTTAGTTCTTGTAAATAGTGCTGTAATGAGCATGTATACAAAGATACAACAATTAAGTTCGCAAACTCGTTGCAACAATGTTGCTAATCTTTTTTGATATCAGAGGGATTATTCATTATGAATTTGTACCAACTGGACAAACAGTTAACCAAGTTTACTATTTGGAAGTGCTGAAAAGGTTGCATGAAAAAGTTAGATGACCTGAACTTTTCACCAACAATTCATGGCTCTTGCATCACGACAACGCACCAGCTCACAGGGCACTGTCTGTGAGAGAGTTTTTAATCAGTAAACAAATAACCGTATTGCAACACCTTCCCTACTCACCTGATATGGCCCCCAATGACTCTTTCTTTATCCAAAGATAAAGGAAATATTGAAAAGAAGACATTTTGATGACATTCAGGACACCAAGGGTAATACAACAACAGCTCTAATGGCCATTTCAGAAAAAGAGTTCCAAAATTGCTTTGAAGGGTGGACTAGGCGCTGGTGTCAGTGCATAGCTTCCCAAGGGGAGTACTTTGAAGGTGACTGTAGATATTCAGCAATGAGGTATGTAGCACTTTTTCTACTATGAGTTCATGAACTTACTTGTCAGAACTCGTACGTCTTTTGAAATTAGTTTTTGGATTTGTTCAGATAAATACCCAGAAGTGGAAAGGCTAGGTCATAAGGTAGTCCTATTTTTAATGTTTTGAGGAACGTCCAAACCATTTTCCATAGTGGCTGCACCAATTTGCAATCCTACCAAGAGTGCAGGAGGGTTATCTTTTCTCCACATCCTCATCAACACTTGTGGTTTGCTGATTTATTGATGATAGCCATTCTGACAAGCATGAGGTGATATCTCATTATCATTTTAATTTGCATTTCTCTGATAATTAGAGATGTTGAATATCTTTTCATATGTCTATTTGCCACATGTGTGTCCTTTTTGGAGAAATGTTTATTCAGGTCCTCTGCCCATGTTTTAATTGCATTTGGGGGGGGGGGTTGTTAAATTTTATCAATTCTTTATAAGTTTTGAATATTAACCCCTTATCAGATGTATCACTGGCAAATATTTCCTCCCATTCTGTAGGCTGTCTTTTCATTTATTGATGGTTTCCTTTGCTATGCAAAAACTCTATAGTTTGATGCAGTCCCATTTGTTTATTTTTTTCCTTTTTTCCTTTTTTCCCTTACACATTGAGCTAGATCAGGAAAAAAAATGGATTAAAGAGTTAAATGTAAGACACTCAACCATAAATCTCCTAGAAGAAAACATAGGCAATCAACTCTCTGACATTGTTCTTTTATCTACTCTGCCATCTTGAATCCCCCTTTATATTTCATAATTTTTAAAAAATATATGAAGTCATATCTTCAAAGAACTTATATAAAGTAAAACTATATACACAAATAAGTAACACCATTCAAATACAGCAGGTCCTTGAATAACTTCATTTCATTCAATATTGTTTCATTCATTTCACTCTATATTGTTTCAATATTGAATTCATTTCATTCAATATTCTTTCATTATAACACTGATGATGAAAAAATAAATCAATTCCCAGCCAAGCTTACTGACTGTATAGAGTTTAGACATTCTCCCCATGTCTACATATGTTTTCTCTGGTTACTCCAATTTCCCTCCATACCCCAAAGACGTGTAAGTCAGGTCAATTGACGTGTCTAAATTGTCCCAGTTTGAGTGTAGGTGGGGGTGTCTGAGTGACCTTGCCATGGATGGGTGTTTTGTCCAGGGATGGTTTCTGCCTTGTGCTCTAAGCTACTGGGAGAGGCTCCAGCCACTCAACCCTGAACTGGAATAAGCAAGTTGAGTTGGAAAATAATTATCTTGTTTTTATTCATCTTTCTTAAATGTATGTAGAGCTCACATTTATTTTAATGTTTATTTTTATAAGGATAGATGTTTTGTGACCATAAATATGCTTTAAGAACTTAATTGTTGTTTATATCAATTAGCCTATGGTAAAATTGGTTTCATTATACATCATTTCACTTAAAGTTACAATTTCCAAGAACCTATCGACAAAACAAAGGACTTACTGTAACTGTCATTGCATGGTCCTAACAAAGTGCTTCAAAGCAGAAGGAGAGTATTCCAGCTGAGTACTGTGAGAAGTGGCTTAATAAAGGAAGTAGTCTATGAACTGAATTATATGCAGTAGTAGTTAAGATTTATAGAATTCTTACTGCTTACAAAATTATTCAGTATATGGCACATCATCTGGAGGACAGGTAAGATTTCATTGAAGATGAGGAAAACGGGCATGCTAGGTCAAGTAAAGAGTAGGAATAAAGACCCTGAAGTATTTTGGAAGCATGTTCAAAGAGTAGAAAAAACACTATTTAGCTGGGAATAGGCAGCTAAATGCCTACTAGATAGTGAGTACAAATGTCTACAATGTGAGTACAAACTTGATCAGGTAGGAAGTTGGGAAACTCCTCCTAGTTTTCCCAATCTCAGTTGCCCACAACAAAAACCAAAAAGCCATGCTTGGTTTCTCTTTGCCTCAGCCTACACGTCTACTCCATCAACAAGTTTCACTTATTCTTCTTCCAAATTTTATCCGCAAATTATTTTTCTCTCCTTCCCTGCTGCTGCCACTTCATGCCACCCAACCACTATCTCTCTCTTTGAGACTTTAGAGTCCCAGGAAAGCTGCCCAGGATAGGTGTCATCTGCTCCTACTCAGTGTCCCAAGATGTTTCCATGAACCACTGGTTAAATAAATCAAGAATTTCAGTAGGCATCTATATGTATGGTCTCTTCCACCTACCTGCACATCTAATGTAATATAGGCTTAAAACGCATTTGTTCATGGTGTTCTATATTCCTCTTTCAGAGAGCAAACTAAATACCAAAGCTCAATGTGAAAAAGAGAAGATACTCAGCTAAAATTAGTGTTGCAGCTAAAATCCTAAAGAATTCTTGTACCTAATACCTGTCCATTGTAAAGATCAAATTTCTTTTTAAAAGTTTCTTTTCTTAGGAAATATGATTTGTTTCAAATTCTGATTTTCTCTAATAAGATTTTTATAGCCTTTGATTTGATACTCAAATACCTTGCTAACTTTCTGGATGAAAGCTTCCATTCCTTTGAATGCATCCATTCCTCCTGTGTACCTGTGATCTTACCACAGCAGCCATGAAGACTGTTCCATTCAGCTGCCATCTACTCTCCACTGCCAAATGGGATTACACTGCTTCTGGGACTAAGCTCTTCGATCCAATGCGACCATTATCCACAGAAGCAGGTAAAACTTTATCTTGAGTCCATGAACATCACCAGCCACACTCTGCAGAAAGCAATGTTTATCCAAACTGCATCATCTGCCAAAAATTTCCTCAGGGTAAGGAATCAGACATTAATAAAATAATCTTTTTTTTTGTCTGAAATTGCCCATCACTTGTCATATGTGTTGACCAAAGGGAACTTAAGGTAGACTACAAGATCCACCCAGCAGCTTGTCTTCTAGCCAAAATTCCATCTCACTTTAACCGTTATCCTTTACCTGGAAACAAGACAGTAAGAGCTATTAAAGAAGAAGAAAAGGAGGAGGAGAAGAAGGAGGAGGAAGAGAGGAGATGAAGGCATGGACAAAAAAGTCAAAGTGGCTGAAAACGGAGAAAATGCACTGACACTAATGATCAGGAAATCTCTGCTGCTCTTTGAAAAACAATCATTAGAAGGAATAGTGGGCACAGCTTAGAAAATATCTCTCCCTCTCCATCAATAACCCAAACACAAGTCAGTTTCAAAATGGCTACACCAGGAGAGCAATATAAATTCAAGCAGCCTACTCCTTTTATTAAAACACAACCAAGCTACTTAAGCATTCAGTGTGATACCTTGGGTGGACAGATGTCCAGAGCAGATGTCCACCCACGGTATCAACCACATTTTGGTATAGTGGATATTGTTAATGCCTAACCTCAGATCCCCTTATCCTCCTAAGTTCACTTAAAGTTAACAGTTTTCAACAAGCTGACAGGTTCCCACTCATGCACCTGTGTCCCCACCGCTCTACCTAAGAGCTTCTTCCAAAGGGAAACTTGCTGGGCTAGCAGCTAGCAGGCTTAACCCAGAAAGGCATGGAATAGACCCTCAAATCCTCAGCCAGTGTGGATCACCATCCCACCCTCCCTGACCTTCGCTGGGACAGTTCTGAGGTATGTCCACACAGTTTCTCAGAGGGGCCCCAGTGAGCATGAGCCCCAGTTGACCAGAGTAATAACCATTTATTGGCTTCTCTCTTTCCTTTTCCTCACTTTTTCCACTTCCTCACTGGATGCAGACAATAAAATGGTGCATTGTTGGCTTCTCTCTTTCCTTTTCCTCACTTTTTCCACTTCCTCACTGGATGCAGACAATAAAATGGTGCATTGTGTGCAGAGAATTTTAAATCAATAAAAAAATCCAACTTGGAGTCAGTCTGCTTTCTATCAACATCGTGGATGATTCTAAACAATGTCAGTGATAAAATGCTTCTCCCTGTTGGGACAAATGACTCCAAAAGCCACCCCCCAACCTCGGTATGCCACTGCTAAAAACGTGTTAGACATACCCATCATGGCCTTGGCATCAGATGGACTTTAGTTCAACCCAACCTCTGTCACTTACTAGCCAACTAGCATGTAAACTTGAGTAAATGACTTAACCTCTGTAAGCCCATTTTTTTTCATGTGTAAAATTTAAATAATAAAATGTAGCACATAGGCTAGAGTTGTTGTATTAAATAAATGTTCAATAGCTACTCACCGAAAGATCTGGTATGTATGGGCTCAACAAGTACTAGTCTCTAATAATATCTGATCTGTGTATTTGCCACACATTTAATCTACTAAATGTAATGTATGCATTAATAAGCAATCATTAGTGTGTCCATTAGTCACTTTTATTGTCCAGAAAGAAAATGTGGTTAAATTAAGATTAGCACAAACTATTCATATCCCTCAAAGTATTTAGTTGAATTATACTCTGTTCCTCCATTAAAGTCACCAGATATCTCCAAGTCATAACCTCTTCAACATTTATTCAACTCACCTCTAGTTCTCTACCCACTTCCTTCTCCTTTGTCTTCAATTTTATTTTTTTCCAGTCCCCACTGAATTTCTGATGGTGCCTACTGTGTCCCATTTACAGTCCATGATGGGAGCTGTGCAGCAGAAGGGGCTTCTGAGTTCCTCCTAACGCACTCAGGCTGCTACATTACCTGTTTGGATTTTGAATTTCTTTGGCTCTTAAGGTTTTCAATATCCTTTCAGCTAGCACTAAATGTCTCTGAATATGACAGAGTCCTGCATTTTTTTCATATTCTTCATATCTGATAGGACTTTATAACTCATACATATATTAAAATGATATTCAATTAAATGCTGGTTATTTTTTATGGCTTTATCTGACTTTGCCATCCCAGCTTTTAAGGTCATTCTACTGACAAGTACTTTATCAGTCTCTGACTTAAAGCAGCCTAGACTAGAAGATAGGAATATTAGTTCTGAAGTCAAAACGCGGCTATGCCATGCCAATCTCTGCCTGTGCCACCTTGGGCAAGTCACTTACACTTTCTAGGGCTTAATTTCCTTACTATAATATGGGGAAGATAACAACAGTACCTATCCGTTGCAGGGTCGTGTTGCAGGGATTACTGTATTTTGCCGTGTATAATGTGCATATTTTTACCCAAATTTGTGAGGAAAAAATAAGGATGCGCATTATACATGGATAGTATTAATTCCATATCTATATAAATGTTTTTAATTCTTTTATTTATGCTTATGAGTTAAAAATGTAACTATAGAAATCAATAACAATATCCGCATGCAAAATAATACCCTGGAATATGATCATCAGTTTTGCTGAACTTAGGATGAACTTGCAACTACGAAGAGTTCTTGGCCTTCTAGAATGTGTAAATATCATAAATTTGTTACCAGTACATAAAATTTCTTGTATCTTGTATCTGTTCTTGTGTTTTGTAATTATTTGTTACATAAAATGTTTTGTACCATAATATGTTAAAAAAGAAATGCTAAAATTACTTTATAATACAAAAAACAAGTACCTAAATGTAAACAAATAAAAATTTGAATTAAAAATTAAAATGATTTTTTTTCTCTGAAAGTTTGGGCCAAAAACGTGTGTGCACATTATACACGGGAGCACATTACACACGGCAAAATATGGTAAATAAGTGCCTCAAATGCTGCCTGGCACATTATATGTGCTCAATAATTCTAAGCAATTTTATTATTTTTTTTTCTTATTTGTAATATATAGTTTTTATATACATTTGCTGTTTGTACTCCTTGACTACAAATTCCTCTCTGTCAGAATCCAAAAAGGATTTATCTCTTTGAGGTGGCATGTATACATCCGACTAATACAGGTTGAATTAAGCACATAGCTTTGTTCTGTGGTTCCTGCTATAGCTGGGGCAGACGCTATTGTAAACAATTTCAATGTTCTACTTTTTGCACTTGCTCCACTAGTGAATTTTACTAACACAGCCCATAAAAGCCAAAAGGAGTTCGCCTGTTGTTTCCCTCAGACTGACAGGATCTCCCCTTACTGCAGCTCTCTAACTCTCCTTTCCTGATAGGTGTTGTCACCCACCTTCTCTCCGGTGCAATCCAACTGTTCTGAGCACTGCCTACCTCTTTGAGATGCTGATGGAGTCCCATTCTTCAATATCAAGTTTCCTGATCCCTGATGCCTTGTGCCGACTTTCCCGACTGTCTGGATTAATTGTAGGACCTACTGTGGCCCTCTGTACTTGAACTCTATGTTTGTACGGATCCATCTAGATCCATTGTCCAGTGCTACAATTATAACTGCCTGAGTCATTACAATAGTATGTGGCTTTATATTTTATAAAGTTCAAGAACATTTTATTATTCGATCTTTTTGTGAGATACAAAAGACTCCTATTATTATTCTTAATGTGGGCTAGGAGAGATTAGAAAAGGTCAGAGAGGTAGTAAGAATCAGAGCAGAGACTAGAACAAGGATCTGCAGTGTGGCTATGTTGTACTGACATTGAGAAAGAGGAAATGAAGGCCGGAGCCTGTGCTGAATCCAAGAGAAACCAACTGAAGGCAAGCAGCAGCAACATTGCCTGGTTGGTGTGATGGGTAGACCTCTTAATGGATTAGGTAGTACCTTCCGTATAAACACTGGAGCCTTCCTCTCCAGCACAAGCATTGGAGTACCTCACGGAGAGCTGATTCCACAAAACCATGATTCTAAAATAGACACTAGATTCCCTAGAGTCTTTCTTATTCAGAGTTCCCCTAGAGAATTGAGTCCTACAGAAAATGATTGGCATGACTTTTTTCTCGTCTTCCAAAAATGGAACAAAGCTAGTACAAGTCTAGATGTATAGGCAAGAAGCTAATTCACTATATTCATTGGATGACGTAAGACATTAGGACTTAATTCCTTGTGGAATCTTGATTGAGAGGAGTTACATGAGTATGAGACAGTTTACATCAGACCTACAAGGTAGAACAAACTCCACCTAAAACCAGTATATCCTCTTACATATTAAAACAAAGTATCAGAGCTGAATACAGGGTTTCTCTAAAAAGAAACCCTTTACAGTTACTTATCCAGCAGTAACCCTCTGTTTTAGTAATCATTCTTAATAACGACAATGCCTTAGGGTTATTCCTATATGAGTATGTATCAATGTAGCAGAAGAAAAAGTCTATTAATAACTGCAGACTACGTGCCTGTTGAAGCCACACGTTTTCTTATATGGGGACCAGGGAACAGAATGTAAGCAGGTAGTACCTACCAGCCTACCAGCCCTTTCAGGTGGGAAAACATCTCTAGAGAATGTTCTCAGGCAGCAGGCCAGCCAGAGCAGCTCAGTCTATGAGCAAGAGTAACTTCAGGTGTCAAGGCAGATGACAAACTTTGGAAGCAGGCTGATTGAATTAGGTTAGAGAGTTTTTTCTGCTAAGTACTTGCAGAGATTTATGGAGGATATTTCTAGAGGCTGGAAAATTGATCTCCATTGACTCCAGCAGGGAAATGATGGCTTACAAGCCCTGTTTTGACTGTAGACCGGTGAGCCAGGGCCATCTGGCAGTAAAAGCAAACCAACTGGGCCTGTTCTGAACTGACAAACCACCTTCAAGCCAAGGAAACGAGCCGGCCTTTGCTGTTAATACATGTCTTAGTTAAAATCACAAGCAAAAGGATATACAACTAGCTAGATTCGAGGAACAGATTCAGGGGAATTTTGCCTCCCATTTATTTCCTTCCACAAGCTCTTTTTTATACTTTAAACATGCTTCCTTTGAGGACAAACTAAGGAAGAAAATGCCCTCTGAGAGAGGAAAAAAATGTGAATTTAGAACAGAAACATAAAGGCTTAAGGAAACAGATCTCCACAGAATCAGAATAGAATATTATTTGAATAAATTGGCTTAATCAAGATTAATTCTGTTTATTAACAAGCAGAATTGTTAATAAAGCTAAGTACGCAGTGGCCTGTATCCAATTAGGGCAGACAACTCTTGGGGGGAAAGACAAAACCAAAATGAAAGCTACCCTCAAAGTAAGGAGGAAGGGAACGTCGTCTGGCAGAGCTGGTCCACACAGAGACCTGAAAGTGGGATTAAATGCAGCTGTACTCGAGACAAATGTCCATTTTTCTCCCTGTTAAAAAACTAAAATGTATTTAAAAGACATAAATAAGCGTGGAATTTTACATTTAAACACTACCTGATCCATTTATGAAAGTAACAGTAGCTTCATCTATATCTGACGTCAGACTAAATGCATTGCGAATTCTCTCTTTTAGCCAGACTCTTCTGTAGTCCCCACTGCAACCCTAGAGGAAAGTACTAGTATTATCTCTTTTGATTGAATTAATTGGTCCCTTTTCCACAACCTATCATTTTTAAAAAATATTCGTTGTGGACTTCCAGGGTGCCAGGCACTGTGGTGGGCTCCAGGTATCGTTACTGCCTTTAGGAAATATACAGACAGTGCAAGTCATGAAGAAGAAGGAAAAACGAGGGCTGTGGTAGAAATAACGAGGGAGAGAGGAATCTATTTAAATGGCCAGGTCAGCTAAGAGCCCACAGATGACAGGGAACCAACCATGTGAAGAACAAAGGGATGAACACTGAGCAAAGCACACAGCATATGCAAGGGCCGGAAGCTGTAAACAACTTGATGTATTTGCAATGAAAGAAGAAAACTGGTTGGTGAGAGAACAGTGAGGAAGAGGGAGGGGAGCCTGAGATAACTTTGCAGAGAAGAACAAGGGCCAGACCCTGTAGGAGGCTTCAGGATTTATTCAAGAATTCAAGTATATATGAAGTGCTTTGGAAGCTCTTGAAGGGTTTTAAGTAGGGGAGATAAGATCTGATTTGCATTTCCTAAAAAACAAAAAAGTCACTCTAATTGATCTTTGGACAGTAGATTATAGGGAGTCAAGAGGGGAAGCAGGGAGAAAAGTGAGGAACTACTATTCAGGTAACAGAGACAGTGGTGGCATAAGCTACAGGTTGGCCCAGGAGAAGAAACAGTCAAGATATACAGCCATGAGCCGCCTGACGTCACGGATGCATTCTGAGAAACAATAATCCTATTGTTGTGCGAACATCGTAGAGCATACTAACACAAACCTACATATACACCCTGCTACACACCGAGGCTATGCACTATGGTATACCCTATCGCTCCTAGGCTACAAGCCTGTGTGGCATGTTACTGTACAAAACAACACAAGATTAAGGCAAGCACAAGTGAGAAGAATACAATCAAGAGACGCAGTCAACACGATGTATGAGGCTGCTGCCGGCGTAACACGGTATACTGTTTTACAGCAAACTTTTTTGTGTGTATAAGTAGAAAGAGTACACTCTAAAAGAATGATTAAAAACTATAATACACTAAATACATAAACGCATAATGTAGTCGCTTACTATCATCATCAGGTATTAAGTACTGTACATAATTGTATGTGCTATATTTTTGCACGACTGGCAGCACAGCTTTGTTTACACCACAAACACAGAGTGATGTGTTGTGCTATAACAGCATGATGGCTATGCCATCACTAGGTGCTAGGAATTTTTCAGCTCCATTCTAATCTTACGGGATCACCGTCACACATGAGGTCATATACGCAGTCCATTGTTGACTGAAATGTCATTTGGCATGCATGCCTGTACTTTGGAGGCAGAATTAATAGAACTCAATCTGCTACGCAATTCTATAATAACATTTACCCCATTTTCTTGTAACTATTCTTTTGTCTCTCTCTACCAATGACTCGGACCTCTGAATGCAGGAACATTGTTTCACTAATCTGTGATTCCTCAAAGCCAACCCTGATGTCTGATAAATTCTCAACAAGTATTTGATAACTACATTTTAATGAGGTAGGAAAGATGTACCTATCTCTGGAGGGATAAATTATCTGTTCCGTGTTGTCTTATCTGGGTAAGGATTGTAGGAGAGCAAAACCAGCAAGTACCATCCTGAAAGAGATTGAGTCATGCCAGTTAATCCTCTAGAGCAGGACTAACTATGGGCCCAGGACCGCTGCGTGGAGCATGTGTCGATTCTATCTAAGGGGTATGTTGATAGTGCAGAGCTTGGATGATCCAATCCCCTGCTGCTAAAATATCAGAAGAGTATACCATAGTGATTAAAACAATAGACTTTCATGTCAGGTTCACCTCCTACCCCAGATTCTTTCTAACTATGTTATTTTGTTCAAATTACTTAACTTCTCTGTTTTATCACCTGTAAAATGGGTAACAATAATAATACTTACTGTGGTAGGCAGGTTAATGGCACCCCATATGTGTCACTTCCTAACCCTGGAATCTGTACATATGTCATTTTACATGGCAAAGGGGAATTAAGGTTGCTAATCAGCTGGCCTTAAAATAGAGAGATTATCCTGGATTATCTGGGTGGGTCCTAAGTAATCAGAAGAGTCCTTAAATTTAGGAAAGAGAGGTAGAAGAGTTATTCTCAAAGTGATACAGCGTGAAAAAAGGTTCTACTGAGTGCAGGCTTGAAGATGGAAGAGGGCCATGAATCAATGGATGTGGGAAGCTTCCAGAGGATGGAAAAGGCAAGGAAAGGAATTCCCTTTGGAGCCTCCAGAAGGATGCAGCCCTGCTTTGATGTTTAACCCAGGGAGACCCATTTTGGACTTCTGATTTCCAGACTATACGATAATCAATGTGTGTTGGTTTAAGCTACTAACTTTGTAGTAATTTGTTATAGTGGAAATGTGAAGCAAATACACTATTACCCTTTAAAGATACTATGAAGATTAATTGAGTCAGTGAAAATGGTCTTACACAGGCCAGGCTCATGTAAGTATCATCTCTCATCCTGTATGAGAAAGATGCCAACTAGTTCAGTATCTTTGGCTACACCGTCCACTCAGGATAGCCCGACTTCTTGAAACAGTTACATGAATTATGATAAATATATTCAAATATAATTAAGTAAATAGAGTCCGTCAATACACAATTTTAGACACTGTTAGGATATAGACAACATTCTTAAGTGTTTTCTAAGACCCAATATCATTTCTCTCTCACCAAGGTGCTTTATCTGGATAGGAAACAATTGAATTAACTCTAAAGGTCAGAGTCTGATAATTCCTGATGCCAGTCCTGAAAATTCTGAATTCTCATGGGATTCTTTACCTCCTTTTTCCCATCACCTAGACTAGACGGATTTTATGTTTATTGTTAAGCAACTCTGTCATTAATGAATAACCAGAGCCAATGAAAAGAGAATCATTCATATTTCCACCAATTAAGAAAACATACACTTTCATTATCAACATTAGTATTAGTTGACTTAAACTGAAATCTTCTTAGTTTAATAAAATACAATGTGCTTTGCCCTTCCACCCTGCATTACTTGGCTAAGTCTCACTGGAGATTCAAAGGTAATACCAAGTGAGAATTTAATGTCCAAACCCACCCCATCCATGATTAAACCAATCTTACAAAAAACTGGACCATTCCTGGAATGTTCATGTCCTAAAAGGCTAAAGATATCACTGTCTTTACGAGGAACATTTCCTCAGCAGTTTATTGAAAGGAAGGCTATGTTTATTCCAGTCAGGTTTCAGCCATCCATTTAAAGCTTTCTAATTTCACTTCTTGGTAATTGTTCTCCCAGCATTTCCTGTAACTGTGCCTTATCTGATTCTTTCACTCCATAGTGTTATTTTTTATTGCAATGTAAAACAGAAACATTTTTGAATTATAATTGGAAGTCCTGACTGGTTTCCCATTGGATGCTGAATAATTTAGTCCTGGCTAATTAGGCATGCTGAACCCCTGACTTGCCCTGCAGAAAGGCTTATCCTGACTTCTGGTGATGATTCTGGAATATGGCTAATTGTCAGAAGCCATGTGTAGTGATAATGAGCCCATCTTTGCCTCTCTTGCCCTCATGAGGGAAGCTGGAAATTTCTAACGTGGTATTTAGATGAGCTATGATGCTTTTGCAGTGTTCTCAATTATCACCTGCAACACCCGTGAAAATGACTGAACCATCGATCTTCTCCAACTCTCAGTTCAAAGGGAATGTGGCTGCCTTGAGAATCCTACCGTGGGATTTCCAGGAAACAGAAACGAACCTTAAATCGCTTTTCACTTCTTTTTATTTAAGAGGAAAAAAAAGGGCAATTACCTTTGCTCTGCAGCCTTCACAAACTCAAGTTTATTCTTCAGCAGAGTTAAAAGGTAAAGATTTGTGTCTGTGCTAATTAGCAGTTCCTACTCCAGTTGAGAGCTTATACTATAAAAAGACAAAGGAGGCCAACAGGATCAGAATCCTTCTGAATCCGTATAGAAGTGCTTCTCTGACAAATGTAAATTTGCAGGCTGAAAAATCACATCTATTCTTAAATGTATTTTCATCAGAATCTGATGGTACTGCAAGTGCCTTCTGCTTATATTCATTTTATTAAATGTTGACTTCATATCACCAACCATTTTCCTGTTTTAGAAAAGCTTCATCTGTTCCGAAAAGGAAAGGAAAGGAAAGCTGTCGACATAATTTTAATTCTTTTTCTGACACATCTTTTTATGTTCTTATATTTGCATTTTTTTCTTTTTTGCATTATTTGGTCTATTATATGAAAGGATCTCCTTTCAAGTACTAATAACAGAAAATTCAGGAGGACATCAAATTCAATTGGCATTTTTTTAAGGGATGAAATGTATCCAAGGAATAAGATTTATAGAGCTGAAAAGAGCGTTCAGGTCCTTCTACATCCGCAAGCACTTATTGGAAGTCCTACTCAATATTTCCCACGGGGACTTTCATTTGGTGGCTCTGCAAAGCCAGCACAGGCTTTTAAACGTTGTGCAGTAGGGCAGGTGTCGTCCTTGACCACAATCCAGGCCATTTTGCACCTATCATATTACATTCCTTCAACCTCACCCATTTACACTAACCACATGCCCCTGGCACACAGGTGGGTTAGACCAATAATCTGTCCATTTCCCATTGCTGGTTAACGGCCGTCCCAAGGGGGAGAACCAGAGACTCTCCACCCCCAACACATTATTCTCGCCACTACGCTATATCCTTCACCACACATTAAGGATAAAAGTCCGTGAATTGTTACTATGCATTTCAGTACTGCTTCTCGTATCAGGGAGCCTGACGTGCACTCTCGTACACAAAGAAGTTGCCGGATAATTCACTGCTGAATAAAAGCTGGAAAATGTAGAAGCTGACAAAAGTCAAAGCCTTCATATAAGCTCTAATGAGTGAAGCTATTTTACTAAAATTCCCTCCAGTTTTTGGCTAACAGTTCTTCTTATGTTTTTTTTATTAGGGAATATTGGGGAACAGTGTGTTTTCCCAGGATCCATCAGCTTCATGTCAAGTTATCGTTTTCAATCTAGTTGTGGGGGGCGCAGCTCAGCTCCAAGTCAAGTCATTATTTTCAATCTAGTTGTGGAGGGCGCAGCTCAATGGCCCATGTGGGAATCGAACCAGCGACCTTGGTGTGATGAGCACTGTGCTCTAACCACTGAGCTAACCGGTCGCCCCAGTTATTATTTATTAATCAATTAGTACATGCCAGCAGCATGCAAAACAACTTACATTGACTCATTTCATGTTATCTCATTTAATCCTTACTCTCCTTTGAAATAGGGATTGCTGTACAGATAAGGATACTGAGACTTGGAGACCATTAAAAACTTCCAGGGCTACATCGCAAATAAATGACCAAACCTCAACTTTATTTGAAAATGGAACCCACTAAAGTACAATAATCAACTAGTAACTCCTCTCCCATATAGCCAAATCAAGTAAAATTTATTTAAAATAATTTTCAATCTATCTGTGCCTTTTATCCTGGCCTATCCTTGACCAAGCAAAGAAAGTTACTAGAATTCTTCCAAAGCTTGAAAATTTTATTATCAAACCAGGTTACAACTTCCTTAAAAATCCCTAACAAAAAAGGCCTGATGGTACATTCCAGTGGTAGAAACTTTTAGGACTCTGGCCTAAATTCATTATGTTGATTCTTATTATGTTTTCAACAAAATAGAGAGTAACTGCTCACCACCCACCAGACTTTTATATTACTTTACTTTCCCTTGCTTTTCTCACAGGTTAAATAACTCCAAATTCTTGAGGTTTTAGTCACAGGGCCCTGTTTCCAATAGTATAAGTGTATCTACGCATTGGTCCTAAACGAGTGGTCTTTTCACTGGGGTATGTGTGTGCACAAACTTTCCCTTAGGCTTTCAGGTTGTCCTGGAGAATGGATTTCAGGGTCCTCAAATGCCACAGATTCTCTTTCCTAAAAGTGATCTTCCTGAGAACCAATACAGTCAGGGTGCCACGCTGATTCTCTGTCCCCTCCTCCCCTTGCAGGTGGGCCACTTTCTTCTTCTATGAAAGAAAGGTAGCCCTGGCCCAAGCTAGGTCTCACATCAGTGCATGGCCCTGAAATGTAGAAACCTGTGGCAACAGAGACCATTCACAATGCTGCTAAGAAAGTAAGTAACTCTCTAACTGTGTATACTTTTATAAGTCAGATGGTATCTAATTTACTGCTTTTAATCCAGTTAAATAAAGGTTGAGTCAAACAATTCACTGATTAAAAATTTCCCCTCCCCCTATTCTAATCAAAGATCACTAGTTGATTTTTTTAACATTTAACTTGAAAGGAGTCCAAAGAATTGACTGACGCTAAAGTGACCAACTTGCCATTTTTTTCACTTATGAAAGGGTTTCAAATGCTTACAAATATGAAAAATGAAAAATAGATTTAATATTGATGCTGACTGTGTTTCATTCTAGCAAAATTCATCCACAAATATAAGAATGAATTTTACAAACTTCTGTCTCGCTACATGATGCATTTCCAATTAATTTTGCTTTTGATATTTAATAATTACCCTAACCAGTAATAGTAACTCTATACAGAAAAAATTGTAATGCTTTGAAACTCATGGTGAGAAATACAGTAAGATAAATCTAATTTCGATGTAAATTGCTGTGGCCTTTAGATTCTTAAGTGTATTGAGCATAATTTAAGAGGTATGCAATAACACAAAATCAGTTTTATTTTCAAGTATCCATGTCTACATGTGGTAGGTTACATTTTTTTGCATTTACCTAAGCTTACGTTAAAAATTCTAAAATAGAAGTTAACTTAAAAGTGTGAAAAAGAGGATGGCGCATTTTCCTGCATCGAGTAATGCGGTGTCGCTGGCGGCTGAGGAGAGCGGAGAGTTCTGGGATGAAGTAGGGGGAAACATTCATGTAGGCGTCTGGAGGAGCCTTGGTCTGAACTATAAAGTGGGGAGCTGATTCTGGGTACTGGCACTTGCGGACCGGCGGCGCGAAAGCTGTGATCTCATCGTTGAACCATCAGCTTTGAAATTCAAAAACAATGGAGAAGACTCAAGAAACAGTCCAAAGAATTCTTCTAGAACCTTACAAGTACTTACTTCAATTACCAGGTAAACAAGTGAGAACCAAACTTTCACAGGCATTTAATCATTGGCTAAAAGTTCCAGGAGACAAACTACAGATTATCATTGAAGTGACGGAAATGTTGCATAATGCCAGTTTACTCATCGATGATATTGAAGACAACTCAAAACTCCGACGTGGCTTTCCAGTGGCACACAGCATCTATGGAATCCCATCTGTCATCAATTCTGCCAATTACGTATACTTTCTTGGCCTACAGAAGGTCTTAACCCTTGATCAGCCAGATGCAGTCAAACTTTTTACCCGCCAGCTTTTGGAACTCCACGAGGGACAAGGCCTAGACATTTATTGGCGAGATAACTACACTTGTCCCACAGAAGAGGAGTATAAAGCCATGGTGCTGCAAAAGACGGGTGGACTCTTTGGATTAGCAGTCGGTCTCATGCAGTTGTTCTCTGATTACAAAGAAGATTTAAAGCCACTACTTGATACACTTGGGCTCTTTTTCCAAATTAGGGATGATTATGCTAATCTACACTCCAAAGAGTACAGCGAAAATAAAAGCTTTTGTGAAGATCTAACAGAGGGAAAGTTCTCATTCCCTACTATTCATGCTATTTGGTCCAGGCCTGAAAGCACCCAGGTGCAGAATATCTTGTGCCAGAGAACCGAAAACATAGATATTAAAAAATACTGTGTACGTTATCTTGAGAACATAGGTTCTTTTGATTATACTCGGAATACTCTGAAAGAGCTTGAGTCTAAAGCCTATAAACAAATTGATGCGCTTGGTGGGAACCCAGAGCTAGTAGCTCTAATAAAGCACTTAAGTAAAATGTTCAAAAAAAAAAAAAAGTGTGAAAAAGAATATTTCATTTTTCAAAATTCTTTAGAGGTACAAAAGAAAAAAAATTTGAAGACAATGTCTATGAACCAACTCCAAAGTGCTTTATATGCTTCTTAGTATTTATTCCTACATCCTAGACTGAATGATCTTTAGTAGAATTACCCTAAAAATTCAGTGTCTTAATTAAACTTAGCCCAGTGCTGCATGTAGGAGAATTACTTTGTGATTCCTACATCCTTTTTTACTTCCAGTTTGGACATCGCATACTCTTAGGTTTTAAGAGATAGTTCTAATTTGTCACTGGCCCATAAGTTTCTTTCTATCACAGGTATGCTATAGGAGGTCTGACAATTACATTCTTTTTTGATATCAGAGGGATTATTCATTATAAATTTGTACCAACTGGACAAATAGTTAACCAAGTTTACTATTTGGAAGTACTGAAAAGACTGGGTGAAAAGTTAGATGACCTGAACTTTTCACTAATTAATTTATGGTTCTGGCATCACAAAAATGCACCAGCTCTCACAGCACTGTCTGGGAGTTTTTAGCCAGGCAAATAACTGTATTGGGACACCCTTCCTACTTCCCTGATTTGGCCCCCAATGACTTCTTTCTTTATCCGAAGATAAAGGAAATATTGAAAGGAAGACATTTTGATGACATTCAGGACATACAATGACAGCTCTGATGGCCATTCCAGAAAAAGAGTTACAAAACTGCTTTGAAGGGTGGACTAGGCACTGGCATCGGTGCATAGCTTCCCAAGGGGAGTACTTCAAAGGCAACCATGGTGATATTCAGCATTGAGGTATATAGCACTTTTTCTAGGATGAGTTCGCAAACTTAATTGTCCCATCTCATAATGTGTCATATTAAGATAAAATTAGCAGTGAACACAGAAGAAGCCAAAAACTTTCACTCTTTGGTCCTCTCCCCATTCACTGCTAGGGAACAACTTAAGGTATGATGGCCTGGAGTGACCAGACATCTCCTAAGGGCTTTCCTTTTCTTCCCTGGGTCAAAGAAATAGGACTACAAACCTTGAGACCAGCTAAATCTCTCTATAAACAGGGATAAGGGGAAAAGGAAAAGAAAGCCAGTTTCCCACATCTACTATATAAAATCAGTAACTTAATACTTTTTAGATTATGGGGAGCCAAGGAGTCTGGTCACATTTTTGGACTCTTTAAAAACAAAATTCGACCTCAAAGGACCAAAGGTCAAAGTCGCCGTATACATATAACAGTCACCAAGGTGAGGATGATGATGATATGCCAGCAATTTCACGAGAAGGATGGACCTATTGGCTTTCGGAGAGGATTGCGGGAATTATGTAAGTCTGGAGCTTAGAACTTTTTCAGAGCCTCTCTCTCTGAACCACCACCACCAGTCTTCGAGAGCTGACTGAGTTCATGTGGTCAACAAAATCTCCTAAGACCCCATCCAACAAATGGTGTTTCTCTTTTCTCACCCAGGACAGTGTGCCCCACAGCCTGCAAAGAGGATGGGCCTGGTTACCCCAATACCCAATCCTTTCACCATCCCTCCCACTCAGGTCAGGGTGTATCTAACTGTAAAAGCATTGAAAGCAATTTTTCTCTTAAAGATACTAATGGAAGACATTCAATGAGAATTTGGGGGCCTCTAGGTTCAAGAGCTATAGTGGAAGGAAGCAGTAGCAGCAGCAGGGACGGGGAGAGGAGGAGAAGGAAGAGGAGCGGGAGAAGGGGTAGGGGAAAGAAGGAGAAGAGGGAGGGGAACTACCCTAGCCAAAAAGAATGTATTATCAGCTGGGAAAGCAAGATAACAGAGAACATGTTCAAGTCAAAGATACCATTCAGATGCTTAGTCGTGACTTAAAACCAAATATAGTCTAACAGACACAGCAGGGAATAACAAGTAGCAAATTTCTTAATTAGGATACTCATAACCTTTTAGAGTCAATTCTAATTTTTTTTTTTTTTGTACACCAAGATTTCATGACTTGCTAACTACAGAAACACCCATGAACAAACGTGAACAAATTTCCACCAACATGTCTGCATTTCACCACCGGGACCCAGGATCAGTCAATGTCACACTGTGATTCCCACAAGTAAGGTATAGGGTAAAAGTGAAGCCAGCATTTTCCTTCCAGATAAACGTATAATTAAAATCCTGATTCATGGACTTTTCTCATTGAATTTCCTGCCGTGGACAGAGGATATTCTTGGCAGGAAGAATAAGGAAGGGTTCCAGAGGGCTCAAACTGCCTTATTTTTTTTAAGTACTTCAATATACCTATCTTCAAACAGTGATTGGAAATAAAAGAATGTGAGTTAGGATTCATTCAAGAAGGAGATAAAGGAGACATATGGTTGTAGAAAGGTGATAGGTGCTTCTCAAATGAGAAGAAATGGGAAGGGGAGTTCATCCACCACGATGGGCTCTCTGCTCTTGAAACCCAAGAAGTATTAAGTAGCAATAGGAGTTTGCTCTGTGTTTCCATCACCACAGAAACAGCAGTGTCAGCCCCTGGCCAAGTCTGGCTGTCTGTGCTCTTATTACCGTATTTTGCCATGTATAATGTGCTCCTGTGTATAATGTGCACCCACATATTTGGCCCAAACTTTCAGGGGAAAAAATTTTCATTTTAATTTTTTAATTCATAATTTTTTTGTTTACATTTAGGTACTTGTGTTTTGTATTATAAAGGAATTTTAGCATTTTTTAAAAACATATTATGGTACAAGAAATTTTATGTAACAAATAATTACAAAACACAAGAACAGATACAATGTACAAGAAATTTTATGTACCGGTAATAAATTTACAATATTTACCCATCATAGAAAGCTAAGAACTCTTCATCATTGCAAATTCATCAAAAGTTCAACAAAACCGATTACCATATTCCAGGGTATTATTTTGCATACAGGTATCATTATTGATTTCTAGAGTTACACTTTTAACTCATAAGCATAAATAAAAGAATTAAAAACATTTATATAGATGTGGAACAGTACTACCCATGTATAATGTGCATCCTTATTTTTCCCTCACAAATTTAGGCAAAACTGTGTGTATTATACACAGCAAAATATGGTAAATCTGTAGACTGTATGTGAACAGCCCATATCCTGCTAAGCAATGGGGTTTGAAAATTATAGAAAGTGCCCCTGGCCCTAGGCAGAAGGAGCAGGCTGCCCCTGAACAGTACCACACAGGCAGGCCACTCCCTACCTTGTTTCCCCGAAAATAGGACCTAGCCAGACCATCAGCTCTAATGTGTCTTTTGGAGCAAAAATTAATATAAGACCTGGTCTTATTTTAATGTAAGACCGGGTCTTTAATACAATATGATATGATATGATATGATATGATATGATATGATATGATATGATATGATATGGTATATGATATATGATATGATATATGATACCGGGTCTTATATTAATTTTTGCTCCAAAAGATGCATTAGAGCTGATGGTCCGGCTAGGTCTTATTTTGGGGGAAACACAGTATCTATGTTTTCAACATCTGCACAAGTGTCTTGAATATCTGGTTTTCTCCATTCTTCTTTCTCTCCAGTCCAGACTCTGAACTTCAGCTAGCTGGCTGAGTCCTACTTAGTGACCTCATTCCTAGAAACTCTGTGTCTAATACATAGTAAATGCTCAATAATATCTGTTGAATTTCTGAATAATTATGCCCATTTCCATCTCTTTCCCATTATGGATGTCTGACAATTTTAACACAGCACTTTCAAAGCCATTTTCCTCTACAAGGCACTGGATCTGTCACCCTGTTCACTAGACTCTCAGTGCCTACCTGGAACTGGATCAGATTTACTGCCCATTTGGGTCTCTGGTGGCTGGCACCTTCGTAGTAATGCTTCCTCACTGACTTTCAGCTAATGCTTTCATTCTCCACCTCTGAACTCATTACTCTCTTCATTCCCAGTATGTGCTCAGCCAGCATTGTCTAGTCATACAGGCTAACTTGGCATTCCCAAAATCTGGTCGGTTCTGTGGAATGCTGATTTTATGGGATGTTAAAAAATATTACAAGGAGAAAATCTGTGCGTAAGTAATGTGTGGAAACACCAGGTAGTATTTTCCCATCTTGGAGATTCACATCATTGAGAAGTTCTGGTGAGGAGTTCAGTAGGTAGAGGGGCAAAACTTTGTCCACACAGGATTTCCACACTTATTTTAACATGGGCCCCTTTTCTCATGTGATATCTATTAACATCCCATAGAGCTTTATTCCCCACAACACATTTTGGAATACACTGACATTCTGGGAGCAAATTCTGAAATTAAGTGTAGAGAATTTTCCCAGCCAGAAAAATCATTAGTGTAAGGAAGACTTTGGGAACAAGGGAAGTCTGGGGCTTGATCTCAAGAAAGTGGTGAATATAACTGGGAGAGAAAAAGCATGGGATGCTTTTGGGATGGTGAGACTTAGAAAAGGTAAGTCTGAAACTTCTTAGAGCCGGAATTAAAATCTGAAACGAGGAACTCCTATGTGACCTGTGGTGTCTACAAGTACTTTTGTGAGGTAAGTACTCCCAGGTTTGAGATCTCCACAGATAATGAAAATGATTGGGAAGGAAAGAAACAACAAGTCACCAAATGAGCAACACATCACACCTGGTCTTAAAAAAAAAAATAGGTAAAAAATATAGGCTATTCTAAGGTTCTGCAGTCACAGCTCATTGTCTAAAAAAGTAAGCTTCTTTATAAATACTTGGTTCCCTCTGAGCCTAATTTTTCACATGCTGATTAAACACGCCTTTATCTGCTCTTGTCTTTAAAATATCATCATACAACTAAAATACTACTTAAAATAAAATGGTGTCCAGACTTGCTATTTACCTTTCTGATTTTGCCTGTAATATAAGCACATTTATCTCTCCAGGGATTTGTAGTATAAACTGAATAAATCTCTCATTTTAATAATACAGCCCCATGGTAATTTAAATCTCAACTGTTTCTGAAATATCATATGGTAATGTAATCCTACCACATAAGGTATTCCTTTTCACACATATGCCAAAATGAGATGTACCCACTAAATTTTACCCCAGGTGCTGAACAGCAGTCTGTTATTATTAAGAAAGGTTGCAAAGATACCTGCTCTGCCAAGTGTTTGCATATATAAATTTCTAAAAGCCTAAGACAACAGGCTATCTGTTGTGTGTCTGAAGATAAAAGTGCCTATGTTCGTTACAACCAGGCGATAAGCAGCATGGAACATGAGTGACGCTAATCCCTAGCTAGTCTCTTTGCCTTCATAATTGGGTTGCTGTTGTGTCTAAGAAAAGAGGTAGGATTAATTTCCTATAAAACATAAATAACAATTTTTTTCGGTAATGCCTTCCTCAACTCTAATATACACACATCAAAGACTTACTTCTCCTACTAAAAGAATATATAATCCATTCTCTTGCCCATTGTGGAGTCTTCACCCTGCTAAGCAAACTTCATGTCAAAATCCCTCACCTTTCAAGGGAAAAGCTCCTTTCGTTGTAGAAAGTGCTTTAGAGGCACTGGACTCACAACAGCATGTTGCAGCTGTCTTAGCATGTGGGATTCCAATTCACCTTGTCATCCTTCTCACTCTCACAAATCCCTCAGGCAGCAAACTCGGGGACTGTGATGTTGGCAGAAAGAACTTTACAACTGACATATGCCCTCCCAGGAATTATATTCTTTGGCATACATTTATTCTGTTGTTCCTTTTCATAAACGTTCTTCCCCAACCAACTTTTTGTTAATCACCACACTGGTTGAGTGGCTGAATTCGGGATTCCATTAGAATTCCTCAGTAACAATAACTAGTTTCAGCATACGCCCATATAGATTACACCCGTATAGATTACACACCTGCAAAAGGGCAGAGAAGGACAAATGTTTTCAAGACAAGCTCATTTGTTGCCCTTTGCTTCCCCATTTAAGATGAACTTCAGCCACCCAGCCAAAATATAAATAAAAATTTATTATTTTAATTTCTTCAATCAGAAAATATCTATTAAGTACCTCCTATGGGTTAAATACTCCATTAAGTATTGGGAAAGCAAAGTTATAACGCAGTCTGTGCACCAAATCAGTGCATTTGGCAATGTCTGGAGACGTAATGGTTGTCATTACCTGGGGGGAATGGGGGAGAGAGTTGCTACTGGCATCTGGTGGGTAGAGGCCAGGGAAGCTGTTAAACATCCTACAATGCCCAGGGCAGCCCCACAACAAAGATTTATGCAGCTCCCAATATCAATAGTGCTGAGGCTGATAAACCGTGGTCTAAATTAGAAATGTGATTAGATAATAATTTGGAATACTGACTTATTTTCACTCCCTGATCTTTCCTTTCCCCTTCCAGCACAGTCAAATAGGTACTGTCAGCTCTATGCACTTTGCCTCCGGCAAACAAGTGCACAGCAGGAAAACAGAAGCTTACAAGGCTTTTCAATTTTGGTGGGACCAGGACTTGAGAGCACAAATATTAATAGTTTCTTGTAGAAACTTAAAACAGAAAGTTTTTCCAAAGACTGGAAAGAGGTGCTTCTGAATTAGGGGGAGAGGTAAGAGAGGGAGAGGGTCTGTGTGTCCCACGTACAGAGGGAACCCAGGCTTTGCTTACAGACAACACTCCCAGGAAGCTAGAAAGAGGAGTGGACATGGATTGTATCTGGATCGTGGACAGCCCCACTGAAGACTCCGGTGCCCCGAGCATGGCTTTAGAGGACCACCAACCCAAAGAGGTCATGTCCACAGGGATGGTGGCTACCTAAACAAAACCTACCACCCCAGGGCGTTGGACCCCATAATAACCATAGCATGATCCTAGGAAGGTATTTGGGGAGAGGGGATTCCAAGAAAGGCTGAAGTTGGTTGTTGCTGTTGTTTTTACTTATCCAGCAAAATAGAGGCTTGGAGGCAGAGTTGCTAAAGAAATAAAGTCTGTTAAATTTCTTGAACATCTGAGTTTATGTAATAAGGAAGCTTAACTTTACTTTGGGAAACAAGACTAACACAGAGAAAAACAGTTGATTAGTGACTTTTCAACAGTAACAATCCCCACAATCTCATAGATTTACAACACTTACTTTGTGCTCATGTTTTAGGTCAACTACTGCAGCACCATGTGTTTTCACAATCTAGAACTTCTTCTGAAGGAGCAGCTCCTGTGTGCAACAAGTCATTCCTGTGGCGGAGGGGATGAGAAAGAGGTGGCAGAAACTCACAGTCTCCTCTAAGAAGAACATGGTATATGAGGTCTAACAATTAAGATCATGAACTCATCCTAGAAAAAGTGCTACTTACCTCATTGCTGAATATCACGATGGTTGCCTTTGAAGTACTCCCCTTGGGAAGCTTTGCACCAACACCAGCGCCTAGTCCACCCTTCAAAGCAATTTTGGAACTCTTTCTGGAATGGCCATCAGAGGTGTCATCGTATTACACTTGATGTCCTGAATGTCATCAAAATGTCTTCCTTTCAATATTTCCTTTATCTTTGGGTAAAGAAAGAAGTCACTGGGGGCCAGATCAGGTGAGTAGGGAGGTTGTTCCAATACAGTTATCTGTTTACTGGCTAAAAACTCCCTCACAGACAGTGCTGTGTGAGCATTGTCGTGATGCAAGAGGGATGAATTGTTGGCAAAAAGTTTAGGTCGTTTTCATCCAACTTTTCCACATAGCTTTTACAGCATTTCCAAGTAGTAAACTTGGTTAACTATTTGGCCAGTTTGTACAAATTCATAACGAATAATCCCTCTGATATCAAAAAAGATTAGCAACATCGTTGCAATAAATTTGTGAACTTACTTGTCCGACCTTGTATGTCATATTTCTTCACATTCCATTGGCCAAAACAAGTCACATGATCAAGCCCAACACTACTGAAGTAGAGATGAATGCTCCTCTTACAGGGAAGGGAGAATAAACTGTAATCAATACTAACAATTAGCACAAAGAAGAAACATCAGCAAACGTAATATAACTATGGGCTGAATTGAGAGACTGGGAATCCTGAGACAGGATGGTCAGGAAAAGCACCATGGACAATGTGGACATTGAGAAGGGAATAAAGAAACAGTCCTTATTTGATGGCCTACTATGTGCCAGGAATGGACAACTCTGTTTCTCATAGTGCCTCAGTCAATCCAACCACCCTAGAAGGATACATACTCATTAACTCACCCATGATCATTCAAGCTGCAGTATTAAACACCTGGTTTTAAAATCCACATTCTTTCCAATACATGGCACAAATGAGTCAAACTCAAGACAGTTGAAAGAAAACGGGATAGTACCATGTATCCCGAAAATAAGACCTAACCGGAAAATAAGCCCTAGCATGTTTTTCAGGATGACATCCCCTGACCATAAGCCCTAATGCATCTTTTTGGAGCAAAAATTAATATAAGACCCAGTCTTATTTTCAGGGAAACATGGTATTACCGGGAAAAGAACAGCTAAGAACAGAGGCAAGATTTTCAGATCAGGATTTACATGAGAGTGAAAATCTGCCCTGATCAGAACAGCAAGGCCCATTGGAGAGTTGCAAGAACTGAAAATTAGCAGGAGAGATCAGGTCATGGAGGATTTCTATAGTCCAAAAAAGTACTAAGAAGAGAAATGATAGATTGGGGTCAAGATGTCGTGCCATTAATAGTGGGGTGAACACGGATGACTGTCACAGACTTGGAGTTGAGCTCACTCATTTATGAAATGGAAAGGTGTGGGGAGGAGAATGGGGGGACAGGTGGCTTCTAAATTTCCTTCTGGAGACAATGCATAGAGATCTAATAGATTTTAGGGAATCTATTAACTCAACATCTTGCTTTCTTGTCTCCTCCTAGTTTCTGAGTTTCCCTGCCCAGGCTTCCAGTGATGTTGGGAGGAAGCAAGACCCATCATACTCAAAAGATCCGGCTCTGAGGAGAGTGGGGAAAGCAGCAAAGTGGTCCCTGTTTTAGCAGGCCAAAAATTCTGACTTTCCGTAAGGACCCACTCTCACTAACATGATGAATGAGGTGTCTAGGAGAGATGAATGTAGCAGGAGAATGCAGAGTAGGGGCTGGTGTCAGAAAAAGCAACCAGCCATTTTGGTAAGAAGGCTTGGAAGAGAGAAATCAGTGGGAAAGGAAAGGGAAGGGTATTTAAGAGACATATCCAAGGTGACAATGGAAATGGAAATGTACGGGTGTTAATTTGGGGTGTGAGATCTAAGCTGGTTTCCCTTCTGAAATGGAGTCCCGAAATAATTCGTGAGTGACTCAAATCCTGCCCCCTTCACCTCCTCAGGCTGAAAACAGCTCTGTCCTTTTTAACAAGTCAAACATTTCAGAATTGTGGCCACTTTAAAGTGTTCTAATACCACACAGATGGGAGTTGTCACTCCAGTAAATTAGCTAAGTATATTTTAGGTACAATTGTACAGGGCCTATTATTTACAGCAGAGCTGACAGTGCCAAGCACCCTGTAGTTATGCATTGAATATGGAATAATAGTGATGGCCTATTAAAAGTTTTCAATTTGAGTCCCACAGATTTGCCTCTTGGCTTAATCAGAGGGAAAAAGACTTTTCTATGGGAAAATAGAAAATATGTATTCCATAGCCATACACACTAAAACATGATACATTTCCAAAATCTTAGGTGACTGTCTATTCCATGAAGTCCAAATGTCAGAGAGAGAACGTATGGGCTACTAGTCTAATTGCCACCTTGCATATATATCCAACTAGAAGGCAGACAGCAGATGAAATTCAACCACTTTGTGGGGAAGAGAAAAGAACGTGCCAGTCCTCTCAATAAACATGCGTAAATCAGACAACACTCAAAAATCAATTTTAACGGGAAATTTGAGATAAAAATGTGCCAGAAATGGGAGCTGGGAGAAAACAACCCTATTTCCAGAGCCACTGCTCAGCCATGGTTGGCACTCAGCAAAGGTTTGATCTCCGCTAAAGCTTGTGTTCTCACTCAGAGATATCACATAAGCACAAATGCCTTCAGGAAACTTTCCACCAATTTAACTCACAACAGTTCGTCTCCTACAACTTAGGATTTGGAGGAAATACAAATGAAAAGAAAAAGACGATCGTTTTTCCTGAAGAGGGGAAAGAGAGAGGAGGGTCATTTAAGAGACATTTCCAAGATCACTGAAGCTCTAAACTTAAGAATTATGAAAGAACCACACGAGAGAGAATTTTACCCAGTTCTGTAGATGAGTGCTGTACTGAGAATACCATGGATTGGGAAAATCCTAAACCCCTGATCCAGGACTGCTGCCAATGATCTGGGCCTCAGTTTCCCTCCGTTTTATCATTATGCCAAGCACGACGTGCCAGGCACTGTGCCAGGTAAACTGTGATACTGGCCCCAAGTCTAGTGGAAAAAACACTATTAAGAGTATAAACTACATGAGCTAGAGAACGAGCCAATGGACTCAGGAATCGCTCAGGCCTCTCGCAGTTCCCACATCCTATGAGCACAGAAAGGGGCCCAGTCAATATGGACTGAAATGGTCAAGAGGGACTTCAGCAAGAGATGAGACCTGAGTTGTGCCTGAGGAATGGGTAGGACTTGAATAACAGCAGACATGCAAGAAGAGGAAGATAATCACCTTCCTAGAGATTGGATCCATATAGGGGAGTAAAAAGAGATCAATTGAGTCAGATTAAAGAACACTTTAAAATCTAGATCAAGAAGTTTAGAGCTTTTCCTATGAAGAACTAATAGGTGTTTTGCTTCATTTTTGTTGTTGTTTTGTGTGTGTGTGTGTGTGTGTGTGTGTGTCTCTCTGTCTGTCTGTCTGTCTGTCTGTCTGTCTGTCTGTTTTAAGCTGGGATCACTGAACTTGATGGGAACAATAGATGGGGAGGACTGAGACTGTCAAACTCAGGTTAGAGTGAAGCCATAAGAATGAAAGCAAGCAGATGAGGCGGAGGGTTACTGCAATAATCCATGTGCCTTGAACCACGGGGTGGAGGTGAGACTGAAAGGAAGGCACAGGTCCTCTGCCAAGGAGAGACATTTTAAACAGAAGAATGGACAAGACCTGCCAAGTGACCAGAATTATAGGACAAACAATGGAGGATCCAAAGTGACTCAGAGATCTGAAGGTTAAGTAAGTTGGGTATTATGGGGTTATTTACAGAAATAAAAAACGAACATGTGCATATGGACAGGTCACAAGCTTATCCAGAATAATGTCACGCTTCAGATGACATACAGAGGACAGGTTTTGCAGTTGGTATCTATCTATTGCATATTTTTATTTTTAGAACTATCTATGAATCATAAAATGCCTTAGCTATGCTAAAAGACAAACTGTTCCATTTTTAGCTGATTGTGTATTTAAATTAACCTTCAGCCTGGTCATTTATAGCCGCACTTGTATCCTTGCTATAGTTAATGGTAAGTACTGTTCAAGGTCACTCTTGCCAAGATTCAAGTTCAATTACAATACACATTCCATTGTTTTAATCACAATTCTGTGCTACACAAAGATTCCACAGACAAAAGATTGAAAGAGTAATTGCAACTCCTTCCTCCAAAATAAAGAAAATCTATTTACCTAAAGCTGGTAACAGGATTATCATCATAGTGACACCTCTGGAAGGAGACTGGATGACAGGATGCAGAAACTGATTCCTTAAGCACACACAGTCCCAGGGAATAAACAGTATAAATGATAAGAAATTTGTTTTTTCAGAGAAAAGGCACAAAAACAGCATTCCTAATAAACAAACAAGGGGAGAAAGGAAATAAGACAGACTGGCAAAAGAAGGAAAACCTAGTGGCTAGAGCTGTTCCTTGAACAGTAACTATTGAAAACCACAATTTTTCTTAGTACTTTGGGGGAAATTAAGAAATAAAACAAGCATGAGCCAGATAAGACCCGTTGGGATATGAACATTTAAAATAGAGCATGAACACTTTCAAATCTCAGGCTCCACTAGAAATGATCAAAGGCACTTTTCCGAAGTACAGACCATTTTGTTTAACCTACTTGATGTATTTTTGCAAGCTAAAGAATATGATTTATAGTTCAGCTCTCACTAAAAACTTGGAAAGCTCCTCTTAAAGGGCTAGTGTATTAAAGTATTAAAAGTATTGGTTTAATTTCTTAGTTCTTTCCTTGGGAGAGTTTTTGAACCCCTCCCTTTAGATTTGCATAAATGGTTAATAGCTTCTTGAAACCAAACAAAACCGGTGTGCCACTGAATTTGCGAGAAGTTACAACTTTTAATTTCTTCTGGAGTTGGACTATCTAATTTAAAGGTATCTTCCAATTTGATCCTTGATAATGAGGTGAGACAATTAAGTTCTCAAACTCATCCTAGAAAAACTGCCACATACCTCATCGCTGAATATCACTACAGTCACTTTTGAAGTACTCCCCTTGGGAAGTTATGCACAGATGCCAGTGCCTAGTCCACCCTTCAAAGCAATTTTGGAACTCTTTCTGAAATGGCCATCAGAGCTGTCATCATATTGCCCTTGATGTCCTGAATGTCATCAAAAAGGCTTCCTTTCAATATTTCCTTTATCTCCAGTTAAAGAAAGAAGTCATTGGGGGCCGTATCAGGTGAGTACGGAGGGTGTTCTAATACAGTTATTTGTTTACTGGCTAAAAACTCCCTCACAGACAGTGCCGTGTGAGCTGGTGCATTGTCGTGAGGCAAGAGCCATGAATCGTTGGCGAAAAGTTCAGGTAGTCTAAATTTTTCATGCAGCCTTTCAGCACTTTCAAATAGCAAACTTGGTTAACTGTTTGTTCAGCTGGTACAAATTAATTATGAATAATCCCTCTGATATCAAAAAAGGTTAGCAACATCGTTGCAACAAGTTCGCAAACTTAATTATCAGACCTCTTATCCAGACCCATCCACCAAACACAGCCTGCTTCTACAACCAAACTGTTCAGCCTCAGAAAGACTGGAGTCTCTACTGGAATTCCAGTATCCTCTTGGGTTCACCACTCCTCATTTCTCAGTTTATACAGGCTTTCACACACGAAAAAAATTCTCACACTCAAATGATAAAAATATTATTAAATATTTGGATAACCTGGAAATTACCCAGCATTCATTTTCACCAAGAAAAAAGAAAAGAGGAAATGCAAACACTCAGAAGAGAAAACACATTCACTACTTTGAGGCTCTCATGAAACAGAACATCACCTGCCTACTTACCATATTCCAGAAGATGGAAGTTCCCTGTTAATGAAGAAAGACAACTGTCCCAGGTCAAAGAGTTTGACAACTGGGGCCTCTCTAATGCACTAATGGAAAACTCTCTCTGATGGGTTTCAATTCTCTCCAAAACAGAAAACTCACTTGCTCAAATCTGGTAAAATTGTAACCTGATCAACTCTCAAACCTAAAAATACTCATTCCAGTAGGACAGAACTGTACCAGTACTTCCCTTATTCCAACTGCCAGCAGACTCAGAGGTGCCTATGTGAATCCATGCTCAGTGATGTAGCAAAAAACACAAGAAAATAATTAACAACAAAAATATATAAATAATAGTAGTTTTATTCTTTTTCAATGGCTTTGTATATTTCCAGCAATAATAATAATAATAATAATAATAATAATAATAATTTTTAGGAAGACAGATCAAAGCGACTCTAGTCTAATGGCTTCCCATCACAGTCCAAATGAAGATGACTCTTACCTACCTTTGCCAGCTCATATTTGAGATTAGCATGGAGTCATGATCTGTGGAACAGACTGCTAATTGTCCCACAATATCCAACCTCTTCTTCACTCTTATTGTAACAGATCACCAAAGCTTTAGCTAGATACATAGCCATCCAACATAAGTGATACATTTCCCTGATTGTCACATGACTAACTTCTGACCAATAGGATGGAAGCAAAGTACTATGTGCCTGCACCTTCCTCCAGGTTCCAGTGCGAATGTGTCAGTGAATGTGTCAGTGGCCCCAACTTGAGCATCTTGAATTCAGTAATATCAGTAGTTGTGTTTTCACTCTACAGTGTTTGGGGCATTATCCTGGCTACACAGAACTGAGCCTAGTTCCCTATCCCTCCCAGATTTCTGTGAGCTATCAGACATACTTTTTATAAGCTCTTTTGCTGCTTAAATTCGCTAGAGTTAGTTTACATGGCTTGCAGCTAAGAACTCCGACTGAGACTCAGACACCATTCAAGGCTTACATGTGAATAAATATGTGTGGTCCCTGCCCTCTTGGAGTCCTCTAGATCCAAGGATTAAGTGTTTTTGTTTAGCACCTTCCTCCCAATGTGGAATCCCTCTGCAAAACGAGATTAAAGTAAGGAAGCATTTAACAAACATGTCAGAACATATATATCCAAGCAATTTACATCTTGGGCCCCCTCCAAGTAGCAACTCTTTGTTCACAGCCCACTTATTATTTATTTATTCAAACACAGGTGCTGCCACAGTTTAAAACATTTAGGAATTGCATGAAAATCACCTTGTGTCTGACACTTATTTTGATTTGTTTTTTTGAAAGTATGTGTTTGAAAATTCAAATATTACAAGATGAAAAAATTATCTCAACCTTTTCCCTTGGTTTCCCAGTAGCCCTCCCTAGAACTAGTGTGCTACCTGCTTCTTCAAATGCTTCCAGAGATGTGATAACACAGATATAGAGAGAGTAAGGGATAGATAGATAGATAGATAGATAGATAGATAGATAGATAGATAGATAGATAGATAGATAGATACGTACAAGCTCATAAATTAATATGTACATATTTATATTTTTCTTTAACAAAGGTGGTAGTACATCTTCTGTACCTAGTTTTTTCATTTAATATCTTGGAGATTGTTCCTTATCAGTACATGTAGCTGTGCCCCATTCTTACTAATGATGGAATAAGTGTTCTAATCTATGGGTAATTCATAATTACTTAACCTGTCTCCTATTGTTTGGTATTTGTTTTCTCTAATCTTTTCCTGTTGCAGTAAATACCCTGTATAAAATTCTTTCTGTACTTTTATGAGTGTATCTGTCAGATAAATCCCAAACAGTGTAATTGCTGGATCAAAGGTTAAGTTCAATTATAATTGATGAGTATTTCCAAATTACTCTCAAAATGGATTGTTAATTTATACTCTCTTAATTCATGAGAGTGTCTGAGCCCTCTTTTCCTCTCCCAACCCACTGCTTTTCTTTTTTTTTAACTATCTTTGGTAATGGCAAATTTCCATCTTTTGAAAATAGGTTTTGACTCCTGAAAAGTGCCCCCAAGCCATTCAAAGCCAATCCTGATAAATAAAAGCATAACATAATCTTGTTACCTAACACTATTCTGAATACAAGATGAGCTGTGACTGAAATAACTAAATGAGTTCCTTGTTTGGGTTGGAAAGTGACTCTGAAGTGAGCTCCAGAAGGAGAGGCAAACATATTCTGAGCAACAGTAGCACCATTCAAATGCATGTCCTGCCTCCCAAAGGGATACTGTTGATGGGAGACAACGGTCAGTCAGAGGCAGAAGATCTGGTCTATGGATTCAACAATTCTTACTGCATCAGAGCCATGCTGCACGTGAGGTGCAAAGATCAAGTCAGGAGGCTTCTAGGTGTCTGGTTGATGCAAATCAGCATCATCCTTTCATAGCCAGTTTTTCATCTTTCATCCTTATGAATCATCATAACTTCCTTGGGTTGAAGATAGCAAGTGGTATTTTATTTCTACTGAACATAAAAATTCCAAAGAATCTCAGTGACTTGCTTACAGTAGCACTCACAACGCCACAGAACACACTATGCCACCTGGGATATCCTAGGAAGTAATCCATTTCTTCTTCTGTTGACCCAAAAAACCCTTGCGTTCCATTATGTTTCCAAGGGTCCATGGTAGAAAGATGAATCATAATTCTGAGAATTATGCACGTTAATGGAATTATAACTAACTAAAATTCCTCCAAATAGAGAGTAAAGAGAAGTAAAACTTACACGGACATACAAATAATAATGTTTTTGTAATGGGTAACAACCAACTCTCAGGGAGGGGAAAAATATCACTCTTTGTAGCATTTGCCAATACCTATGGTGTCAAAGCTTTTACTATGGCCAATTTCAAACTACCTACATGACATCAACTGACTCATGAAATCTATGAAAACAACAATAGACTCTCATGAGCCTATATGAACGTTCAGAATAAAAATCTGTCATAACGAATGCAAAGACAGCTTTTGAATGTAACAGAATGTATATACTAGGTAATGTGGCTTAAACATTATAACAAATTTTTAATCCCCTGAATTTTATGCTGATGTTATCAATGGGCTTCAATTTATTAGACGTCATTTGTTTAATCACGTAAAATAATATATGCCATGCCAATATGAATGGAAACCATACTTTCTGAATGTGTTATAGCATGACATTTTTACCACAAGGAAGGAACTCAAACTCTTCTAGGCTTCAGTATATACTATACCTCTGACTACTGTGGAGTATTGTGTTATTTCATATATCTCTGAACTCCAACTTTGCTTTAAGCTTCATTATCCTCAATGTACTGTGCTCCAAAGCATATAACTTCAATTTTCATAAAAATATATTTTTACATAGGTTGACATGTGAGTCTATTAATGTTCACTTATTCAGTACTTCCTTTCCAACTTTTTCTGTAACTCATAAATACAAAGTGGAAAGAGAGCAGGAAACATGTACAAGATCATTTTTCTATATTTACATAATGAAAGAGTTATAAGTAATGTGAACAAAGGAGTCAAAACGGAATTCAATGCATAGCATCTCAGGACATCTTGATAGATGGGACATTTTGTAAATTATCTGTTGGGACAACACATTGTTCTTGAAAATGTTGTTTTTTTAAAACCATAAAAATGTTTAAAGGTGATTTACCATGCTCATCAACTCAGTCTGTACGTGTATAAATGTGTATATGCAAGGTATGAGTATCAAGAAATAAAACTATGCTAACTTCCTGATAACCTCCTTCAATGTAATCATCTCAAAGGGATGTACACCTTCAGTCATGCTTCTATCGCCCAAAATGTTTCTGGAACTGCCCTCAGAGCAGTGTATAAATCACACAAGGAAATTAAGTTCATACATACCTTTATAATCACACCTTATTTAGATGAAAAATTAGAACTATCCAACCATCCAAGTTGATGAGCCCCCTTATTCATCAAACGGAACGCCAAGTGACTTGTAGACATTTCTAAAGATTAAATCCACCCTCAAAGAATAAAGATCTGTCAACATTTAAACGGGCTCCCTGAAAACATCTCAAAAATGTTTTGAGCAATAGCTGCTTCACTGAAATAATTCTAAGACGATGACTTAGAAGGACGCAACCTTTATTTGGATGAATACACTCTGGCACATTTGTTTTAAACTCTCATTATGTTATGGGAGGTCACATCCTGTAGTGGTCAAAACACATATCTGGGATTGTGGGTTCATATCTGAGTTGTGGGTTCAAATCCCGTCTCCAACATTTCCCTGCCATGTGACCTTGAGCAAGTCATTTATTGTCTCCATGCCTTGGTTTCCTCACCATGACCAGCAAAATAAAAGTACTACTGTTCTCTTCATGATATTGCCTTGAGGTTGAAACAAGGGTAATGTATGTAAAATGTTTAGCACTATGCCTGCAATGTGATAACTACTTGATAAATGGTAACTATTTGTTTCTTTTCATCGTTATTATCACTCACATCTTACAAGTCCTGCAGGTCCTTTTTTGCAGACAACATTTTTTATTCTTTTATGACACCTATTCGAAATTTAGAGGCATTAGCACACTTTTACTTGATTGAGAGGGCTAAACTGGGCACATTTGTGTACCTGAAGCTAGAAAGTAGAGACACCACAGTAAGTTCTCGCCTAACATAGTGGATAGGTTCTTGGAAACTGTGACTTTAAGCAAAATAATGTACAACAAAACCAATTTGACCACCGGCCAATTGACATAAACAAAAGTTAAGCTCCTATGGCATATTTCTGAACACAAAAACATCACCAAATTTCTAACTGAAAACCCAAAACACTCCTAATAATAAACATTGACATAAATGTGAATTACACATACATTTAAGAAAGATGAATAAAAACAAGAAAGATTACTATTTTTGAACTGGCTTGCTCCAGGCCAGGGTCAAGGGTGGCCAGAGCCTCTCCCAACAGCTCAGGGCAGAAGGTGGGACCCACCCTGGACAGGGGACAGGACGCCCCTCCATCACAGGGCCACTCGCACCCACCCACACTCACTCAGACTGGGACAGTTCAGACACACCAGTTCACTTCGCATGCCCATCTTTGGGATGTGGGAGGACACAGGGGTACCCGGAGAAAACCCACACAGACATGGGGAGATTGCGCGAACTCCATACAGATAGTGGCTCCAGCTGGGAATCTATTTTTTTCTCATTCACATTATAACAAAAAGACGTTGAACAAAACGACATTGTTTGAGGACCTGATGTAATTTCTATTCATATATGGTAGACAAGTGGAAAAAGCAATACCTAAACTGCAAAACTGTATTCCTGGGAAGAAGTGGTTATTCAAATGGAGGAATAATTAAATATAACCAACTCTATTCTTGGTTAAAAATATAGTAGTGGTTTTCATAAAATAGAAATTTCACATGGAAAAATAAAGTCTCATTATTCTTAACCTCTGCATCTTTGCAGAGTATCATGAGTCTGAATCTCTTGTCCCTGTTCATATAACATTATGAGCGATATTGGCCACTCCATGGCCCCACACCCTGTGCGCAACAATGAAGAAAGCCCTGGAATGGTCATCACATAGGGAAGAGAAGGAATGGAGCCAAGCCAGGCATGCCCCAGACCAGAAACAAGTTCTTGGTCCTATGCACCAAGGAGAGCTGACTGTGTTATTCTCCAGGACACCTCAGATCACTGGCTGGAGAAAGAGCTTAAAGAAACAGGTAGAAATTGGTATCTCCCTTCACCTCACTTTAAAGCTAGTTTTACCACCTTTGTTTAACATAGTTGGAAGGTCCTTTAATATTTTGGGAAGGTCCCAAAACTCAAAGTGTTAGGCGTGGCCCAGAACATACAGGGAACATTGTCTTTCCACTAGGAAATATTTCTAGACATTAAGTTCTGGGAAATGATAAAGTACATGCATTGTAAAATAAAGGGCTATATAAATACTTAACAATCAAAGCATTTCTACTACTCGGCCCACAAAAAGCCATTATCTCTGTCTTTATGACAGGAGGCTTAATATCTCTGAATTTTGCTCAAGTGTAATATTCACTTGAACACTAAGGTCCAATTTTATAGTGGCAATCACAACCCAATCCAAGTATTCTGATACCACATCTTCCATGAAATAGCTTTTCTTCAGCTATACCTGCTTTCTGGCTCACTGCATTTCTAACATTCCCAGAGCCTGGCCTGGTGCTCAGCTCACAATTTGTATGCAGTAAATTACTAGTGGCTACATGCACACTTCAAAATCATAATCTGTGTCTTCTTATGAAAGGTGCCCCAAACAAGAGAAATAACAGTAATAACTATCATATGTGGCAGGTGCTTTTAAATATATTATCTCTAATCTTCACCACCACCCTGTAAGGCAGGTAAAATTATTATCCACTTTACATACAGGAAGCTAAGACTTAGAGCAGATCAGTGACTATCTTGCCCAAGAACTCAGAATTATTAAAAGGCAGAGCTGGGATAAAAACCCAGTCTGTCAGTCTCTGGAATCAGAAGTCTTTACTACTTTGGTAAATTGCCTTTAACCTGGAAAGTCCTCTTAAGGTGATCCCTCAGCTCCCATGTAACAGCTACCATTTTCCTCCTGTCATGGATACTGCCCTTTCTTATTGCCAAGAATACTACCAAAGCTTCTAATACTACCCAGTCATGACACCTTCATCGGCTTGCTCTCCATTTGAAAAGGTGAATAAGTGCAGCCCAAGCCTTGGTTTTCACACCCATTCTGGGTTCCCACAGCCTGGGGAAGGAAAGAACCCTTCATTTCCCCTCCTTCTGTTCCCTTAAGTACTATAGGTCTAAGCCCAGCAACAAAGAGCTGTGTGAAGAACATGGTGCTGTATGCACCACCCCATCTTTGCTTACACCAAACTCTCTCTCCCCAGGACATTTTCCAGTCCTTCTGCAAACAGTCCCCTGGAGCATGTGAGTGTGAGTATCTACAGTGGAGTGACATTTTCTAGAGACTTAGGTTCTAAAAATCAGTGAGTACAGCACAGACATTGACAACAGTTCAGTGGTTGTCAGAGAGTAAGGGGGGAGCAGGGTGGTAGAATTCGGTAAAGGGGATCCAATATATGGTGATGGAAGGAGAACTGACTCCGGGTGGTGAACATACAATGTGATATAGAGATGATGCATTACAGAATTGTACACTTGAAACCTATATAATTTTACTAACCAACATCACCCAATAAATTTTATTAAAAGAGATTAAAAAAATTTTTTTTAAATCAGTGAGTACAGCAAAATAAAATTACCCTTAAAAACAAAAATAATATAAGTACATAACTATAATATATAAATTATATATAAATACATCACATAAATTATATATAAATAAAAAATATAAATCAAAGTACCCTTAAAATTACCCACAGGTAATTTTACAGTGTTTATGATTTTATGTGTTCAATTCTTTGGTCACAATTCTTCCACAGATTGAATTCTGAGAACCACTAAACTAGAAGGAAAGTCTGATGCAGGCGCCTAATCAGTCCAATCACTCTGCCTGTCAGAATGGGGAAGTGTTCCTGCTTGCTTGCAGGATTTACTCCACCATCTTTTAATGTGTAGTGCCTTTGTAACATGTTAAAAGGTGTGTTTGCTGTTGTGACATCCTACTCTAGGGTTGGTTCTGAAATCAGACAGTAGTTGAGTTTTTAAGTAGTGGCAGTATCACCTAGTGACCTGCCCAGACAGAAGAGAGAAATCCAGGGATAAACACAGCTCAATTTCTCAAACTGAGATCCCCATTATATCAGGAAAGATGAGAAAGCAACTTATGAGAAAATTAACCCCTAACTACTTACCTCTATTTTTCATGGCCCTGTTTCATTTCTCCTCATTTTTTTTCATTCCTTTCTTCCTACATGTATAATTTATTTTCATAACTATTTCTTAGACACCTTCATAAAGTGCTTACTACTGGGCTCAATATGTAAATCTCCAAATTTCCCTAGACATTTTATTTTCCCTGGAAGTTTCTGGTTGTGTTTCCTTCTCCATTTACTCAGAGCCAGAAGAGCTTTGAAGGAGAAATATCATACTTTGATCCTGACACTTTGCCCCATTTTCAGACTCACACCTGTGATATTATGATTTATAAGAAATATATATTTAGTCATTGAGCTGAGCAAACTATATTTCTCATATATATTTGGTGTTCATCCATAGTTCCTGACTCAAAGCTCCTAAAATCCTTGGAATGTCCTAAGTGATGTGAGTAATAAAGGTGTTTTTGTTATGTTTGTTATTATGAGGTGACTTTTAGAAAGCACCTAAGGTTGGCGGCTGGTTGCAAGTGGAGCCAATGAGTAATTAGAGGGTTGGAACTTTCAGTCCCACCTCCAGGAAGGGGGGAGAGGCTGAAGGTTGAATCAATCACCAATGGTCAATTATTTCATCAATCATGCCTAAGTAATGAAGTCTCCATCAAAACCCAAAAGGATTGGGTTCAGAGAGCTTCAGAGACTGGGAGAGAGTGGCACTACCCTGTTTCCCCAAAAATAAGACCTAGCCAGGCCATCAGCTCTAATGCGTCTTTTGGAGCAAAAATTAATATAAGACTTGGTCTTATATAAGCCCTGGTATTATATTATATTATATTATATTATATTATATTATATTATATTATATTATATGTTATATTATATTATATAGGACCCTGTCTTATATTATAGTAAAATAAGACAGGGTCTTATATTAATTTTTGCTCCAAAAGACGTATTAGAGCTGATGGTCCGATTAGGTCTTATTTTTGGGGAAACACGGTAGGAGAGAGCATGGAAGCTCCAATCCCTTTCCCCACACCTTGTCCTGTGCATTTCTTCCAGTGGCTGTTCCTGAGTAATATCTTTTTATAATAAACAGTAAAAAGTTTCTCTGAGTTCTATGAGCCATTGCAGAAAATTAATCAAACTTAAAGCAGAGGTAGTAGGAATCTCTGATTTATAGCCAGCTGGTCAAAAGTACAGGTAACAACCTTAGCTTGGAATGGTATCCTGAATTGGAAGGGGTCACCAAAGCCTTCAATTTGTAGCTCATTGGTCAGAAGCACAGAAAAAAACCTGGGCTTGTGACTGGCGTTTGAAGTTTTGGCTGGGGAAAGGAAATCTTGTAGGACTGAGCCCTCAATCTGTGTAATCTGATGCTATCTCAGGGTAGATAGTGTCAGAATTCAGTTGAATTGCAGGACATCAAGCTGGTATGCTGAGAATTGTTTGTTGGTGTGGGGAATCCCCTCCCACACATTGGAATTGGTACGAGAATCTATTTAGCATCTCCCAGCAGTTTTTTTCACTGCCCAAGGTTGTGACTGTTGCAGAGATGCCATCTGGTTGAATTATGGATTGTGCGAGAAAAGGAGAAAGTCTAAGAATGACCTAGCACAGCCAGTAAAGCTAGGAAAAGCATGCTCTGTCTGTAGTTCAAGGCTGGCAGACACCCAAACAGCATCACATGAAGGGTCTGTCCCCGCACTTCTATCTCTAAGTCAGATAATGTCCAATCTGTTGCTTTCATTTTCTGAGTATTCCTGAAAAGTTTTATGAAATGTTCACAGTGGTCATTTTTATAAGAAAAACAAAATTGTTTTAGGAGGAGCACAAAAGGAAACCGACTTAAACTGGTAAAGGATCGACACAAAAATAGAGCAAGGGTCCTCTGAAGATGAGGAGGAAAGGAAGGAACTCACTTAGGCTGGAAGTTAGCTTGGTCAGGAAGTCAAGTCAAAGTCTTGACAAAGAAAAAGCTGTCAAGCTTTGATTAAAATTCCCATTGCTGGTTATATTTACATGCCCATTCAGGCACTCATAAAGAAAGGGCATTTTTATTAAAAACCACTGTACATCCCTTTGAATACATTTCCCTGTACTTTTCTTTGCTCCTTTCTCCATCTTTCTATAATGATATAAATTAAAGGGCAGGGTCGTCCGGTGATACTGACGGATTTTCTCAGCTATTTGACTTGTGCTGCAACAAACCTTAATATTATTTTAGCCACGTGAGTTATTTGACCTGGAAGGATCAGCCTGTTCAATACATGCTGAGGAATTAGCTTGCTTAGCCTGGGGCAATCAATAGATTGACAAACTAGCCTTTTTTAAATCCAATCCCTATTTTACAGGAATATTAAGCTTGTGGTGTTCATACAACAAAGAGACCTGAAGCCTGCACAAAAGGTTTCACAGCTGAAAGCATATTCGCAGAACACCTTTGTACCTTTAAAGAGGTTCGCATATACACAGAACCAGCCAAAGGCAGGGGCGAGAGGGGCTAAATAGACATGGCCATTCATCTGAAATAACTATGGACAGGTTTAAAAATACACAAATACAGCCTTGAACATCTAGAAAGAAAAAAAAAGGTACTTTGTGTGAATTATCCTGTGGCTGTTGCAACTTCAAACAATGCTCTTTTGAAAACATTATGTGAGAAGCAAAATAAGTGAGTACGAAATGAAAAACTGTGATAATGCAAAGAAGCGATATTCGTGCTCTTTTCCCCAGATCTCCCACAGAGCTTTCAGGCCCCAACCCATGCTCCCCTCTGTCCGAGGGTAGCAAAGTACTTTAAGTTCCTAAGAAGCTTGCCCTGAGACTGCATAGAACCTCCTCAAAAATCAGCTTCTTATGCAAGTCTGGCTGGCAGCAGGTCAGTCGGAAGGGACGTGTCAAGAGATGTCCGGGATGCTGGTTGGGGGAGGACGGGGCTCAACCTCCTCAGAAAGATGCCACCGTTAGCCTGGTGATCAGTTACTGGGAACTGCTTAAATGCATTTCCCCCACTAAAAGCTAATATACAACGGCAGTCTCTTTAGTCATTACAGGCTCCAGGGGCCTTGCATTGGGAAAATGTGCTGCTTTCTCAAGGAAAAAAAAATATTCCTCCAGTGGACGCCTTCGCTATTATCATGGACTTTCCCATTATGGTGATGTTTATTGCCTTCCCCTCTCCCAGGTCTTCAAAAGTCCCCAAAAGACAGAACCTCATACAGTGAATTTTGATTAGAAGCTCATATCATCATTCTCCGAATACCAAGCTGGTGTGCAAAGGGTACTGTGATAGAGGCTTGAATTTCCCAGCTGGAACATTGGAATATTTCAAACAAAGGATATGATAAACAACAAAACAAGAAATTATTCGATTAAAAAAGACAGTGTGACTACTTCCCTCTAGAACATATTAATAACCCTCCGACTGATCTCTCTGATACCCAGACAGGGTGAAATCGAGCTTTTACCAGTAATCTGCTGTAAGGCCAGTGCAGGAGAAGGGTTCTGGAGGAGGAAAATCAAAGCCACGGAGGAGCAGGCACAGCGGTAACGAGAAACATTGATTACACTCCAACTCAATGCGAGACGCTGACAGCGCTCTGCGGTAGGGAAGACTGGCAACCAAATTTTGTCTCCTGAGCCCTGCCCGTCAGTAGGTGTTACTATTCATACATGCAAATCAACAAGCAAGGAGCAGAGATTAAAAGAGCCAGGAAGGCAGAAGATGCAAGAAGAAAAAGACTTCAGCTCAGGCTGCAGATCAGAGTGGCAAGCATTATCATCAACATAAAAACTCGGAAATTCTCACTCTATTGTAGGTCACAGGTGCTTTGCTCTAAAAAAAAAAAAAAAAAAAAGTAAACCACAAATTCCTTTATGTCAAAAAGCTGCCTAAATTTTGTTTTACCTTTGAACAGCTGTTCTCTCAAGTTCTAGCCAAGCCCCCTAAATCTGTCTTGATTAGTCTAATTGTGCAATGGGGGCATCTCCTAAAAATCTAATCAGTGCCCCCAACAATATCATCACTCATTCTATGCTTCACATCTTGATCTGGAAGTGCCTAGGGAATGTGTGTGAGAGTAAATAAATCTAAGAGCACATGTGATATGTAGAGGAATCACTCAGATGCCCTGGTAACATACAGCAGAGAAAACCCCATGTGTAGATTCCTATTGGCACAGGATTTTCCCATGAGCCAGTTTGTGTTTGCACTCCCTGGATGCTTCTCTGAAATGTTAAAACTCTGACTTTTCATTATGATTATGCACATACAGCATCACTGTACAGCGATTACCAATTGATGGGACATGAAGCTCCACGGCCAACATTAAAAGATATTCTCCATCTGGGGAAGTGAGTGATAGGGCAGGAACAAGAGCTCGGCATGAATGCTCCAGGAATCAGTAGAAACAGCATATGAAAAAAATGTTAACACCAGCCTGGGTTAACTGAAGGGCCATTACCAATTCCCAGGCCTAAAGCTCAAACAGTGAGGGTCAAATAGCCAAGTTTGTGCTACCCTGACACAGCCAAGCTCTGGTTTGCCGTGGGATCCAGGTGAGATGAGGGGTCAGCATCTCCCCATCTCACTTGGAGAAAAGCATTTCTTCAAACAAGTTGTGTCAATGAAATCTATTTTATTGGAAAACCTTTTCTAGGTTTTGAGGCATTTTGGAGTGGTGAGGAATAACTCTTTACATGTACACGATGCTGGTGCTGTCATACACACGGATTCATTTAATCTCACCCCACCAACGAGAAATTCTCTCATCTGGAAATCCGTTGCCATGACTAATTCACCACCCATAAAATACTCTATAATAATTATCATCTTCTGCTTGGTTTTAAAATGTGCTAATTATTTTTGCACAGGCTGTTAAAGTATCCTAAGTGCTATCAGATCTCTCTTTGGATAGAGCTGAGACAACAGAGTCCTGAATACCTGAAGCAAAGCTCTCATGCTTCCAACATTCACAATTAGTCTGTGGTCAAAATCAGATTTGATATCTTGGTGGAAAAAAAACATTTTAGAGTAAAAGAAGATCCACATTACAGAGGAAACAAAGTAGGGTCTTTCTCTCACCCAACCTCATCTCATAATTCCAAACACAGTTGTATCCCCATGTCCAGTTCCGGAGAAGAGTAGGCCTCACAATCAATAGCAAAAGCAGAGGCTTTTTTTAAAAAAAAAAAAAAAAAAAAAAAAGGTTTACGAGAAGCCAAAAGGAAAAGAATAATTAAATTAGGATCCTGATTAAATTAAAGTAGGGAGCAAATAAAGAGGCCAAAACCACATACCCAAACATTCTTTATGAATGAAATACCTCAAACTTGTCTCTTCTATTCAAAGCAAAATTCACCATCATCCAAAACTTGAAGGGTGAATCCTTCTCACATTTAACAGTAGAAAGTTGGTTTATCTTCTCATTTGTTTCCATGAAAAGATAAATCACTGTCCGTCATCGTTATCGACTTATTTTATTACATTGACAGTCTTTCTGGGTTTGTGTAGGAGACATTTTCAGCCTCTGATGAAAGAAGTTGCTCTTGTGAGAAATTTATTTCAAGTGTCCTGTTCTGCACAAATCTTAAAGGTCACAGGTGGCTCTTTTCAAATATGTCTGCAGATTTTTTGATACTACTCCCTCTGGTGGAGCTTAATTTCCCTTCCTTGTGTGTGAACTGGACTTAGTGACTCTCCTTTGACAAATAAAATGTGGCAGAAATGATGGAGCATGACCGCAGCTTCCCTCGTGCTCTCCCTTGGGTCATTGGCTCTGAAGAAGCCATGTTGTGAGATCCCTCAACAGCCCTACAGAGAGGTCCACAGAGCTAGGAACCGAAGTCTCCTCTCAACAACCTGCACAACTTTGCCAGGCACGTGAGTGAGTCCCTTAGAATTAATTCTCAGGGCGGCTAGATGTCTCAGTTGGTTAGAGTGTGAGCGCTCAACAACAAGGTTGCCGGTTCAAAATGGTGACTGGACTTGGAGCTGAGCTGCGCCCTCCACAACTAGATTGAAGGACAACGACTTGGAGCTGATGGGCCCTGGAGAAACACACTGTTCCCCAATATTCCCCAATAAAAATTTATTTAAAAAAAAATTAAAAGACTTAATTCTCAACTCCTCTCAAGCCTTTGGAGGACCACAGCCCTGGCCAACATCCTGACTACAACCTTTGCAGAAACCCTAAGCCAGAACCACCTAGCAAAGCCCTTCCTACATTCCTGAGCCACAGAAACTGTGTGGGGAAATAAATGCTTATTATTTTTAAACCACAACGTTTGGGGGTAATTTGTTATACAACAGAAGATAACTAACACAGTTACCATTAGGGATAAAAATTTATTGGGCGCCTACCCTGCTCAACCCAAGTGTGTGCGGCCCATGTACATGCATACAGCACACTTTCTGAAGAGGTCATTGTTCAATCACATTCCTGCATCTTGGGGGAAAGTTTTGAAACATGAATCTACATTGAGACTGTCAACTAAACTCATTTAGAGAAACAGGTTTTCGTCACCCACTCTTTTCTTCACTCTGGAAAGAATTTTGTTTGTCATTTAAAAACAAGTCATGCTGTTATCATGAGTGTCTTTCGAATCTGACATCATGCCATATTTATGTTTTGTCCTATTTGTTGCCTCCAAATGCAGCTGAGACACAGCAACATTTTCAAATAACAGGCAAAGATAACAAATTCGTGGAAGAAAGCTGTCACCCAATTCTCTTGGCAGCACAAAACTGAGTTTTTTAGCTAACAGGACACATAAATATTCCTGATGCCTGCTTATTCTGAATGTTATGTCTCCCTGGCTTGTCATTAACAATACAGGTCAACACCCTAGGCTCACTCTTAGAAAAGGGACACCAATGCCAACATGACAGAAGTGCCTCTGGATGGCACAACAAATCAGGCAGCTATTTAGAAAAGCTCATCTCAGGTACGAATTCTCGGGCAGTGAACAGAGCAGCCTCTTTCATCTAATTTACCCTTTATGGCTGTTTCACTTATAAGAAAGGCTTGAGAAATGCCCACCTGCCTCTTAACAAATGTTTCTCCTCCTTTTGTACTTGTTCTGTGCAAGACTGCCCTGTGCAGTGTCCTTCCTCTCCAGGAGAGTGGGCCATTCCCAACCGCAGAGCCTCTCTCCAGATTGCTAGGCAGTGTGGCTGTAGGTCAAGGGCCCGAGGGCTTGAGCTCCATCCAGCTAGGTACTAACTCCTGAGGGGAGGCAGCCCTTGGATGTTTTCTGTGCCTAGACACTGGGATTTTGAACTGTAAAAATAAAACAAGAAAATAAAGAATAAGGAAAAAAGGAAGGAAAGTAAAAAAAAAAAAAAAAAAAGGAAGGGAAAGAGGGAAATAGATAACAAATAGATCAGAAGAACTCTCAGCTTTGTATGCTGCTCTTGTTTAGCCAAGCAAAGGCCATTCAAAGAATGACACCCATCGATGCTTAATGCTTTGGGCAAGAAGTAGAAACAGTATGATTCAGCCAGCTTTGAATTCTGGCTTAGCCACTCCTCAGGTTTGTGGCGCTCAGCATGTTACCTATTCTCTGTAAGCTGCAGGTTCTCAGCTATAAAATGGGATGATAGACTAGTCCTCATCTCTCAAGGTTCTAAGGAGGTTTAAATGAGGCTTTATGGGTAACTAAACAATAGTTAGCACTAAACAATACCTGGCTTATAGCCTGCACTCAAGAGATGTAGCTGTTATTATTTTTAACATAAGTGCATGATTGCATGGCTAATAGAAGCTGGGTTTCTCAGTTAGCCTTCTGGTAAAGAACAACCACCCATCTGAGAACTAGGGTACAGAGCTTCCTGTACTCCCTGCCTTCCTGCTCTGCAGCACCCTTAATCATCTATGATCATCTATAGGTGTACTCTTACACCACTTTGCTAAACTATACCCAACAGGGTCTGAGTTAAGGCAGATCACAATTAGAGGAGAGCTTTGGGTATGGAAGACCTACCCATAGCCAGTACCACTCCAGGTAAGTCCAGACACCTGGATGGAAATGAGAGAACTCCCCCAACTCTGGTTCATAAGCAGCCTGGGGTTCAATACAGACAGCAATAACACTCTCTCTTTCCCATAAATATTTTTCAAAAAGTACGCTTTTAAAATCTTGGGAGGCACCACCTCTCAGGGTCAGCCTTTCTTATAAGCATATTTGGTAGTCACCTGCACGACCTAGTCTCTGGGGCACTGAAAAGGCTTTTGAGAGTCTGAAGTTTCTTTATCAGGGCCAACGAGTTTTATTCCACAAATAAAAATATTTCAATATGCAAATGTGACTGGGAAAAGTAACCCCAAATAACTGATATCAGATCATATTTCCTGAGAGTAAATTTTAAGAGAGTGAATGCAAAGAGGAGTAGGCAGGAGACAGATGGTGGGAAATGTCTGGGTGGGAGGTAGGACATCATGAGGTGTGTTCTCTAGGAAGTAGAAGCCAAAGCGGGATGGATATGCAGGAAATTTATTAGGGAAAGTGCCTGTGAGAGAAAATGAGGAGGGAACTAGAAGAGATTGAGAACCTTCAAGTACCATACATACAGCTCTGAGCCCGAGAGAAGGAAGGAAAGAAGACTGGATGGAAGCATCTTAGACTGTAGTGCAGTTCTGAGTTCAACGAGAAATCGGGGAGTCCCTGAGCCAAGTTGCCCATGAAGAATACCACATCTCCCAAAAACAGTGCGTACTCATTTAGTCATTGATCAGGAGCAGCGAAGGGGAATCAAGGCCTTGGCAGAATACAGTGAACAAGACTGTCTGATGTACTTGAAAGTTGCTAAGAAAGTAGATTTTAAATGTTCTCGCCACATGCACACACAGAAAATGGTAATTACCTGAGGTGTTAACTAACCTTATTGTGGTAATCATTTTGCAATATATACGGTATCAAATCATCGCGTGTACACCTTAAACTTATGCCTTGTTATATATCAACTATATTTCAATAAAGCTAGAAAAAAATTAAATTAAAAAGTAATTTTTTTTTTAAAAGAAATTGAGGGTGCGTTTCAGCGTACATCAGCTGGCGATGTCCGGGAATGTCCTGCAGTCAGAGACTGAGAAGCACGTCTAGTGGCTGCCACATGAAGGGCGGTCTGGAGCTGATGAAAACCAGCATTGTCTCTCATGTGGTGCTAGAACAGTCCCTGCTAGCTCCATGTTAGACAGATTCGTTTTTAGTATCCCTCACCCATTCACAAAGAGCCACAGCTTGCTTCTGATCCGACACAAAACCCATGAGAACCCACTGGGCCCAAACAATCCTCTTCAACCATTAGTGATTTTTTGTTTGGCTTATATCTTGGAATTCCTACCCAAAGCCCCTAGAGGATGTGATCTAGAATTGGAAAGTTTCCTGAGGGCAGCCCCTCATCTCTCCTTTCTCCCCTCTCCCACGACAGCAGCAACAAGCTTTGCATCAAGAAGACTAAATGGTCTCTGCAGCAGTCACACTAGGAATATCAAGACTAGGGTGGGCAATCTCATAGGCCAGGGAGAGCGTGAGTCTGGGAAGCCAAAAACAATGTTCTTCTATTCCTTTTTCTTTTTCTTTTTTTAATTAAAATTTATTGGGGTGACAATGATTAGTAAAGTTACATAGATTTCAGGTATACAATTCTGTAATACATCATCTGTATATCACATTGTGTGTTCACCACGCAGAATCAGTTCTCCTTCCATCACCATATATTTGACCTCGTCTACCCTCATTTACCACCCACTTTCCACCTTACTCTCTGGTAAGCACTAAACTATTTTCTGTGTCAGTGTTTGCTAGGTTTCTACCTAGACATTGGAAAGAAGGAAATTACATTATTCATGATAGTAGTCACCTAGATTTCACTTTCAAAAGAGAACTGGTTCTCTTGAGTTTTCCTGGCTCATAGCCCCTCCGGGAAAAGGGGTTAGAGAGGGTCTGTCTCCCTTTGACCCTGAATTGAGCCCTATTTGCTATGAAAGGGGCCCAGGCTCCCTCGGACAAAGTTGACTAAGAAAGCTATCTATTAGCAAATAACGGTTTCGGCTCCCTAATAGCCATCATAAGACTCCACAGGTACCTGGTAAGAGATGTGTGCTTGACTCAAGAGGTACATTAGCAGAACCTGAAGAGACATAAAGTAGGCTGTCCTGCGAGACTCACTCTGACAAAGAGCATCTCTGCAAGTCTTGTTTCATTTTAAAACAACCTTGAAGAAGTTTGCTATATTCTCTATAATGTTCCTAAGTTATAACAGGAAGTATATTCATAAATTTTATCCAGATCATATGGAACATTCAGAGCATTAATGTAGCCAGACAGGCAAAAATAGAATAAGTAACTCTACCTAGAGAGAAAAATACTTAAAGCAATATTACCCCAAACAGAAAAGTGGGAGGTGCTTAATTGTGCTAATTTGGTATTGATTTTTTTTCTTTTAAAGATTTTATACATAAATAGACAGACATTATAAGTAAATAAAGTAATTTATTCTTCAAATATACATTGGAATTTGTCTGGGGTATTTTTTTTCTATATTCTACAGAGCTGTACTTGTTTTGCATTTATTCCTGGGACCCAAGAGATATGTTACACTTATTGCAGAAATTATTTATCCCACATATTTTGTAGGGTTGAATATTCATCAATTCTTGAATTGCAGACTGTGACATTGAAATCTTGCATAATTTTTTAAAGATTTCACTTAATAACTAAGCTTAGTGTATATTCAAAACAGCATCTGAGCAACAATAGTTCATTCACCCTCCCTGGCTTCCGGCTGCACGCAGTGTGAGTCAAGTGGCTGGATCAGCTCTCTCTACCTCCTCACCCCTTTGTGTTAAACTCAGACTAAAACTCTTCCCTGGGCTGCGGAACACATCCACCCAGCCACCTACACTTCTCAAACTACAGGCCTGAGAAGAAGAAGGAGAATTTACAAATCATCTACTATATGTCTCGCATTGCACTACATTAGTGTTTCTTAACTTTTTTTTTCATTCTTGACACCCCCCCAAGAGTCTTTGTAGACACTTCTTTCTACTCACTCTCCTCCCCATAAATATACTCTATATCTGTTTATGTACTGTATGAAAATCTATGCCTTATACACAAAATGTGTAAAACTTTTTTGCTCCCCAAGAACCAGTTTTATCCCCCCGGGGGCCATTGTGGAGGCATGACCCAGACGCTTCACATTATAAATTTGATTTGATTCGAGGCAACATAGTGTCACGACTAAAGTCATGGATTCAAACCCAAGTGCTACCACTTCCTAGAGGTATGACCCTGGACAATTAACTTCAATGTGTCTCAGTTTCCTCATCTGTAAAATGGGGATAATAATAGTATGTGATTACTAAGATCATTGTACAGATTAATTTACTTAATATATGTAAAGTGTTTAAAATGTTGCCTAGAATATAGTAAGAACTACACAACTGGTTGCTGTTGTATTAGCAAACCCAAGAACGCTGTATCAGTATCATAAGTATTATAAAGTTGATTCTAACAAAGAGGAAACATATGTTCAAAGAAAGATAAAATAAGTGGCCCAAGGTAACACCATTGGTAAAAGGCAGAAGCTGGGACTGAAACCCAGATCTTCAAGACACCAAAATATGCATTTTCTGTCTGTATCACCTCCGTTATATCATGAAACTCATAAAAGATACCTCTGGATAACTCCAATCAATGCTTCCCATTGAACACAACCCACCTGAACACAGAATACTCTCTCCTGCCTTCCACCCCCAATATTTTTTTAAAAACATATATATTACTCCCTCAAACATCAAGAGACAATGTCTTTGTCTGTTCAGACTGCTATAACAAACACCATAGTATGGGTGGCTTATAAAGAACAGAAATTTATTTCTCACAGTTCTGGAGCTGTGAAGCCCAAGATCCAAGTGCCAGCATCATCGGGTTCTGGTGACAACCCATTTCCGGTTGTAGACCACCAACTTCCCACTGTGTCCCCACACGGTAGAAGAGGCACAGATCTCTATGGGTACACCCTTTACAAGGGCTCCACCCTCAAGGCCTAATCACTTCCCAAAGGCCCTACCTACTAATACTATCCTAATACTACAATGAGCGTTAGGATTTCAACATATGAATTGGGCAGGGGCGTGATGGGAAGGACACCTTCAGACCATAGCACAGAGCCTGGAGCAGTCTCCCCAGATAGACAGTAATGTTTTTCCCAGAACAGGGCACTGATTACTTTCATCTCATCTTAGGACAAGGGAGGCCATTGGGTGTCACGCAAAGCATCCTGGTATGAAAATCAAGAAGCTGATCCCAGCCCCAGGTCTACCAGACTGTGATCTTAGGCCCATCCTCCTCCTCTCTGGTCCTCGGTTTCTTCATTTGTTCTTTGAGTTGAGCCAGCTCCACAAATTCCACAATTCTGGGACCACAAAGGTAAAGTAAGAGGTGGCAACCATGATGACGGGCATAAGTCCAGGGCCATGTGAATCTGCATTTTATCTATACCTACTCAGCAAGCCAACCCCAAAGCCACAATGAGCAAGCACAAGCCTTCAGCCTGGTTCCAAGGAGGCAGCATCTCATTCCTGCACCTCTGGCTTGTCACTGCCAAGTCCCCTGAACAAAAGGGATGCTAGTCCCCATCCCAGGCCCACCAGCAGAGGAGCAGGGGTGGGCAAAAACAGCTTAAAATAACTCACTAACAGATACAGCCTCTCCAAAAATGCCATGTTTCCTTAACTTGAAAAGATTGAGTAGGGATTAATGAAATGTCATTAGCTATTAACAAAAATTATGGTTTTATGTTTACTTGATATAATGCCAAAAAGAGTGCTTATGGCCTACAAAAATCTTAAGAGTGGCAGCCAGGCATTTGTTTAACACTAGCTTTTGATAATATTGGAGTAATCTTGTGCTATGTGGTTTTGAGTTCTTTTTTTAACTTCATGTTGTATTGTGAACATTTTCTCATGGCTTTAATTAATTTTAAAAACCATGATTTTTAATGGCTATTTATGTTCCATCATAAGGATAAGCCATCAGTTATTTGGTAATTTCTCTCTCATTGGAATTTTAAATGGTTTCTGGTTTTTTTGTAATCTACGTAAAGCTACCAGAACATTCTTATAACATAGAATCTCTTTTTGTTTCCACAAAATAAATTCCTTAAGGTAGACTTAGAGTCAGTGTAGGTAAAGGTTTTCAAGGCTCTTGAACATAGTGTCAAATTACCCAATGAATACATAATACCAATTTTCACCCCAACTCGCAGTATATGAGAACCAACTGTGTCATCTATGTGCCTCAGTTTCCTCGTATGTAAAGTGCAAATAATAATAGCATATACCTAATAAGATCATTGTATTGATTAAATTAGTTAACATGACTAAAGCATTTGAAGTACTGCCTACTGTCTTGTCATCTACACTCTTCATTGGCATTTTTTCAAAATGTTCACCAATTTATTAAGCTAAAAAAATAATATATTATTACTTTAATTTATATTTCTTGAATTATTGTTGGGATTGAAAATGCTTCCATATATCTTTTTTCATGAAGTATCTGTTCACATACTTAGCTCATAAAAGGAGAACATTGAAAAATCCCCCTAATAATGCCTTTTATGATACAATCTAGTTAATGATTCTTAAAGCTGCTGGAAATTTTTAACACATCTTTGAGGCTCAAAAATTCAAACAGGTCCTAATTTTTCATTACTCAACTTTTGTTTTATGGCAATTATCACTTACTTTCCTTCAAGGCCAATAGAAAAGAAAACTAGCAGAGGTTTGACTTTTTTTTTTTTTTTTAATGCCTTTCAGCATTAGCCACACCTGACTCAGCCTGTACTGTCTTAAGGAGGCTCACCATCTGTTATTTATTTGAAAAACTGTAGGGAAATAATGAAAAGCATTGTGCAAAGGAACAAAAATCTGCTCCCAAGACTCTCAAACAACCAGACTCTCGAGGCTTCTTCGCTTTGGTCCCCGAGTCACCTCTATAGTCTGGGAGAATTTATCAAAAGTTAGACCCTGAAACCACTCCTCACACCTTCTTTTTTTTTTTTTTTTTTTTTAATTAATTTTATTGGGGTGACAATTGTTAGTAAATTTACATAGATTTCAGGTGTACAATTCTGTATTACATCATCTATAAATCCCATTGTGTGTTCACCACCCAGAGTCAGTTCTCCTTCCATCACCATATATTTGATCCCCTTTACCCTCATCACCCACCCCCCACCCCCTTACCCTCTGGTAACCACTAAATTATTGTCTGTGTCTATGAGTTTTTGTTTCTCAATTGCTTTCGGCGTTAAGGAAAGATGATATAGGAACATTTGTGACAACATGGATGGATCTCGAGAGAATAATGCTAAGTGAAACAAGTCAGACAGAAAAAGCAGAGAACCCTATGATTTCACTGATATGTGGTATATAAATCCTCACACCTTCTAATTTACACGAGGGTGACTGAGCCCTAGAATCTGCCTATTTCACAAGTTTCTTGAGTGATTATCTAAGAATCACGATGCTAAAGTATGTTTTGTTTGCCAAAGCACATGGTTTGTATTCGGTTTTACAAAGAATAATTAAAGGTAGAGTCTTTGTCAGAACTATAGTATCTACCAAATTTGAAGCATTATTATTTCTGTTAAGCATGGGTCCTCCAGTAATTTGTTAACTGAGCAACACAGATAGATAGTCAGAGAGACTTGCCCTTCACCCCACCCTCTCCCATTTCTACCTATGTGGCCTTAATAAGTTACTTAATTTGCTCAATTTCCTCATTTGGAAAGGGGGGACATCATGATACCTCTCTCATAAAATCATTCCAAGAATCAACTTAGAAAGTGTCTAACACAACTTTGGCACAAAAACACGTCAATTGTTATACCAGTGGGATGGAGACATATGCAGCCAAAGAGAAGGAGAAATCAGTCCATAGTAACAACTAATAATAATGGAACACCAGAGTTTACCAATCACTTTTACAGGCAATACTTTAGTTGATCCTCTGGACATCTCGGTGAGATAGGAAGAAAACATATTGTTTTCATATCCCTTTTACAGACTGATGCAGCTGAAGGTTGACCAAGGCTATAAAGCCATGTAGTTAGTAAGCGGTAGAGCTTGAACTTCTGACACTAGAACCCAATGTCTCAACACTTGTTAAAAACATAAAAGCAGAGTCCTAGAGACGCACAGTCCCTATAGGCATTTTATGATTGGAAAGTTTCTCTAGTGTATTCCATCTAAAGAATACTTTTTTCAGGGCTTAGAAAGTACAATAAACGGCAACAAATGAAACTGAAAGTGATTATCATTTTTTCCAGGATCATAGCTTATTCTAAATTACTTTCAGGTTTACTCGTAGTTCAAGAGAAACCATCATGGCCGTTTTCAAAACTTCTATCCTACAAAAACCGTTCGAGACAGGTTGAAAGGACGACTGAACATGCCCTCTCGAACTCACAGCCTCTCACACTACTGGTTCTTTCCTGGTTCTTCTTACAGCTCCCAAGCACCTTCCTTCGTTGCTTTAAAGAGTGTTTTCATAATATTCAGAATAAGATTTAGGTTAAATTATCAAAATGAAATTCCTCTATCCTGAAATATAAGCAGATGAAAGCAGATCTTATTTGTATTCAATTCTCTAAACTCCTGATGTGGAAGATGTTCTCATCTGCACCATCTTTCTTGAACTTTCTCCACAACCAAAAATATTATCTGAAGAATCACAAAACTATGGGAGAAACAACTCATTGAGATTGTAAACAACATATCACTCTTCACCGGTCAATGCATCATTTGAATATGGCCTCGTTCTGTGCTCCCAGCTTCAAGTCAGGACCATTCATAGTTCAGTGCTTTATAATTACATACAATTAACAGCTCGGAGGCTGAGCAGCAGAAGACTGGTAAGCACTGAAAGCTACAAATCTGTTTAGCAGTAGTATGTATTTTTTTCTCCCTTGATTTTCTTTATTGTTGTTTTGCTTGTTGCCTATTAGCATACCTCTGGGGACTGTTTCAAAGATGTAATGTTAATGAGCAAACACTTGTGAGATTGCCAGCCATTTCAGATGACTTTCTTCCCAGGGCATAGAAAGAGGAAAAAATGAACTGACACATTGTTATGCACCAAAATAGAATTATGCAGAAAATGCCAAATTATGCAAAATGTTATTTATGCAGAGCACATCCCTGAAGAATTCATGGCATCATTGATTAGCAGTGAGGAAATAGGAATAGATCTGAATATCACTGTCTACTAAAGAATCTTTTTAATACTAGAACATCGTGGATATTTCAATGCAAAAGGCAGGAGTCACTCTGTCCCTAAGCTCACAGACTAAATGATAGGGCCATGAGCTGGGGGGATAAAGGAAGTAGAGGTTTGCAAGGAGAGTAGATGTACAAAGCCCTGTCAGAGACTCAAAGCTCACTATATGATAATAACAAAACAATAAAAACAACAGTAACAGGAGCACAGTTAACATTTATTGAATACTAACTAGGTCACAGTCATTTTTCTAAACACCTCACATGCATTAACTTATTTAATTCTCACAACCATTATGTGAAGCAGGTAAAGTTATCAACCCATTTTACAGTTAAAGAAATTAAGGCTCAAAGAAGATAGATAACTTGCCCCAGGTCACACAGCAAGTAAATGAGCAAAGACATGATTTGAACCCAGAAGCTGCTCTAAAGCCCCTTCTCCTCATGGCTGCTCAAGAATGGGGCTGCGCTGGTGCAGAGTTCTAGAGCCCTGCTTATAAATTCTCAGGTTTATAGACCCTTTGAAAACTAATGAAAACAATGGACATTTCCTCAGGAAAACATACATAAGTTCATGCCAAATTTTGCAAATAATTTCAAGGGTACAGGGACCCCTTAAGGTACATCCTTGTGATGTACCCCTTGTGAAGACCCCTGTTCTAGATGAAACTAACAAATGAGGTTGATTCTGAAGACTCGTAATACAATAAATCTCTCATAAATCACAAGCCATCATGCGTGAGGTGTGATGGGACACAGAACACATGTACCATCACCCTTCTTTTCAAGAGAACTCGAAACCATGGTCCTTCCTTTTGCAATCTGATCCTGTGTTAAGATTTTGCATTTACAATTATATGTCGTCCTTGTGGTTCTAATTTGTTCAATTATCACTCATTTAATGCTTCCTCGTGGTGCCCTTACTACTCAAGAGCAGTTATTATTATTGCTTATGACAAATGGAAGGAAGGGGGTGGGAGGAATTAGGGCAGGAGGGAGGGAGGGAAGCTAGTTTTGTAATTGCCACTCAGCTATGGAACTCCTCCATTCCCAGGGTCCTCCAGACAACTCAGCTCTCATTGTGTCCTCCTTTTTCTCAGAAACTTTATTCTTCCAGAACTTCCAAGAATGAGTACCAAAGTAACAAAATAATTCGGTTTTCTTTGCAAAAAAACTTAATAATTATATTGGCAATTTACCACTATTTCCAGCATACTCATGGAAGTGGAGTCAGTAGCTGCCTCCATGATGGGATTGAGGGCTATGTCCAATGTACCAAATCCAGAGCCTTCTCAACATGCTCACAGCCTGAGAGTCATGTAAGGAGACAGGATTGAATGATAAACTCTTCCTGCCAGACTCGGGGAAGCCTTCCCAAGACACTGTTGTTTGAGCGAAGTCTTGGAGGATAAATAGGAATTGGTCAGCAAGGAAAGGAAAGGGGGTATGGCGGACAGAAGGAAGAGCAGGAGCAATAACACAGAGTGGTGGGCGGAGACCCTGAGAAGAAGTTCTGAGTCCTGGACAGGAGACTGGAAAGATGCGCTGGGGCCAGTCGATGAAAAGGCACATACCTTGGGCAAAGAAATTAGAATTTTATCCTTTAAGCCATTGCTCCTCAAACTTTAGCATCCATAAAAGTTATCTGGGTACTTGTTACAAATACAGACCCCTGGACCTGCTCCCAGAGCTTCCAAATCAGTTGGTGCATATCTGACAAGCTGGTGCTTCTAAAGCAAGTAGTCTACAGATCACACTAGTAAGAAAAAGAAAAGAAAAACTCTGCTGAAAGCAAGAGGAGGGCTGCTAGCAAACTAAATGGTTTGCTGACAGGCTGTCTTTCTACCCACTGCACAGGGGTAGTGTGCACACAGCAATCCAGAGCCCCATTTAGCCACACCCATAGTGATTCCTAGGAGTTACAGCCCCTTCCAAAGATATTCTACCCTTAAATCAAGAGAAAAGCACCATACACAGTCTCCCCACCCCCATTCATGGCCCATACTGGAAAGACCTACCCTTGGAAAGTGCCAGACTCGACGCCTGGCTTTAGCAGGTGCTCAATAAATGTTGTGAACAGAATCTCCTCTCTGGAACACAAAGAAATTCTAAGATTCTCATCTGAACAAATTCAAAAATCTCATGGTAACAAACATCCAGTGAAGATTAGCATTTCTCCTAGGACAATGCAGGTGAAAGGGCACTCCTCTCTAATGGGTTTACTCAACGTTCTTTATAAAGGGGGTTTTGGAAGTTCTTCTTTGGAGAGAAGTTGTATGAAGGCAATTATCTATCTTTCTAGGCTTCTATCAGCCACAGAGTCTCTGGCTGCTGCTGGCTGAGGTGCAAGACATTGCCTGCACTTTCATACTTAGCTGTGATTACTTTGTCTGCAAAAGTTAGTGAGAGTCTGAGCTGAGTACCTGGGAAGGTTTGGATTTATTCCCCCGATACCAAGATCAGCAACATCCATTTAGCCCTTTGGGAGAGCTGTTGAGAACATTTATGCCTTATACCCAGTGAGCACAGGATCCAATCTCAAAGGCACCAAACAACTTCTGAGAGAGCAATGCATGGCCCACCTCTGAGCTCACTGAGACCTGCTCTCGTTCAAAGGCTTTCACTGATGGTCAAACTTTTCGTGTTAAAAAAGGGAGAATTCGGCTCCCAATGCCAAGGACCCCCTCATGCAGCCCACCTCTGTACTTGACTCTCCTACTTAGGAATTCACCACACCCAAGGTCTGACTCCTTCAGACTTACCTCTTGGAAGAAATATACGATGTCCCTTGATTGGCTGTTGGGACCTAACAGCATAAATATTTGCCCAGGGTCATTCAAACAGTCAACTGATTTCTGCTGAAATAGATCAGGCTTCTCACAAGACATGCTGGAAAAGGGTAAATACCTTCCTTGGAAGATTCTGTTCAGTGTTTACTTCTCTAAAACACTCCATTATTGCACACTGAGTGAGAGAAGGGACATGGGGAGGACTCGATTTTGTGGTGATTAAATGCAGAGTCATTGTTGAAATTATTTGCATTTGTCTGACTAACACTAACTTTTAAGACCATGTCATTTAAAGCAAATTGTTGGATATTATTTTTCTGGCAGCAATAATCAGGCATTTTTCATAAAATGGCTTCCTTGCAAGAAAATCGCCAAATAATGGCCGAAAAACACCCGGCTCTAAATACAATGAAGCATGAGGAGGCAAAGTCAAGATTAAAACGGCTCTCACGCTGCGGATACAGACTGGAGTCACTGAAATGAAGTCTTGCTGTTTCCTGGCACGCTGGGAGCCGCTGCTGAGGCGCTAATGGGCTCCACACAGACCTTTAGAGTGGATTCCTTGCAGGATGTCTGTAATAACGGGGCTTAGGGGGTTACCAAATGAAGTAAACGCAGGGCCCAGTTTCTGGCAAGAACAAAAGCTTCTCTGCACCAGAGAAGATGTGCAGGCTTCTACCCAAGTCTTTGGCTGGTTCCGACAGCCTGTATGCCCTCTCGTTCCACGAGGCTAACATAATACATCCCATGAAAATCACACATGACACCACCACACAGGCCCATGGTGGGGCCAGGGAATTCTGGGATCCCAAAGCTAATTGTTTTCCTATTGCCACCAGGCCTCCCTTACCCCCACCGAATAAGGCAGTAGAGACAGTCCCTTAAAAGCTACCTCTGATTCTTGGTAATAATATCTGAGTTATATTTTCCAAGAACTACAGATTTCTAAGAACTACAGATTTAAAGCTTCTTCCAGTTCATTTCAGATATTGCTTTCAAATTTGTCTTCAATCCAGTTCAACAAGTGTGTCTTAATAGACCTGTATCTTCCCAATGCTACTCAAATCCAGAACGCGACCTCCTCTGCTAGTCAAGGCCACCAGTGAGTCAGCCCCATCCTATGTCCAACCACATCCACTGCTATTTCTCAGCAGCGCGCTCCCCAGAAGGTCATCCTGCATTAGCTCCACCCCAGCAGCTCTCCTCCAACTTCAGAACTGCCACACAGTCTCCCCATCGTATTCCTTCTGTTCTTCCTATGATGTGTCATGTTTGTTCCCAGCTCTACATCTTCCCGGAAATCTACCCAAAAGGGGCCCCTCCTACTCGCTTTCAATTTTTTCCTACATTTCCCTCAAAGCACTCCTAAATTATCCCACATTCAGCAAATTTTTGCTGAAGGCTGCTACTCTGCAATCATCTGTCCCTTCTGGCATTTGCCCCATTTAGATATTCAATTTTTCATATATGTATAGTTTCCTCCCACTGGCATTTGAAATTTATAAAACTAGAAACCAAGCCTTCTACTTCTTTTTACAGATTCACCCCACATTCATCTCACGCCTTTTATGTGCCAGTCATGCTGTCTCTTAAATGATCAAAAATGGTACTTACTATAGAATGCATATACTGAATAAATGAATAAATATTCATTGGCTTAATTAATAAACTCAGAACCTAACAGACTCGTTTGGGTTCCATAGTTCCTTTTTATTCTTGTAGAAAGGAAAAGCCTAATAAATACACATACATGCAACGTGTTTCCCCGAAAATAAGACCTAGCCGGATAATCAGCTCTAATGTGTCTTTTGGAGCAAAAATTAATATAAGACCCGGTCTTATTTTACTATAATGTAAGACCAGGTATAATTTAATATAATATAAATATAATACCAGGTATAATATAATATAATATAATATAAAATATAATATAATACTGGGTCTTATATTAATTTTTGCTCCAAAAGACGCATTAGAACTGATTGTCCGCCTAGGTCTTATTTTCAGGGAAACACAGTATATTTTTTAGCATGTGGGAGGTTATCTCTGCATAAGCGGAGATGACATCATTTTAAGCATTGAGCTTGATACTCCCCACCATGGCAGGAAGAATAGTGTTCTGAAATTATATTTGAAACAAAAGAAAATGATGGCCCTGTGTTAAGCTTGACACCCGGTCACATACACCGCACTGCAGTTCTGTCACCTGTCCCTTTTTCATGGTCAAAACATCACTCCACATTCATTTCCAGTATTGTCATCTCTGTACTGAAAATCCTTTAACTTCTCAGAAAATAGGATGCTGTTTTAGAGATTTTTCCTTATGTAAAAATTAGGAAACTATAATAAATTTTCTCATCCAGTTTATTCCAAGATAATGAAGCATTCCAGTATCTTCCATTTTGATCAAACTCACCCAGAAAGTAAATTATTTAGAAAAAGAGAAAGTGTATGTATGCATGCTGGAAAAATGGAAACTTGTCTTTGTTCATGTGAAATTCTCAGTATTCAGTTAGGCTGTTTGGGTCTTTTCTTATAAGAAAGAAAATACAATACAGAGCATTAGTCTAGATTTTCCTGGAATTTGGCAGGCATGTGGATCTTGTTTTATTCTCCATCTACTGAATCTTTTGTTATTAATATTTTAGTCTCTCAGTATGTCTCTGTTGTAGCAATGGAAAAGCATTCTGCCCTCTAGGAGCTAAATACTACATCTAATGGCTCTGTTAACATAGCCTTCAGTAAATTAGCAATGAATCTAGCTTTATCTTTTATTTATTAAATAATAAGATTGAGTTACAATTGCAGCTCTTTCTTCATTTGCTATTCAGTTCCTGGCATGCATTAACATGAATGAATGAATAGGAAGGAAGGAAGGAAGGAAGGAAGGAAGGAAGGAAGGAAGGAAGGAAGGAAGGAAGGAAGGAAGGAAGGAAAGAAGGAAGGAAGGAAGAAGGAAAGTAAGGAAGAAGGAAGGAAGGAAGGTCTAGTGATTATAAATTCCAAATAGATGCACCAAAAGAGTTGGAGGAAATAAAAAGACAATGTACTGGTTTGTGGATTACACAAATTATGAATTGTATGATGATTAACAAACATTAAGCCAAACCAATATCCCAAAATAGAGTCTCTATTCCTTTATTTGTAATAATCATATTCATAACTAGGAAGCCTATATATTGGCTGGTATTATTTTGTTAAAGACATCAAACGATTACATAATTTGATGGTCTACTGTGGTAACGTAGTATTACTTCTATTAACAAAGAGAGTGAGTTCCTACGCACAATTCTTTGTCAGAAACTTGGTTAAAATAGGAGGCAGAGAACTCCCCTTGGTAGAAAAGAAAAGGCTTAACATAAAAATGCCTGACTGAGAGAGCATTGCAATAAAAATACAGTGGACAAACATGAATGATTAATGTCAGATATTCCTCAGCTTTGAATGGGGGAAAGGAAGGTGCTGAAGTAAGATGAGGAAGACTGAGGGTGAGGACACTGAAGTCCAACCTCACAGACAGGGGTAGTCACCATATATTACACAGAAGTACCTGGAGACTGAGGCTATTTATTTCTTCAAAACGGCACAAACTCAAGCCCAGCATTGCACAATTCACATAGAACTGAGGTTTATCCTTTCTAACACTGCTGTTGTGATAGTTCTTTCTTTCCAGAAAATTTCTTAATCAAGGTATCAGCATCTATTGTGAGTTCCCAAAACTGTGTCCTTGCAGTGATAGAAGAATAAACAGAAGCAGCCACAGTGAGATTTTAGATTCATTGAGGTTTCTGAGTAATTGACTATGTAATGGAGAAATTCCTGGTTGCATTTGTTCTCAAAAACCAACTAAACTCACAGAATTGCAAGCAGCACCTCCCCCTGAGGTATCATGATACAGATAAAAATGTTACAGATTTGAGGAGAATTTAATTCTTTTCCATTAGGAATCATGCAGCAAACACAGTATATTTTTTCATATTTGGCAAATTGACAGATGACAGAGCCTGTGATAATCATGACAGATCTCCCCAATTGCCATTCAAAGTACATTCCTACCGTTAGCCTTCCATCAAGAAAGACCGCCAAGCATTCTCATTAAATGTGAGCAAGACAGATAGGCACCTTCTGGGAAGTTTTGACTAAATATAATCAGAACATGCACCAGAGAAATCAGACCATGTGTATCTAGAGGTTTCAGTGCCACTACTATTTGATTACTCCATTTATTTAGGACAAAATAGTAATTTGGTGGTGCCTGTATTATTAAGATACTAACATCAGAGGAAACTTCTGCTCAGTCGATCTGATTTCTCTCAAACCAAATTGAAAGAAATTTCTCTGATTATCACTACCATAAGACTCAGACACTCAGGGACTCTTCCAAGTTTCTAACTTTCTATTTACTATTCCCAAAGCCAATAAAATGTCGCCCTAACTATGACATTTCTATATCTAAAAATACCTACTGCACAGCTTTATATACACACCCAAAGCAGCACAAAAGTCTTGCTATAGGAGATGATACTTTTACTTGTCTTCCTCAGTATGTGAGGCCTCTTCAAAAGAGATTTTCAAATCAGAGATGATCCATACAATATCCAGATTCACCAAAAATTAAAACAATGGATACAGTTTTTGAGTTCTCCTCCGAATCTTATCACAAATGGGATATCTATAACCCATCAAAGGACTCTCTGCTTATCACGAAGAACAGCTAAGAGACTTGTGCAAGGATTACTTGAAAGTGGGCAAATTGGGCGAGCAGGGGAAGAGGCAAGGGAGCAGAGTGGAGACGCGGCCCGCATCTGTGGTGGTGGAAACGCAGCCGGCATCCGCAGCTGCAGAGACACAGGGGATCCCAGGAAGGAACAGAGAAAACAAAAGCCAGGAGATCGGCTCTTTCCCTGTATCCCACAGCTGATCTCTCCTGCCAAGGGGGCAGCATATCCAGCATTTGAGGCAATAACCTCTGCTGAGACCTCCAGTTGGGCCCTAGGTCAGACAAAGGACATAAACTCCATACCTGGGCCCCTTCCTCCCATCCCGCTCTTCCAATCCCACCCCCGCCTTTCCAGAGACTTAAACTGGCCCCTGAACTGAGGAGTAGTGTGAGATTACAGAGGAGCCTTAGTGCTCACGCTCGGGGAAGACCCATGTGCAGCTCTGACCCAGGGAAGAGGCTGGGAAGCATGTGATTTTTGCTGGGCTAGGAGAGAAGAGACTCCTCCACCCCCAGCCACCACCGTTTCTGGCCTGCGGGAAGAGTGTGACACGGCTGGGCTTGGAGAGGGAAGACCCCTCCATCCCCAGCCCCCACCCTTTCTGGCCTGCCTAGGGCAGGGCAATTGCAACTGCGGAGGCACTCCCAGGGATCAGCAGTAAGTGGCAGAAGCAGCTCCCGGCTTTCAGCAGCTCAGAAATCTCCCGCCCTCCACACACACACACACACACACACACACACGAAAGAAGTGCCCTAAGACACAGGAGAACTGGACACAGAGCTGGTGTTGCTCAGTGTGCATATGTGCAGACAAGGGCACAAACTGCACTGACTTTGTAAAAACTACCATCCAGATCCCTCAGCCCCACGCATTTAAATCTGTAGTCCCAATGTCACTCTGGGCACCAGGTGACCGGTTCTGCCTGCACAATACACAGAGGACTCTTTGGTACAGCATAGGACAACCTGGAGATTACTTGGTGAGCTTAAGCCAAGACTGGAACCGCTTTTTTGTTTGTTTTCTTTTGTTTTGTCTTTATATCTTTGATATCTTTGCCTGTGTTGAGTGTGGGTTGTTGGTTGTTTCTACATGTGAATGTATTTGGTTTTTTCTTTGTTGTTGTCATTGTTGTTTTTGTGCTTGGTGATTTGCTTTGTTCTGAAATTGCCCTACACCAGGGCCCAGCTCAAGAGGCACAAGATTCAACACACCCAGAGGCCAACTCCAGACCAAACCAGAGTACTACCGGGTTTGACCTACAAGTCACACACGCAGAGGGAATTCTCTACAGGCACAAAAGCCCATAGAGAACAAACCACATTTAAGTGGTCAACCCTCACGAAGCAGAACACCCTGCAGTGGGCAGAGCCAAGTCTCACAACTAGGCAGCCTAGAAGTCAATCCCACCTACACACAAGTGAAAAGCAATTAAAGATCTTCTCTAACAGGACAATATACACAAAACAAGAGTCACCTGTGGAGCACACGCAGAGGAGAAGAACGAAGTAGTGCAAGTCAAATATAAAGGACACATACTACATAATATAACCCAGCAAGAACTAAGAGCTCTAGGGGATCTACCTAATACATCAATGCAAACACAGAGAGTCAGCCAGAATGGGGAAACAAAGAAACATGTCCCAAATAAAAGAACAGAAGTAACCTCCAGAAATGGAAACAAATGAAACAGAGGTAACCAAATTATCAGAGACAGAATTCAGAAGACTGATCATAAGAATGTTTAAGGAGCTTAGAGACGACATAAAGAAAGATAGAGAAATCATAATGAACAACCAGTTAGAAATAAAGAATGCGATTACTGTAATAAAAAACTCACTTGAAGGAATTAACAGCAGGTTAGATGAAGCAGAGGATCGAATCAGCGACTTAGAAAACAAGTTAACAGAGATCACCCATACAGAATAACAGAAAGCAAAAAGAATAAAAACCAATGAAGATGGTTTAAGAGACCTCTGGGATAACATCAAGCACAACAACATGTGCAGCATAGAAATACCAGAAGGTGAAGAGAGGAAGCAAGGGATTGAGAACATATTTGAAATAATAATGTCTGAAAACTTCCCCAACCTGATGAAGGAAACCAACATGCAAGCCCAGGAAATGCAGAGAGTTCCAACCAGGATAAACCCAAACAGGTCACACCAAGACACATTATAGTTAAAATGGCAAAGCTTAAAGACAAAGAGAAAATCCTAAAAGCAGCAAGAGAAAGACAGAGGGTTACATACAAGGGAATTCCCATAAAACTATCAAATTACTTTTCTATAGAAACATTGAAGGCCAGGAGGGAGTGGCAGGAGATACTCAAAGTGATGGAAAACAAAGGCCTACAACCTAGATTGCTTTATCCAGCAAGGCTATCATTTAAGGTTGATAGAGAGATAAAGAACTTCCTGGAAAAGAATAAGCTAAAGGAATTTATTACCACCAAGTCAGCATTGCAAGAAATACTAAAAGGACTTCTGTAAATAGAAGAAAGATGAAAACAATCTAGTACAAATTTAAAAATGGCAATAACTATGTACCTATCACTAATCACTTTAAATGTAAACGGATTAAATGCTCCAGTCAAGAGACATAGGGTGGCTGAGTGGATAAGAAAGCATAAGCCTTGTATATGCTGTATATAAGAACTCACCTCAGATCAAAAGAAACACACAGCTGAAAGTGAAGGATTGGAGTAAGATATTTCATGCAAATAGAAATGAGAAAAAGCTGGAGTTGCAATACTTATATCTGACAAAATAGACTTTAAAATGAAGAACATATTAAAAGACAAATATGGGCACTATATAATAATAAAGGGATCGATCTGACAAGAGGACATAACCCTAGTAAACATCTATACACCCAACATAGGAGCACCTACATATATAAAACAGATACTGACTGACATAAAGACAAAGATCAACAGCAACACTATCATAGTAGGGGACTTCAACACACCTCTGACAACAAGGGACAGGTCTTCCAGACAGAAAATCAATATGGAAACAAAAGCCTCAAATGACACATTGGACCACTTGGATTTAATCGATATTTTCAGAGCATTTCACCCCAAAGATGCAGAATACACGTTCTTCTCAAGCGCACATGGAACATTTTCCAAGATAGACCATATGTTAGGCCACAAAACAAGTCTTGATAAATTTAAGAAAATTGAAATCCTACCAATTGTCTTCTCTGACCACAGTGCTATGAAATTAGAAATGAACTACAGGAAAAGAACTGGAAGACAACCCAATTCATGGAGGCTAAATAACATGTTACTAAATAATGAATGGGTCAAGCAGGAGATCAAGGAAGAAATCAAAAGATATCTCGAGACAAACGAAAATGAAAACACGACAACCCAAAATCTATGGGATGCTGCAAAAGCAGTCCTAAGAGGGAAATTCATAGCATGGGACCATAAAAGACCCTGGATAGCCTCAGCAATCTTGAGAAATAAGAACAAAGTGGGAGGTACAACGATACCTGATTTCAAATTATACTACAAGGCTACAGTAATCAAAACAGCATGGTATTGGCATAAAAACAGACATAGATCAATGGAACAGAATAGAGAGGTCCAGAAATAAATCCATGCCTATATGGCTATTTAATCTACGACAATGGAAGCAAGAATGTACGGTGGGGCAAAGACAGTCTATTCAACAAATGGTGCTGGGAAACCTGGACAGACACATGCAAAAAAATGAAGCTGGACCACCTCCTTACACCATATACAAAAATAAATTGAAAATGGCTTAAAGACTTAAATGTAAGATCTGAAACCATAAAATTCCTACAAGAAAATACAGGAAGAAACTTCACAGACATTACCCGGAGTAAGATTTGTACTGATGTATCCCCTCGCGCAAGGGAAGTAAGACAAAAAATAAACATGGGGGATTACATCAAACTAAAAAGTTTTTTCACAGCAAAGGAAACCATCAATAAAACAAAAAGGGATCCTATTGAATGGGAAAAGACATTTGCCAATGATGTATCTGATAAGGGGTTAATATCACAAATGTATAAAAAACTCACTCAACTCAACTCCAAGAAAACAAACAACCCAGTTAAAAAATGGGCAGAGGACATGAAGAGACATTTTTCTAAAAAGGACATACAGATGGCAAACAGACATATGAAGAAATACTCAACCTCACCATCAGAGAAATGCAAATAAAAACCACAATGAGATACTACCTCACCCCAGTCAAAATAGCTATCATCAATAAATCAACAAACAACAAGTGTTGGCGTGGTTGTGGAGAAAAGGGAATCGTTGTGGATTGTTGGTGGGATTGCAGATTGGTGCAGCCACTATGGAAAAAGTATGGAGGTATCTCAAAAATCTGAAAATGGAACTACCTTATGATCCAGCGATTCCACTCCTAGGTATCTATCCAGAGAAATCCAAAACTCTAATTCAAAAATCTTTATGCACTCCTATGTTTATTGCAGCACTATACACAATAGCCAAGACATGGAAACAACCGAAATGCCCATCGGTAGATGACTGGATGAAGAAACTGTGGTACATTTATACATTGGAGTATTACTCAGCCATAAAGAAGAAAGAAATCTTACCATTTGCAACAACATGGATGGACCTAGAGAACATTATGTTAAGTGAAATAAGTCAGACAGAGAAAGACAAGTACCATATGATCTCACTTATATGTGGAATCTAAAGAAGAGAATAAGTGAATGAACTAATCAGAAACAGTTTTGGAGACAAAGAGGAAAAACTGAGGGTTGTTAGATGGGCGGAGGGGTGGGGATAAGGGGGAAGGTGAGGGGATTAGAAAACAGTAGGTAACCACAAGATGGCCACTGGGTTCTGAAAATTAATTTGGGGAACATAATCAATAATGTTGTAAAGATTTTGTAAGGTATCCGATGGACACGTGTCCCATTTGGGAGACCACCTCAGGGATGATGTAGACATCTGATCACTGCACTGTACACCTGAAGCTGAACAATAATGAATGCCAACTACAAGCTTATACATATATATATATGTATAACATATATATACACATGTATATGTATAATACGTATATGTATATACTTATGCATGTATGTATATATGTACATATACATATGTATATACTTACAAGAAGCAGAGTACAGCATTAGGAATAGAGACAGTGGAAATGTAATGGCTGTGTGCGATGTCAGTGAGATAGTGGATGGGAGGAGGAGGGTTTACACAGTGTGAGGGATATAAATGATAAACGTCTAAGTATTACTTTGTTTTGTGCAACTGAAACTAATTTTTAAAAAATAAACATAAAACTACCAGGTGGAAAAAAAAAACACATGACCGAGGTGAGAAAGGGGGTTAGGTAAGAGAGCTGAATGAAAAACTTCATTGTGACGAGGGATCCTTAGCAGGGTGAGGAGAAGACAAAATGGGGTGCTTCTGGTGGGGGTCTTTAAGGATGACCACAGAAAGTTGAACATAAGCAGAACATTAATGTACGATTGTTGAAAGACCTAGAGACATGAGCACTATTTGAACCAAATTTGAATGTCATTAGGCTGAATATAGAAACAGAAAACTGAAAAGGGTGTTATAAACGCATGCTCACTCACCCTCCTTGTTTGAGAGGATAACAAGAGAGGGGGAAAGCTGAGAAACTGAAACGACGAAGCTTCACCATCTAATCCAACATGTCCCAGGGATCCTTGAGCTGTGATTGACATGAGGAGGTGCTGATGTCTGGGGCAGAATCCCAGGGCCACCAGGGATGTGGTGACCACCAGGACCTGGGGGTTCCTTGCGCAGATGTGCCTGGGGCATCTTTAGAAATAGATAACTGAACATTCAAGCCACACCTACCACAGAGCCTGGCCTGCTGGAACTGTGTACCTTTCAGAAGATACTCTATTACTTGGAAAGTACCAGCTTGCACCCAGTCCATAATCGCGCCCATTGGTAAAGTATAGAAAAAGAAGCTGAAGACCTCACCCCCTTGATGCACAAGACCTCTCCCAAAATTGAATTGTTTTTAGATAATAACCTGAAAGTTTGATAGTGTTCAAAGATGGCACTGCAACACCATCCAGGTGCACAAATATTGGTGAATAAACTCAAGTGTTTCTAGGTAGAGCTGAAGAATGCCAGTCAGTCATATTGGATGCATAAAGCCCATCGTGTGCCAAGCAATTAGCTGCTCTTCGTCAAAGGATGAAGCCCAGTAGTTAAACACAATAGGACATGTGCCTCCAAAATGGCAGGAAGACACAGGTTCTTGCTCCACCCTAGTAAATCATGTGACTTGGATAGGTCCCTTCCCTAGGCCTTAGTTTTCTCATTTGTAAAATGAGGTATTGGGACTAGATAATCATTAAAATTCTTTCCAGAACTTTCCATTTTTGAATCTGGGGTTTTTTGTTGTTGTTGTTTTGTGTCTTCGTGTGTGTGTGTGTTTTGGAAGCTTCAGCCATTCTTTCCTGCTATGACTAGATTCAACACTACATCCAGGACCACAGTAAATGTGAAGGAAAATTGGCTTTATGCCCATAAATGGTCCTGATGCTGAGGTGGAGGGAAAGAAAACCTTTCCTCTAGCGTAGGGAGAGTGGAGACAACATCTGGCAGCATAATAAAGAATGTGGTTCTAATTTCTTCCTGGTATTCCTTCCCCCTCTAGTCCAAAGCTGCCCATTACTGACTTAGGAAGAAAGTACTAGAAGCTGAAGCTATTTCAGTTAAAACTATCTATTAGTCTAATTGTGAGGAATGTTTATTAAAAGGAAAAAAATCTGTAGAGCATCGAACTACAGATTGTCTGCAAAGCGGCCGATATGGTACAGCTCCATAAACTTTACTACCTAGTAAAATCCATGTCTTAAAACTCTTGGCGGGCCAGCCCAGTGGCTCAGGTGGTTGGAGCACCGTACGCCTACTGCTGAGGTCGCCAGTTTGATTCCCACATGAGCCAGTGAGCTGCCACCCTCCACAGCTAAGATTGTGAACAATGGCTCTCCCTGGAGCTGGGCTGCCGTGAGCAGCCAGAGGTCAGCGTGAGCTGCCGTGAGCTGCTGTGTGCTGCCATAAGTGGCTGGCAGCCAGTGTGAGTAGCCAGCAGCCATCATGAGCGGCCAACAGCCAGTGAGAGCTGCCATGAGCTGCTGTGAGCGGCTGACCGACAACTGGTGACTGACGGCCTCAGCTGGGGGGAGAGCAAGGCTCCTAATACCAGCATGGGCCAGGGAGCTGTGTCCTACACAACTGAACCGAGTGGGGGGTGTGGGGAGGCAGAAGAAGGGGGTAAAAACGGGGGGGGGGGAACTGTTAGCAAGAGCCTTCATTTGATTGACTCAGACTTGTTTCTTCCCTTGGCTAGCCCAGAAGAATTAGTGCCATGAATAATATACTAGGCACTTGCTTTTTGTAGTAGATGCACTGTTCTTTGTACTATTCTAATGCTTTGTCACATAACAACTGCCACTTAAACAAGCAAGCAACTGTTTACATCTTTAATACATCTTAGATTCAAACTAAGTTCAGGATCATTTGATTCTTGAAGGTCCTTTTCTCCCTTGGCTCTTTGATTCTCTACCCTCTATGATATATATGTTTATACAATCAGCAGAGGAATGATTATTTAAAGTGTGAATCTTTTTCTGAAATGTGTTGTCTGTTGAGTTCCGATGAAATACAGAGCAGTATATCAGTATCTTACTAGTTTTGGAATGCAGATTCTGGATGGCAAATCTTACATTTCTTTCCATTTTCTTTGAATTGTTAAGAAACTGTGTGTGTGTTTTCTTTTAAATGTATAGCAAGTTCTGAAATTACCATGTACTAGCTTTAAAAAGGTCCAAAGTGCCTCTAATAGGAATGCATTACAATGGAAAGTAGCAAGAAAGGCACTGAGCATTATTTGGAATGTAGTTTTGTTTCTATTTTGGTTTATCTTATCACTCCCTCAGTCTGTGCTGGATAACAAGTTTACATTCATCCATGCACTAACCAGTCAGAGAAAACAGAAAGCTCTACTCTTGGAGAGCTGTGGCCCCCTTGAGAAAACAGAAGCTTTCTGTTGAATGGTTTCTGATTCCAGCAATGGTGGAAATGCCATGTAGGACAGTTTCACCACTCTTTTCACAAAAAGTATTTCATGCCTCTTCCCTTGTCCCTTCTGTAAGAGCTCCATTGAACATCAAGACTAATAGTCTCTTCTAAATAAACAAGAAGATATTGTACAGCACAGGGTATGATGAAGTGAGGTGCTACTTAATTCTTCAGCCTTCCAGAAGTACATGCCTTTGCTCTTGATTATTAAAAAATGTAACAATAAACCTACTGTAATAGTAATAATCACTTACTGTTATATTTACATACTGTGCTAATGTTTGACATACATGAGCTCACACACACACAGACTCTAAGGGCCATTACTGTCCCCATTGGATAGGTAAGGAAATTAAGTCAGCAAATTTAATTAATTTCTGAAGATCACATAAAAAAAAACAATTGGAACCAAGACGATGCCCAGTCTGATCCTAAGCTGGCACTCTTAGCCGTCATATATGCTGACAATAATCAGAAGTCACCTTAGAAAATTGACAAACGAGTTAGAATCAGTGTAATGAGGAAAATGCACTGTTGCTTAAAGAGCTTTCTGAAAAGTTCCTCTCAGAGAGAAAGCTGTCTTGATTACGTATACACCTTAATAAAAAATTTTTAAAAAGTTAAGACAGTAGGTACTTACTATGTGCTACACATTTTTCTAAGTGTTTTACATGTATGAACTCATTTGATCCTCATTACAATTACCATTTTGCATGACTACAATCACCACCTTATAGGTAAAGAACCTGAGGCAGGTAGAAGTTAAGTAACATGGCGGGGCACACAGCCAGGAAGTATGGAGACTCCATTTGGAACCAGGTTGTTTGGCCCTAGAGTCCACCCTCTTAACACAACACTATGATGCCTCTTCTTGACGGTTATGGACGTGTTAGCTTATGAAAATAAAGTCCTAGGAACAGAACCTGGATGAGCAAAACCCAGACAACGAAACAGCTAAGCTGGCTCTGCACAAGAAATTAACAGGAATTTGAGGATATAGGAAAAGGAAAAAAGACAAAGAAAGACCCAAAGTCATCACAGAAACCTGCCATCCAAGTTCAAATGATGAACAAGAAAAATATCAGAGGTGGGAATAGACAGAGGACCATTCAAAAAAATGTGTCATGTTTTATTTTAAGCTGCTTGCTGTGCTGCACTTCCAAGTAACCACGCCATGACACGTAGAGCCTTGAGAGGGGGTACTTTGGGGATCAATGGAATTGGGATGGTGTCTGGCAGAGAGCTGCAGTATAGCAAAGAGTCAGAAGGCACAGGAAGTAAATTGCCAAAAGTCAGCAGAGATGCTTGGGAAAAATGGAACCATCCAAATGCAGTAGGAAAGTAATTCAAGTGTTAAACTGGGTAGTGATACGATCAAACGAAAGCTGCACATTTTAAAAGTTCAAAAAATAGGTGAAGAAGGTATTCAAATTATGTTTTACTTTCTTGAGCTAAATGAAGGTCTATGGTGTTTTTCAGTTGATAATAAAGAAAGTTTCACTCCCACAACTAGATCTATTCTGGAGCGGTCTCTAACCATCTTCATGAAGGATATACATTTGCATGGTATCCATCAGCAAAGGTCATTCTCTGTAACTATGAGACTGGACACATAGTTAGAACCTTCTGTTTATTGTGCTGATTCAGAGTTCCCAAAATTATTTTATTTATTTCAAATACACCTTCAGTGTAGGTCAAACACTGTTTCAAGGACTTTACAAATATTAACTCATTTAATCATCATAACAAGTCTATGAAGTGAGTACTATTATTGCCCCCATTTTACAGATGAGGAAAACGAGGCTGAGAAAAGTCACATACCTAGTAAGTAATAAATGCATGATTTCCACCAGCAGACTGGCTTCATAGTCCATGCAGGCAAACCACTGCCCCATGCAGCCTATCATAAAGAAAAATGCTCTAGAAAGAGCACAGATCTAAGTTGAGCATGACATGCACTAGTCATCTGAACAAACACTCATCAAACCTGGGCCAGGCTGGGGATAGAACCATGAATATGGCTCAGTGCCCAGTCTGGTAGCAGAACAGACAATAACCCCGAATCAAAATCCATGCGAGAGGAGTGAAGAGCGAGGGTGTTTGCAAACTATGGGTGGACATCTCACTCCTCTGGGACAGAGAAGCAACCAGCACAGAATTCCTGCAGAGGATAATGCTAGGGCATCCATTGAAGGATAAGTGGAATTTGATCAGCTGAACTTGTCAAGGAACATGAGAAGGAAGGAACATGAGATTGTATAATGGTTTTGTTTAGGGAAGAGCAAGTTGGTCAACTTAGCTAGAGATCAGGGGTCACTGAGAGGAATGGCAGGAGATGAACCTGGAGAAGTAGGATGTTTCAGGCTTTTGTCTAAGCAGGACTGTCCCCTGATAAACACTCAGAGAACAGCCACAGTCTCAGAAAGCACCGTTCTGCTTCTGTAACTGATCAGACGTAAGACATCCTGAAAATAATGGGCCAGATGTCTCTGGGATTGTTAAAGTGTTTCTTTGGCCAGAGACCTTTGTTAAATCTTTCTCTCCAAGTCCTGAGTCTTTGCCCTGGGGCCCAGTTTTGAAACTGCAACATCCCCCACATTCCTTCCCCATGGAGTTGGCATCCAAATCTTGTGAGTCAATTTTACATTAATCCATGTAAGATGGTGCAATACCTTACAAAAAGAGTGACTACCTCAGGACTTCTGTCCTGAAAAATAACGGAACTCTATACCAAGGATAAAAATAAATCCCTAAATCCCAACGCAATCATTTTGAAACACTAAATCAACTTCTGTCACATAAAGACCCAGAGCAGTGTTTCAGACATGCATGCATGAATCTTCAAAATACCTCCAGCCATTCTGGGTTTTAACATATCTCCTATAATGGTAATACCGTGTTTCCCTGAAAATAAGACCTACCCGGACAATCAGCTCTAATGTGTCTTTTGCAGCAAAAATTAATATAAGACCTGGTCTTATTTTACTATAAGACCGGGTATAATATAACATAATACAATACAATACAATACAATACAATACAATATTATAATATAATACTGGGTCTTACATTAATTTTTGCTCCAAAAGACACATTAGAGCTGATTGTCCAGTTTGGTCTTATTTTCGGGGAAACGGTAGTAAAAACAATTCTACTTTTTAATTAATTGTTTTGATTTTTTAAGCATTATTCCCGGAAGAGACTTTAAGCTATTAACATAATTTGACAAACCTAATTACACACGCTCATATACACTTCATACATAAATACCTACGCATTTGTATGTTCAAATGAAAAGGCCAAGTTGGAACTGGAACTAAATGGGCATAAAATTAATTAACATGACTTTATGTTATTTTCTACTTAATGAAAATAGCTTTGCAGTAACTTTTATTCTTGATGGCTTCCAACGAAACTACAGAGAGAAATAATATCATTTAGCCACAAATATTGCAAACAGAGTGAAGTCGGCAGCATGGCAGCGTGAGAGGACCTCCAAGTCTCTCCCCTTGAACTTACAACAAGTTGGACAGCTGTAATTCAACTAAGGACCCCCTGCTCAACACACAAACACATCTGAGATATCCCACAGAGACATCTGAAGGTGGGTGTATCTGAGCAAACAGCAGAGTCAGGACTGAGAGAGAGAAGCACAGAGAGAAGCCACGCACAGCCCGGTGCTCATCATAGCCCCACTGGACGCCACGGAAATGAAAGGCTGGGAGGCAGTCCCCACTGGACACACTAGACCTGAGGAGAAGCGGTAGCAATTGGACCTGGGTGGCTGGCACACATTGAGGTTGGGCCCAGGGTCAGAGGCAGAGAAATGGCCAAAAAAAGAAAAAATCGCAGTGCTCCAAAGCCCACCAGCATTGAACACAGGATTCCACAGACAGGGAAAACACCCACTCCACCCACCTGAGGCCTACCTGGCAGCAAGAGCTTCTCTCAGCAGATCAGGAATGGGCTGAGGAAAAAAAAAAAAAAAAACTTTCCAGCCTAAGGGTCTCTGCTCCTTGTAGCTAAGCCCACGAGGAAAAGCAGAATCTTGGACAGACAAATTCACACCCCCATCCCTTGCCCACTCATCCTCCCCATATTGCAGCGCAGCCTACTAGGTTGGAGTAGCTGAGCCAACTTGCAGCAGCCCTGAAGGCAGCTTCTGGCTACAAAGGGGCAGCACCCCCGAGCACACAGTTAGATACATACAATGCCCCTTCCAATCTATGGGGTGCTGCCCTGAAAGGAAGGCTGGACCAGGTCATGGAGAGGATACCCACCTCCTGGGGAATATGGCGGATTTTCTACTGAGGAGGTGGCACCATCCCATACAGATCCCAGAAGCCCCAGCCGTGTAGGTAACAGCAAAAAAAAAAAAAAAAAAAAAAAAAAACCTGTGCTTCTGCGCCACCTACTGGAAAGCAAAAGAAATACCTCTACTTATCAACTAAAATTCTTCTAAAAGGCAGCTTTTATTTCTACAAATGCCCAGAGAAATAATCCATTAAGCACAATGAATAACCAAGACAACAAGGGAATTCAGAAAGAAAATGAAAGATCTCCAGAAAATAAACTTAAGTACATGGAAATATGTGAGAATTTGAGATTGTAATTCTGGAAAAAATTCAACAAGATACAAGAAATCTTAGAAAGGCAACTTAACGAACTCAGAAACAAAATAAACAAACAAAAGGAGTACTTCACCAAAGAGACTGAAACTATAAAAAAAAGAACCAAACAGAAACTCTGGAGCTAAAGATCTCAATAAAAGAAATGAAGAATGAACTAGCAAGCTTAGGAAACAGAACAGACCAGATGGAGGAAAGAACAAGTGACACAGAAGATAGAAATCTAGAAATAATTCGGTGGACAAAGAGAGAGAATCTAGAGTAAAACAAAGAAAAGAAAAGAACAAAAGAAAAAATTCTATGAGAATTATATGACTCCATTAGAAAGAGCAATATAAGATTAATGGGTATACCAAAATGCAAAAAGCAGCAGAAGGGAACAGAGAGCCTATTCAAACAAATAATTGATGAAAATTTCCCAAACCTTTAGAAAGAATTGAATCCTCAGATACAAGAAGCTAATGGAACACCTAATTATCTCAGGGCAAAAAGGCCTTCTCCAAGGCACATTATAGTAAAATTGTCAATAATTAATGACAAAGAAAAAAATTCTCAAGGCAGCCAAGGAAAAGAAGGCAGTAAAGGCAACCCCATTACATTATCATCAGACTTTTTTGGCAGAAACCCTACAAGCTAGAAAAGAAGGGAATCAAATATTCAGATTATTGAAAGAGAGAAATCACCAGCCAAGAATAATATATCCAGCAATATATTCTTTAGGAATGATAGAGAAATAAAGACTTTTCCAGACATAAAGAAGCTGAGGGAATTTACCACCACAAGAGCTTCATTATAGGAAGTACCAAAGGGTGTTCTTCTACCTGAAACAAAAAGGTACAAAACTATAACAAATACATGAAATTGCAAAACTTGTTCAGAATAGAGTATCAAACACTTAAATACAACATAAAAGATAAAGGTGGGAAAAATGTTTTTTAAAAAGAAGACTTGAAACTAAATATAAAATATAGAATGTCAACTGTAATTGAAAAATTAAAAAAAGAAGACAATAGATATTACAATTTGGAAATGAACTCACAGCATAAAAATGGGTAATTTGTAACAACAAAAACATAAAAGGGAAGGAAGGGGTAAAGGATTGAATTTGTACAGGTTAATAGAGATAAGATGCAATCAGAAGAAAAAGTATTATTGTGTATATGAAACTTTCTTTTGCATAAACCTAATAGTAACCACACAAAAAAATCTAGAACTGAGACACATAACATAAAAAAAGAAAAAGCAGAGGGAAAAAAATCATAGAATACCACCAAACTAAAACAATACACAGAAACACAAGGAAAAGAAATAATGAAGACATATTGCTACCAGAAAACAAAAGATAAAATGGCTATAGGAAATCTTATATCAATAATCACTATTAATGTAAATGGACTGAACTCACCAATTAAAAGGCACAGAGAAGTAAAAAACAAAACCCACTGTATGCTGCCTTCAGGAGACAGATCCAAGCTACATGGAAAAACATAGATTCAGAAGGGATGGAAAATGATACTCCAAGCAAATAGCATCCAGAGAAAAGCGGGTGTAGCCATACTGATATCTGACAAAATCGATTTCAAACTAAAAAAGGTAACAAGAGACAAAGATGGACACTTCATAATGATAAAGGAGACAATACATCAAGAAGACGTAACACATCAATATATACATAACCTATCAATATCAACCTGTGAGCACCAAAACATATAAAGCAACTACTAAAAGAAATAAAGGGAGAAACTGACAAAAACACAATTATAGTAGGAGACCTAAATACCCCATTGACAGCTATAAATAATCAAAACAGAAAATCAATAAGGAAATATCTGCCTTAAATGACACGTTAGACCAAATGGACATAATCGATCTTTACAGTTTTTCATCCATCTTTAGCACACATGAAATATTCTCAAGGATAGACCATATGTTGGGACACAAAACTAGCCTCAACAAATTTGAGAAGATTGAAATTATACCAAGCATATTCTGCAACCATAGTACTTTTTGAAATTGGAAATCAACTGCAAAAAGAAAGCAGGAAAAACCACAAATATGTGGAGATTAAACAGCATGCTATTAATGATGACTGGATCAAAGAAAAAATAAAAGAAGATACATAGAGACAAATGAGCATGATAATACAAAATATCAAAATTTGGGGGATACAGCAAAAGCGGTATTTAGAGGAAAGTTTATATCATTACAGGCATAGCTCAAGAAACACAAAAATCTCAAGTAAACAACCTAACGTTTCACCTTAAAGACCTAGAGAAAGAACAAACAAAGCCCAAAGTCAGTAGAAGGAAGGAAATTTTTAAAAAAAAGAAAAAAAAAAGAGCAGTATTAAACAAAATAGAGAACAAAAAGCCAAAAAGACCACAAGAAAAATTAATGCTTCAAAGATTTCTTCTTTGAAATGATTGATAAAATTGACAAACCTGGGGCCAGCCCGGTGGCTCAGGTGGTTGGAGTGCCGAGCTCCTAACACCGAGATTGCCAGTTCAATTCCCACATGGGCCAGTGAGCTGTACACGCTACAGCTAATATTGTGAACAACAGCTCTCCCCGGAGCTGGGCTGCCATGAGCAGCCAGAGGTTGGTGTGAGCTGCCAGGTGCTGCTGTGTGCTGCTGGTGACCACAGTGAGTGGCCAGCAGCCAGCATGAGTGGCCAGCAACCATCGAGGGCTGCTGTGTGCTGCCATGGGCTGCTGAGTGCTGCCGTGGGCTGCTGAGTGCTGCTGTGGACTACCATGTGCTGCCATGAGCAGCCAGTGGCCAGAGTGAGTGGCCGGCAGCCATCGTGACCAGCCGACAGCTGGCAAGAGCTGCTGTGAGCGACCTACCAACAACTGGCAACCAACTGCCTCAGCCGGGGGGAGCGCAAAGCTCATAATACTAACATGGGCCAGGGAGCTGTGTCCTACACAACCAGACTGAGAAACAACGGCTTGAACTGGAGTGGGGGGGTGGGGGGTGGCAGAAGAAGGGGGAAAAAATTGACAAACCTCTGGCTAGACTCATTAAGAAAAAAAGACTCCAATAAACAAAATCAGAAATGAAAGAGAAGTTACAATGGACACCACAGAAATACAAGAATACTATGAAAAGCTAGATTATAATGCTAAGTGAAACAAGTCAGATAGGAAAAAGTAGAGAACCATATGATTCACATATGATTCATATTTATATATGTGATATATAAAACTGAAAACAACGAAAGAACAAGACAAACAAATGAAGGAACAAAAACTCATAGACATAGACAATAGTTTAGAGGTTACCAGAGAGTAAGGGAGGAGGGAGTCTCTAGAAGAGGGTAAATGGGGTCTAATATACGGTGATGGAAAGAGAACTGACTCTGGGTGGTGAACACACAATGTGAGATATAGATAATGCATTATACTGAAATCTATGTAAATTTACTAACCATTGTCACCCCAATAAACTTTAATTTAAAAAAAAGAATACTATGAAAAGCTATATGCCACCAAGTTAAGTAACCTAGAAGAAATGGACAAATTCTAAGAAATATATAACCTTCCTAGGCTGAATCATGAAGAATTAGAAAATCTAAATAAACCAATCAACAGTAAGGAAATTGAAATAGTCATCAAAGCTCCCAAAAAGTACAAGTCCAAGACCAGATGGCTTCACTAGTGAATTCTATGAAACATTCAAAGATTTAATACCTATTCTTCTCAAATTCTTCCAAAAAACTGACGAAGAAGCAATACTTCCTAACTCATTTTATGAGGCCAACATGACCCTGATACCGTAACCTGGGAAAGACAACACACACAAAAAGAAAATTACAGACCAATATCGCTGATAAAAACAGATGCAAAACTTCGGAACAAAGTACAAGCAAATTGAATACAATAATACATTTAAAAGATAATACATCACAATCAAGTGGGGTTCATTCCGGGGGCACAGGGATGGTTCTACATATGCAAATCGATTGACATGAACCACCACATAAACAAAATAAAGGATAGGCAGAACAAAGTCCAGACGGTGAGCAGGTGAGCAAGCAGGAGCCATGGAGGTAGGGAGTGGCAGAGAAGCTGGCAGCAGCCCAGAGGTGAACCTGAATGATGCCGCTGAGGTTCCTGCAAACTTGAACGTGTGATTGTGCCCTAGCAACGCTGCCAGAGAGATGAAGATAGTCACGCCGAGATGCGATTCTACTCCAACAGCTGCCACCTGTGCTGCCATGTCCGGACCAGCACCATCCTTCTCGGCGTCTGGTACATGATTACCAGGGCCCTGGTACTGTTGATTCTCTTGAGCACCCTGGCTGATCCTGACAGTATCGCTATTCAAGTTCTGAACTAGGAGGTCAATTTGAGTTCATGGATGATGCCAACATGGGCATTGCTATTGTAATTTCTCTTCTCATGGTACTGATATGCTCAATGGCTACTTATGGAGCATACAAGTACACCCTGCTGGGATCATCCCATTCTTCTGTTACCAGATCTTTGATTTTGCCCTAAACACTTTGGTTGCAGTCGCTGTGCTTGTTCATCCAAATTGCATTCAGGAACACATGCGATAGCTGCCTTCTAATTTTCCCTACAGAGATAATATCATGTCGGTGAATCCTACCTGTTTAATCCTTATTATTCTTCTGTTTATCAGCATTATCTTAATTTTTAAGGGTTCCTTGATTAGCTGTGTTGGAAGTGTACAGATACATCAATGGTAGGAAATCCTCCAACACCCTGTTTTATGTTACCAGCAATGACACGATGGCGCTGTTACTCTCGTATGATGATGCCACTGTGAACGGAACTGCCAAGGAGCCGCCACCACCTTATGTGTCTGCCAAAGCCTGAAAGTGGCGGGAAGCTGAGAGCCTGAGCTTCACTTTTCAGATATCAGAAAAATCGTCCCATAATTTCATTTCTGAGATGAGCTCTCTGAGTTTGTTTATTGCTGAAATGCTAGAGTTAAAATTTTAAATGTTAAGTGGAAACCCTCTGTAGTTTTAAACATATATTTTAGCTAGAACACTGATAGATTACAACTGTAAAGTTCTTTCTGTAGGGGTGGGTGCAAGGAGCTTACCCAGTCTTCCTTAGACTTCCGTGGGGCCTAAAACTTCCCAACAACCTGGATAAACCTTGAGTCAGAGAAGTCTGGTTTTGTACCTGCTGGGCCCCAAAGGTGGAGAATTAGTCACATTTTTCTCCTTTCTGTTCCCTCTGTCTCTTTTGAAAGTATAAAATGAAATCAAAATTAGACAATACTTTTCTTAAGCTATTCCAGCGTGTAGAAGAAACCATATGAGAACAGAATGTTAATTGTGTAATCATTGCTCTAATTAGGTAAGTAGGAGTACATATACATGTATAAATAAAACAGGAATTTCTTATAGATTCTTTATGACTTAAATTCAGTTACAATTTGAATTTGTTGGTCAAGGATTTTGTCCATGGGCTAAATTGAGACCCTTCAACAATCCCCAGCAGTGAGAGAGTAGTCATTACCCACAACTGTTCTTGTACCCCTGTCTCTGAAGTCATGGAGTGGTGTGTCTCATCCACGTTAGAGGGATGAAACTGATTTGTTTAGCACTGCGTGGTGTCTGCTGCTCCCTTTCTCCTGGTTTCCCATCCCTGCCCAGGGCCCCCTTTTACTAAGAGTTCTACTCTAGCCTGATTCAAGGAGGACATCATCTCACTTTGTCAATTGCCATTGCTGATATGTATTTACCTAACAGTATTTTTTAAAAACAGATTTTTTTCTTCTGTCCCTGAAAGGCACATCGTACTATTTTGAAGTTCAAAGTATGCCTAGTCATCTTTTAAAATTAGTGTAAAACAGTCTTCAGAAAGATGCAGAGCAGTGCTTTCCTTGTGGAATGCCCTTATCTTGACTACGTGTATTTCAAGGGACTTTTCATGTGTGGAAATATGTATTCACATGTGGAAGAGTCACAGCTCTGCTTTTTTTCATTATTGAATGTGCTGTAAATGTGGGCTTTTACAATTAAAGTGAGATTTGCCCACACCCAAAAAAATAAATAAGTGAAAAATCAAAATCATATGATCATGTTAATAGATGCAGAAAAGGCATTTGACAAGATGCAACATCCATGTATGATCAAGACACTCAACGGAATGGGTATAGAAAGAATGTACCTCAACATAACAAAGGTCATATATAACAAACCCTCAGCTAATATTATACTAAACGGTGAAAAACTAAAAGCTTTTCCTCAGGAACAAGACAACGATGCCCAATCTCACCACTGTTGTTCAACACAGTACTGGAAGTCCTCGCCAGAACAATCAGACAAGAGAATGAAATAAAAGGCACCCAAATGGGGAATGAGTAAGTGAAATTGTCACTTTTTGCAGGTGACATGATTCTACATATAAAAAACCCTAAAGACTCCACCAAAAAGCTAATAGAAACAATAAACAAATACAGGAAAGTTGCAGGATACAAAAATCAATGCACAAAAATTCATTGCATCCCTATATACTAACAACAAAATATCAAAAAAAAGATATGAAAAAAATCCATTTTCAATTGCAACAAAAAGAATAAAATATCTAGGAATAAACTTAACAGAAGATGTAAAGGACCTATACACTGAAAACTATAAGATATTATTAAAAGAAATTGAAGAAGAAATGGAAAGATATCACATGTTCATAGACTGGAATAATCAAGATAATTAAAATGGCCATATTACCCAAGGCAATTCCCATCAAAATCCCAATGGCATTTTTCAAAGAAATAGAACAAAAATTCATGATTTGTATGGAACCACAGAAAAACTGGAATAGACAAAGCAGTCCCAAGAAAAAAGTACAAAGTGGGAGGTATCACACTCCCTGACTTCAAATTATACCACAAAGCTACAATAATCAAAACAATACGGTATCGGCAGAAAAACAATCACATAGAACTGACAGCCCAAAAATAAACCCACATGTATATGGACAAATAATTTTCCACAAAGAAGCCAAAAACATACAATGGAAAAAAGAAAGCCTGTTCAATAAATGGTGCTGGGAAATTTGGAAAGCCACATGCAAATAATGAAACTAGACTGCTATGTGTCATCATACACAAAAATTAACTCAAAATGGATCAAAGACCTCAATATAAGACCTGAAACAATTAAATACAAAGAAGAAAACATAGGTACTAAACTTATGGACCTTGATCTCAGAGAGGCTTTTGTGAATTTGACCCCAAAAACAAGGGAAGTAAAAGCAAAAATAAATGAATGGAATTATATCAAACTAAAAAGCTTCTGCACAGCAAAAGAAACCATCAACAAAACAAAAAGACAACCAATGGGAGAAGATATTTGAAAACAATACCTCTGATAACGGACTAATACCCAAAATATATAAAGACCTTACACAAATTAACAACAAAAAAACCAACAATCCAATTTAAAAAGTGGGCAGAGGACCTGAACAGACACTTTTCCCAAGAAGACATACAAATGGCCAACAGATATATGAAAAGATATTCAACTTTACTAACTATTAGGGAAATGCAAATCAAAACCACAATGAGATACCACCTCACACCTGTTAGAATGGTTCTTATCAACAAGACAAGTAATAACAAGTGTTGAACAGGTTGTGGAGAAAAGGGAACCCTCATATACTGCTGATGGGAATGTAAAGTAATATAGCCACTATGGAAAACAGTATGGAGGTTTCTCAAAAAATTAAGAATAGAACTACCATATGAACCCTTCTTCTGGGTATCTACCCCAAAAATCTGAAAACATTTATCTGTGAAGATACATGTACCCCAGTGTTCATTGCAGCTTTATTTATGGTGGCCAAGACATGAAAACAACCAAAGTGTCCTTCGACAGATGATTGGATAAAGAAGATTTAGTACATATGCACAATGGAATATTACTCAGCCATAAGAAAAGATGAAATACTGCCATTTACAACAACACGGATAGATCTTGAGATTATCATGCAAAGCAAAATAAGTCAGACAGAAAAGGACAAGAATCATATGATTTCACTCATATGTGGCATATAAAACAGCAACAAATGAAGAAATAAAACAAACAAAAAAATCATTGACACAGATAATAGTATTGTAGTTAGAAGAGGGGAAGGGAGATGGGGTAAGGTTAAAGAGGGTAATGAGGGTCAAACATATGGTGACAGAAGGAGACTAAACTGGATAATGAGCACACAATGTAATATACAGATGATGTATTATAATATTGTACACATGAAACTTATATAATCTTATTAACCAATATCACTCCTATAACTTTAAGTTTTTAAAAAAAATTGGATAGATCTCACAGTAAATAAATAAATCGTAGCAAATAAAAGATCTGTAGAGACTACAGGGTGGCTATGATTTTGTATGAAGCAGAATGTTAAGACAAAATCTGGGTAATTCAGGAGAGAAAACTTCAAATGAGGGGGAAAAAGAGAACATCTATTACAACCTCCCCATTGTACAGATGAGGAAACAGAGGTCCAGAAAGAGTAGGCAGTTGACACTCAGGCACAGGGCCCCTGATTAAAGACCCCAGACTAAAGCCACATTCTCTGACATCTGGTTCAATGTTCTTTCCAATTCTTTGCTTCTCAAACTAGTTTATACGTAACACCCAGAGGTTCACAGAAGAGAGTCCAAAGGGCTTGCAGTCACAGGATAAAGATCAAGTATAAAATGTACTTAAAGATTGGAAAGGAAATATCATTATTTTATTTATGACTTTTATATCATTCTAATATTTAAGTATTAGACCAATACCAAAATAGTATGGATTTGAAATGTTTTTAATTGCATGGATTTTTCAAAATACAAAAGGAGACTTCAAAGAAAGTTTGTGCTTGCAGAAGCCTCTTTGAGCACCCCACAGATTGACCAGGGAGCACTATCCCATGGCTGCTCACAGCCCAGACACAGCAGTGCTTGCTCCAGAGAATCAGGGTGCTCCATGAAGAGAGGTAAGCTCTTACCACTCACCCTCCTGCAGACAAGGTCTGACCTGCAGAGCCTAAGGAGCAGGCTATGAAAGGGAAACCTTTGGTAGGAACAAATCCCAGAGACTGGGCCATCCCTCTCCAAAGGAAGGTAGAGGAATGAGGCTGAAGTGAAAGAGGAGCCCTCTGGGAGAGCTACAAAGCAACTGGTAAGTCTCTGGAAATAAGAGCCATCCTGTCGGAGTGCTAACATCCAGAAGTGCAGAATTATCTTCTAATACTCAAGTTATAGAGGCCTTGTGTTTATTCTTAATGGCAAAGAAAGGCTCACTCCCCCACTGGACATGACGAAGCCATATGGTCAGACCCCAGGGACCACAGAACCCTGTTACCACAGGCCTCACAAGGCTACAGATCAGAGTGGAAGGAATATAGTCCCAGGACAGGGTTGTCTCCCTGCTCCCTAAGCAAGGAGGTCATGGTCATGGATCAAAGTCGTTGTGGTCACTTGGCAGCTCGTGGTCTCAGCTTCTAAGTTTCCTACTTCTACATTAACCATATCATGTTCTGTGCTACAGTTTTTCTCTCTCTCGCAACCTCTCCCTGCTCTTGGCTTTAAGAAAGAAGCTCTGCTTTCTCCTGTGGGCCCCTCCTGGCCTCTGGGTTTCAGAGGCTTCATCTGTGAGTTTTTTGTGTGTTTCATCTTCTGTTTTTGTTCCAAGCAACTAATTCTATCTTCAACATGGCTGCCCTTAAGGGAGTTTTCCTCTACCTTAGATCACTGCTAGATCACATATAACAGCGGTTTAGTAAGTTGCCTTTCCTATTTTCATCAGTTGTATTTATTAGATAAAAAAATAAATCTCTTTAAAAACATCTTTGCCAGACATGTGTCCTGTTTGGGAGACCACCTCAGGGATGCTGTGGATGCCTGGTCATGGCATTGTACACCAGAGACTGGACATTAATGAATGCCAACTATAATTTTATGTGTATAATGTGATGGCTCGGTGTGAGGTCGGGGTGGTGGTGGATGGGGGAGGGGGGATCATGGTGTGAGGGATGTAAAAATAAAATAAAATAAATAAATAAAATAAAATAAATAAAATAAAATAAAAACATCTTTGCCTAGAGAACATTTTTCCTCCTTTCTCTGTGACTAACTTTTCTCTTTGTGTGCAACTTTTTAAAAGAATTTGCTGTCTTTCCAGAATATTAAATATATTTGATTTTTTTAATTCTATTAACTTATCAGTCATAGTACCTCAAATACCACCAATAAGGCAAATTGTAATAGAACTGATAAATATCAACTAATAACTCAAGAAAGTCAGTTTAATCAGTGGTATAATCACCAGGCTCAGAGGCACTTGACAATAGAGGACAGGAGTGAGACGCCAAACTGAAAACAGGCTAAACGAAAGCCTGCTTGTTAAAGACTCCATCCTATGTCCAGGATGCTAATAGCCAGGCACATGTCTTGGCAGAAGACTGGGGAATTCTTCTGGAGAGAAACTGAATGGCCCGAGTCGGGGGGCGGGTGGGGAGAAGACTGAAAGTTCCTGATCTCTAAGCCTTCCTTGAAAACAAGGTCTGCTTATAACCTGATTACCTACAGAGAAGCCCACCTTGTTTACAGTTTTCTATCAGAGCTTTCGTGCCTTGCATTTAAATGGGAACAGACTACCAACAATCATTAGAAATTGGCGGAAAGATGGCAGTATGAAGAAAAGATATCATAAAAACAAATAGAGAAGAAACATTTGGAGGAAATAAACTACAAGGAAAAGGGGGAGAAACTTTTTGATATTCATATTAAATGGGCTCAGTCAGTGGAAAGAATGAAGTGCATTCATGAAACAGGAAAAAAAAGCTATTTGAAAAATATAGCACTGAGGGCACAGAAAGACTCACTGGAAATTTTAGAAGAGATGAAAGCAAAAAGAAAAACTCAGTATAGTTTGGAATGTGATCTCGGTCAAGGAAACCTCCAAAGTAGAACAAAAATACAAAGAAATGGAAAATAGAACATGAGGAAGAAAATTAGAGAATTAGCTCAAGAGATATAATACTGAAATAATACAAGTTCCATTAAGAGAGAACAGGGTAAAATAAAGGAGAGGAACTATCAACAATATAATACAAAAGGGACCACCAATATAATACAAGCACAACAAACGAAGAAAGGCTCATACCAGGAATAAAGATTGTAAATGTTTCCAGAAAGAAAGCAAGGCAGAGTAAAACAAAAGTAAGCAAGCTTAAGACAACAGAACTAAGAAACATGGCATCCAACACTCAGAATAGGGAAGAGAAGTCCCAGAATGTCAGCTATACATCAAGCCTAGAACTCAACCCAGAGTGGAGCAGGAGGGCAACGCTGTGAAGGTAGACTGCAGAGGAAAACAGTGGAAAAGCAGTGGAGCTGACATGCTGGAGCATGTGGAAAACAACCAGTGGTAGACATTCACAGCTCTATTAAATAATTTGGGAACTATAGCAATAGGTACAGAGAAAAAGCCAATTACAAATAAGGTATTAACAATTCCAGGAATTAAAACAAAAACATGGAAAAGACCTCCTCATTTAAGTATTGACTTTAAATTTCATTGATTATCCTGGAATGTTATAGTCAACCTGAAAAAAACAAATTAGTACAAGAAATGAGACCTATCATAATATCTTTCACTCATATTGACTCAGCAAAATAAAATATTTACAATAGTATTTACAAGTCATAATAATGTAAACACTGATTATTTAACCAAAATTTCCGACATAACTACTTTAGAGAAATGGGTGGGGTAGCTAAATCTTTGTAGTACTACTTGTTTATGTGCACATGTTACTTTGATAAAAGTAAAAATTAATTTACATGAATAAGTAAAAGCTATGGAAAATAGTATAGTTCTTCCTCAAACAATTTTTTTTGCCTTTATCTTTTTTTTTAATTAAATTTATTGGGGTGACAATTGTTAGTAAATTTACATAGATTTCAGGTGTACAATTCTGTATTACATCATCTATAAATCCCATTGTGTGTTCACCACCCAGAGTCAGTTCTCCTTCCATCACCATATATTTGATCCCCTTTACCCTCATCACCCACCCCCACCCCCTTACCCTCTGGTAACCACTAAATTATTGTCTGTGTCTATGAGTTTTTCTTTCTCATTTGTTTGTCTTGTTCTTTTTGGTTTATATACCACATATCAGTGAAATCATAGGGTTCTCTGCTTTTTCTGTCTTTCCTCAAACAATTTAAGAGTGGAATTACCATAAGATCCATCCATCCCACTTCTGGGTATATATCCAAAAGAATTAGAAGCAGGGTCTCAGGAGAGAGATGTGTTCATCCATGTTCATAGCAGCCCTGTTTGTAAGAGCCAAAAGGTAGAAACAACCCAAGTTCCATCAATGGATGAACGGACAAACAAAATGTGGTCTATCCATACAATGGAATATTTTTCAAACTTTAAAAGGAAGGAAATTCCAACACATGCTACAACATGGATGAACCTTGAAGACATTACACTACATGAAATAAACCAGTAACAAAAAGACATATATGATTTTACTTATATGAGGTACGCAGAGTAGTGAAATTCATAGAGATGGAGAGTTGTTGTTTAATGGGTACAGAGTTTCAGTTTTGCAAGTAGAAAATAATTTTATAGATCCATTACACAACTTTTGAATGTACACACAATACTGAACTGTACACTTAAAATGGTTAAGATGGTAAATTTTATATTATACGTATTTAACTATGATTTTTTAATTCTAAATGTTAATAGGAAAAAAGCACCATAGACAATAAGTGTAAGGTTTAAATTCAGAAATGAAAACATAATTAAAATATATATAAAAGAGAATTTCTTTTGTAGTGATTGACTATTTTCTTAAATAACTTTTTCTATTTTTCAATGACAGTTGTCATACAATATTGTATTACTTTCAGGGGTACAACATAATGATTAGACACTTATATAACTTATGAAGTGGTCACCCTGATAATTCTAGTACCCATCTGACACCATACATGTATATAGTTACTACAATATTATTGACTATATTCCTTATGCTATAGTTTACATCCCCATGACTATTTCGTAATTACCAACTAGAACTTCTTTCTGCTTTTTCACCCATTCCCCCAAACCCCCTCCCATCTGACAACCATCAAAATGTTCTCTGTATCTATGAGTTTGCTTGTTTTGTTTGTTCATTCATTTTGTTCTGTAGACTACACATATAAGTGAAATTATACGGCATTTGTCTCTCTCTGTGTGACTTACTCCACTCAGCACAATACCCTCTAGGTCCATCCATGTAGTTGCAGATGGCAAAATTTTATTCCTTTTTTATGGCTGAGTAATAATCAGTTGTATATATGCACCGCCTCTTCTTTACCCATTCATCTATTGATGAACACCCAGGCTGCCTCCACATCTTGGCCATTGTAAACAAGGCTGCAATGGACATATGGATGCACATGGCCCTTTGAGGTAGTGTTTTGGGTTTGTTCAGATAAATACCCAGAAGTGGGATTACTGGGTCCTTCTTTATCTCTTATGATAGCCTTTGTTTTAAAGTTTATTTTGCCTGGCATAAGTATTGCTACCCCAGATGGTTTGTTTATTTGTTTCCATTTTCATGAAATATTTTTTTCCATCCCTTTTCTTTCAGTCTGTGTGTGCATTTGATCTGAACTGAGTCTCTTGTAAGGCGAAAAGCATATGTAACAATCTTGTTTTTTTATCCATTCAGCCACCGTATGTCTTTTGATTGGAGCTTTTAATCCGTTTACATTAAAAGTAATTGTTGACAGATATGTACTATTGCCATTTTTATTATTCATATTTCAATCATTTTTTCTTCTTCTTGAAGAAGTCCCTGTAACATTTCTTATAATACTTGTTTGGTGGTGATAAACCCCTTTCCCTTTTTCTTGTATGGGAAGCTCTTTATCTCTCCTTCATTTTTTAATGATAGCTTTGTTGCATCATCTTGGTTGTAGGTCCTTACTTTTCATCATTTTGAATATTTTGTGCCATTCCTCTCTAGCCTGCAAAGTTTCTATTGAGAAATCAGCTGACAGTCTTATGGGAGCTCCCTTGTAGGTAACTAACTGCTATTGTCTTGCTGCTTTTAAGATTCTCTCTTTGTCTTTAACTTTTGCCATTTTAATTATGATGTGTCTTGGTGTGGGCCTCTTGGGGTTCATCTTGTCTGCTTCCTGGGCTTGTATGTCTATTTCCTTCACCAGGTTGGGGAAGCTTTCTGTCATGACTTCTTCAAATAGGTTTTCAATTCCTTGCTCTCTCTCTTCTCCTTCTGGTACACCTATGATAGGAATGCTGGTATGCTTGATATTGTCCTAGAGGCCCCTTAAATTATCCTCATTTTTTAAAAATGTTTTCTTTTATTTTTGCTATTCTGATTGGGTGTTTTCTGCTACCTTATCTTCCAAATTGCTGATTCAGACCTCTGCTTCATCTAATCTACTGTTGATTCCTTCTAATATATTCCTCATTTCAGTTACTGTATTTTTCATTTCTGACTGGTTAAGTTTTATGTTTTCTATCTGTATTTTTATGTTTCCTTTCTCTTTGTTGAAGTTCTCCCTGAGACCATAAGCATCCTTATAACCAGTGTTTTGAACTCTATGTCTGGTAGATTGCTTGTCTTCATTTTGTTTAGTTCTTTTCCTAGCTTTGTTCTGTTTTTTCATTTGGGACATGTGTTTTGTCTCCCCGTTTTGGCTGTTCCCGGTGTTTGTTTCTGTATATTAGGTAGAGCTTCTATGTCTTCCAGTTTTAGTGGAGTGGTCTTATGTAGTAGGTGTCCTGTGAGACCTAGTAGTACCATCTCCTTTGTGACCTGAGCTGGGTGCTCCAGGTGTGTCTCTTGTGTGGGTTGTGTGTGCCCTCCTGTTGTAGTTGAGGCTTGGATGCTGTTTGCACATCAGAATATTTGCAAATCAGAATATTTCTGCTAAATAATAAATCTCCTTTAAAATCACACAGCTGCACGTCCTTGCCCATGAGTTTTACTTAATCTATCCTGTTCATAATTTCAAAAAAAAGAGAAAGATCTGCAAATTTACACATGAGGTTTAATTCTATTTTATCTATAGAAGCCATCAAGAACTGTAATTATGGCCCACTTGAGTTTCAAATATTCATTAACAACTTACACAAGATGCGGTGTAAAGGGGGGTGAGACCCAAAGAGTTTCTGCACTTAAACTCATCCCAGACCTTCTCCCATGTAATAAAGCATCCTCCCTTGGTGCCTAAATTGGGTACTGATCTCCTGTTTTAATTAAGTAACTCAACAGCATATATTCTGGAGTATAGTTTATCTAAGGAAATGAATGAGGGAAAGGCCTGCCAACTCTCTAAAACATAGCTGGAGCCTTACCACAGATGACCTCTACACATTCTTTTACAAAATATAATTGAGGTTATAGATTTATTCCATTCTTGTCAAAAACTGGATAGCTTCCACCTGCCTAAAATATTCTCTGCCCCACTCTCTTGGGAATTTGTTGTTCAGGATTTCAAATTTTTTTAAATGACAGGCATATTCACTTTTTCTAACCCTTTGGTTAAAAAAAGAAATGTAACAACTGCCCCACCACCTCCACCTTACCTAGACTCATACTCTTAGGTCCAGGTCAGTTTTCAACTTTCAAGCCCCTGACTTAGAAACAATCCATTTATAGAAATTGTTGAGCAGACTCCTCTGCATTCACTCCCACTCTGCCCTATAGAAAGAGTGAGAAACACCTAAAACCATATCCTGTTGTCTTTACTTGTTAGGTGGCCTTGATAAGCTCATCAATTAACCATTCTAAGTATCAGGTTCTTTATCTGAAAAATGGGAAAATAAGCATATTTCACAGGATTTACGTGATTTTTTAAAAGATAATGTATATCAATTTAACACAATGCCTAGCTCTGAGTAGGTACTTTATAAATGTCAGTTCCCTTCCCTGGGGATGCAAAGCTCTTAGCAGCTTGGCCTGTACTATAACACAGCTTCCAAAGCCCAATGTACCTGAGATCAAAATCAGCCCAGAATTCACTGTTTCTAGAATTACAGGTTGGCATAAGAAAAGTTCATACCCTCCCTGCATTCTCATCTCCGTGCAGACCACCCTCAAGGGCAAAACAAGCAAACAACAGAGGCTAAGTGCTTGTGGAAGAACACTGACACAGTAGCACCCACTGCTCTAGCAGCACCTACATCTTGGACATGCAACAAAAAAGCCTCCTACCCATTCCCTGAAATTCTATATATTTTACCTTCAACAAAGAGAAGAGAAGAAGCCCCCAAACCCCAACTCAACCTCTTCAAGAGAAATGGCCTTGACTACATGCCACTCCTTACCTCACCATGGTGCCAATGAACTGTATGACTCCTCTACAAACCATTTTTCTAGACTAGGGCAAACATATTCACACACCTTCATAGCCACATTGAACGTTGCTATTAACAAAAAGAACCATAGCACAACTGTGTGCCCTCATGACAAAGAGCCACAAATTTTATTTATATAAAACAATTGTGCAATACCTACTCTGTTCTAGGCACTGCTCTCAGCATTTTACAAATAATAACTCAGATAATCCTCCATAAATGGTTAGGTAGGTAAGGTACTGTTATTTTCCCCATTTTACAGAGGAGGAAACTGAGGCTGGGCAACATTAACTGCCAAACAGGCTGGTTTCAAATTCTCTGCTCTTAATTACCAAATCATGCTACCTTCTCCTGTAGCTCAAGGGCCCTCATCAGAGTTTCTACATTCTAAGTAGGTCTTTCTGTGCATATATCATTAACAGCAAATCTAAAGGCCCAGATAGATGATAACCGTTGTTTTGCCACAGAATTAATATGGGTACATGAAAGCTTCAAATTACAGTGGACAAAAGCTGGAATGTAGAGTCAATTGGCTTGAATCCAATCCCAGCTCCATAAATTGTGTGAGTATGTCACTGGATTAGATGATTAACTATTATATATCTTTGTTTTCACATCTGCAAAACAGAGATCATAATATCTGTTTCATAGAATTATTGGGGGGAGTATATGAGATAACTTAGGTAAACTACCTAGTAATGTGCCTCTGACAGAGTTTGTGTGCAATAAGTTAAAATAGCCTTTAAACTTAACATTTGTCTTGTTGTGTACATGTTTTTTTTCCTGTGAAAGAATCACAAGTCATTGAACAAATAAAAAAAATTCTAGAAGAAACCTGATAGTCAAAGAATAATTCAAACTCTAGAAATTATAAAACTAATGATTCAATTTAATATTTAAGAACATTTTCTTGGCATGACATAAATAAATTAAATGGTTATGGGCTCAAGGGCCATACATTTTAACTACACAGAAGCAGTAAAGGAAAGTATTTTAAAATAACTTCGTTGACCTTTTAATAAAAATCAACCATTTATCACTAGAAATATCATTCTCTTGTTTCGTTTATTGAAAATGTAAAGAAGAGAGTATTACAGATGACATCTTACCAGCCCCTATAGTGTAATTGTAACATTGGTCCTTTTCCTATTTCCAGACCCTTGGTGGGACTGTTTCTCTGACCCCTTGACCTAGATATGGGCATGTCACTTGCTTTGCACAATGAAATGTGAATAGAAGTGATATGTGTCTCTTCCAGACACATATCATTTAATTACCAGAGTGAGGCTCTGCAGAACTCCATAACCATTTCCTAGGCATCACAGAAGCACATACGAGTTGGAATCCCCATCAGCCTGAATTACTGAGCGGAGCCCTCCTGCCAATTCTCATTGGTTATGTGGCACGGGCAAAAAGTAAACTCTTGTTATATTAAACTACTAAAAGTTAAGAGTTGTTTGTTATTATTACTTCATCTAGTCTATTGTAACTGACAGAATAATAGGATGACTTGTAGAAAAAGCGAGTTAATGCTGTGACTCATATCTCACTAATCTCACAAAATGGGGATTACCAACTCAACTACTAGATGTCAAAAAAAACAAATATAGTTGATGGTATCACTGTAATCTTACTCTTCAGTAAGTAGTTGCCTCTCATCCTCATTATGTATTCTAATTTTAAGAGATTTCTGTTTCTTTGATGGTAAATACTATTAAAACCTAGTTTGTAAACATCATTTGGCTCTTACAGGCATGAGGAATTGCAAGACATATTTAATAAACTTTAAGTATAAATATTTAATGCTATTTAGGCATTAAGATTATCCATTCCTATTAACACAGGCCGAAGTTGTCTGGCTAGACTAAGAAAGAACCTTTATCTTTTTGACTCTCCAGGGGGAAATAGTTATGGAGGCTTCCCACTGCTTGCCTACTTATCACAGCATCATAAGAGTTAAAATTCTAAAATATATAGGAGCCTACTGAAGAGATAAGTAGCTATTAGGACTTGACAAGCTGTAATGATCACAGAATAGGTCCCAGCCTAAAGATTCAAAGCAACCTTTCATAAGAGAAACTCACTAGAGTGCTATAAAAAAACAGGATAAGTCATATCTACTCTCACTCCACAAAACAAAAGCATTTCCTACCCAAGTCCAATGTTTGCTGGCTCAGTCACAGACTCAGCTGGAACTCTATAGGATAAACTGTAATTGACCAGCCACAAATTGCTTCTGAGTTCAGCATGAGAATCAAAAACTTTCACTGAGCCTTTTAACAAAGCTAGAGTGAGTTATAAAATCCTGGTCAATGAACAGGCTTCTCTTGATGCAACTGGTCTCTGGAAAAGTTGCATGTAAACCTCAGCTAGATATCTATATTTAGATATACTGCTAGAGATATATTTATATATTTATATTTCTAAAATATTTTATATGTTTATACATGTGAATATGTATTTTTACTAGCAAATGAAAGGGGTACCTATAGTAAAATACTTTGCATAATGACGAAACATATTCCAACATCCATTATTAATCTTAGAACGTATACCATTTGCCCTATATTATAACTTTGCATAAATGTCTTTAGATCAATCGTTTTAATAAAAACATCCAACTGCCTAAGTGTCTTTGAAAGAATAGTCATGTCAAGTGAAAATCCACAGGACCTTGAGACTGCTATTTTTCCTCATTTGCTTTGATTTCTGCCTCTGGTGAGAGTCAACAGATGAAGGGAATAGACTCTCAACTCCAAGTTAAAAGACCTGGCTTCCTGTCTGAGGCCTCATCTGGGCTCTTCAGGGGGCATGTGCGCTAGGTAAGTTCTTAACCTCTCTGAGACTGTTTCCTTATTAGTAGATGGGGTTTGGGGTGGGTGGGGATCAATGATCCACATAATTCCTAAACTCACTTCTACATGTAAAGTCTCCTAAGCAATAAATGAGTAATTTAACTTCTACTCTCATTGCAGGGTAGCAAGAGGGTAGATTGGAAGAATAGGATGAGGCTGACTCTGTACAAACTGGTACATTTCTGGGAGAGGGGGTAGAGAATGTGTTGTTGTTGTTGTTGTTGTTGTTGTTGTTGTTGTTTCAAAGTATCCTTCTTTTAGGCAAAGTTTTCACTGGACTCAAGTTTGCATTTTCTCTTTCCCCTGGATTCCCTTTATCGAGTCTTTATAAGTAGACATTATGTGTTTCCAAGGCCCACATGAGGCAGAGTCCCTGCCCTGGTAATCAGAGGAGGGTGATTCCAATAAAATAAGAATAAAAGGATAGAGAAAAAAGACCAGAAAGAAACTGGACTCACCAATAATATGTGTAAATGTGTTTTGTTTTCACGTTACCGTCTACAAGTCGGAAACTGCCGTGGCAGGGCCTGTGTCTTTGTGATATTTTTACGTGCTTGCAGAGAATAAACAATAGAAGGAAACACTAAAGTAGGCTAAGGTAAGAGCGGTGGTTGTTAAGATCAGTAATAAATCTGCAGTAGCTGATAGTGAACCCTGATTCATCTTTGATTCATTTCTAATACCCTTGTTGATAGAAAATAGGGAAACACAAGCAGCTCAAACAAAATAAAACAGGCCAAAGGACAGGAGCATGATGGAAGTCTTATAACATGGACGTCTTATAGCTTAAGAGGGCCTGTTTATATAATCTCGTCTCATCTTTTTCCACTTCCCAGCATGCCTCACTTAAGGCACTCTGAATTTACCTCTTTCTCATCTCCCCTCTTTCACACGTTCTGTTCTCTCAATTGAAATACTGTTATCCCTTCACTTTTGCCTAAATAATTCCTATTCATCTTTCTGGTCTCTTTTCTGCAGGAAGTCCTCTCTGACAGTTTAAAGCTAAACTAGACGCTCCTCCCAGGTGCCCTATTGCCCTGTATTAAAATTGCCTGTGTGCTCACCTACACAAGACTGCAGATATCTGGAAGGCTGTTACCCTGTCTTATTGTCCTTCTGTCTCCAGCATCTATAGTATACCTGGCACATACAAAGTGCTCAACAATATTAGTCAATGAATGGCATGACCCATTCTCCTGGCCTAATCATCAGCATCTTACAATAGAGTCTGCCAAACTAGTACTGCCTCTTTCTCCAGGAAAAACCAAATAAGCTGAAAAGCAAACCAATACTTTTGGCGAAAGTTCTATTCTCCTTGACCAGCACAAGTAAGGTGCCTAGAACCAGGCCTGGCACAAAGCAGACCCTTAATCATGCCCTTTTTTCCCTTTCTGTCCCCTCACTTCATCCTCACCTCACCTCCTTCCTCCATATTCTTGTTTGTCAAGTGTAAACTTCAAGGATTACTCGTAGACCAGAGATCATTAAAGATACTCTCCTTTGAAACATTCAAAGAAAGTTGCTGGAGAGACCCAGGGATAAAGATGGTATCGTTTACGTGAAAATAATTTTGGTCAAAGCATTCAAAGGCCATTAGCGAAGATGAAGACTGTGAGCTTTCTCATCAAAATATGTCCAGAATCTGACCATATGTCACCGGCTTTGCTGCTGCCACCAGCACTTCTCTCTTGCACGACTGCAACAGCCTCCTAACTGACCTCCCTGCCCTGTCTTCGCCCCACATGTCAAGAGAAGATCTCATTTCAAGACAGCTGCTGCTTGATTCTTCTACAATATTGTCCAATCACCTCACTCTTCTAGTCAAAACTTTCCAATGGACTTCCCAATTCACTCAGAGGAAAGACCAAGGCCTTACATGACTAAAGATCTCATGATCTGCCCCAACCTGTACCCCCTACCACTCCACACTCACTTTCTTCTTCACTTAAATGACACCTTCTCAGTGAGGCTATCCCTGGCCATCCTCTTTAAAACTGAAACAATTTAACAACTGTTTTTCAAATCCCCCTTCCTTGCTTTATTTTAAACACTTCTCATTAACATACTCTATGTTTTCTAATTCATCTGGTTTACTTTCTGTCCCCTCACTAAAATGTAAGCTCCACGAAAGCCATCTTTTCTGTTTGGATCTGTGATGTATTTCCTACCTTATAACAGTACCTGGCACAGAGTAGGTATGCAGTAAATATTTACTGAATGAATGAATAAAAGTGAAAATTGTTGCCATAATATTTAGAAATAAAATGACTTGAATTTAACTAAAAATCTGCCACCAAGTCAGCATTTATACTAATCAGCAAACAATGCTACAAGAGTCCACTCTCATCTTTGCCAGCATTCTACACGTATGTCAAGAGAAAAACCATTAGAGTCATAGTGATAACAGCAGATAAATCTTTGCTGTTAATCGTAGTTGACAGGACAAAAAACAGCCTAAGCATGACTGGTTTCCGATGTATGGTTTCCATTCTCAGCTGACCCTCCATCTTACTCAGTAAGCCATTCATGCCAATCATGTCCATGTTCTATTCTTTATAGCCTGATATTCCCAATCCTTATCACTTTCCACAGGCTTCCTACCCCAGTCCTCATTTGCAGAGAAGAGAAGCCATTGGTATCTTTCTTTTCCATTTTCAAATGTAAATAGCAAAAAGGGTCATAGCTCTTCACACCTCCCTGTATCCACCCCTTCTGCAGTGTGAATTTTGAGGTCTTTCCATCAAGAGGTGGAGTCCATTTCTCAACCCCCTAAATCTGGCTAATTTTATGACTTGCTTTGTCCAATAAATTGAAGCAGAAGTGATGCTGTGCAAGTTCTGATGCCACGCTTCCGCAGAATTGAGCACACTCCTGCTCACTCTCCTGACCGGCCTACTGGAGGATAGGATACCACATGGGGCAGAGAGGAATCATCTCAGCCGAGGATGTCATAGATCGGCCATCTCCCAGCCACCCTAGACGCAATAGAGGATCTGTAAATGAGCCGACAAAGACCAGGAGAACATACATCTGAGCCCAGCCCAAATTGCTGGCACACAGAATCATGAGATAAACGGTTGTTGTTTCAAGCCACTAGGTTTTGGGTTGGTGTGCAACAAAAGCTAAACGCAACAAAAGCTAAATGATAAACTTATCTAAATCTTTTCCTATGCTTATTATCTTCCTTTTTGGCTCAAGTAGTGATGAGTCAACTTTTCCAGAGCCTCCTTTGCGTAAGCACATTCTGTTCTTTTTCCTGGGATGCAGTCCCTACCTGGCTTATCTGGGAAACTCACACTAAGACTCAGCTCAGTCAAATATATGGTGATGGAAGGAGAACTGACTCTGGGTGGTGAACACACAATGGGATTTATAGATGATGTAATACAGAATTGTACACCTGAAATCTATGTAATTTCACTAACAATTGTCACCCCAATAAATTTTTTAAAAAAATAGCTCAGCTCAATACCACCACGATAATCCTTCCACCCTCCTCTTCGAGCACACAACATCTATACATACCTCCATCGTAGCACCTATTTTGTGTCCATCTACCCCAGATGACTACAATTCCTCAAATAATTTGAGATTATGTTTTATTCATCGCTATAATTCAGTACTTAGTCTAGTCATGTAGGATATGCTCCATAAGCACCACATAAATATTGTTTTGACATCTCCCATTTCTGTCCCCTCTTCACCATATCTACTACCTCTGCCTCCATGGCAGCCTTTATCACAACTGACCTGGATCATTTAAACAGAGGCCTTCCTTGCTCCCCAGCCTCCAGTCTGGCCCAGTATGCCTGTGGCACATTGTAAATTCCTTCAACACAGGACCGTGATTATTTATGCAATGTTCTTCTCCATTGGACTTTCAGCTCTCTCAAGGCAGAAACCATATACCCTTCATTTTTATATATCTAACACCCAGTCTTGTAACTTGTTGCTAACAGATGGTTAATTAATGATTAAACTAATTTTAATAGTTAAAAAAATATTGTTTCTTCAAATTATGGTGATGGAAGGAGAACTGACTGGGTGGTGAACACACAATGTGATATATAAACGATGTATTCCAGAATTGTACACCTGAAATCTATGTAACTTTACTAACAATTGTCACCCCAATAAACTTTAAATATATAGTTTCTGGAAAAACTTTAATTCCACAAAACCGACTTCCTAATAAGGTATTGATCATAGTCAACAGTCAAGAGAGCTTTCTAGATTGAGCCATACCAGGGAGGAGAAAGAAACACCCCTTGCTTGTAGTTTTTAGGGAGCAGTGAGTGTTGTCCTGTATTGTCCCACTCACAACCCTAGTGGAATCTTTTCTACCAACTCATGTACTGAAGCTTTCAATACTCAAAAAACATGGGTACTGACCCAGCCGGTGGCTCTGGTGAGAGTTGCCATGAGCTGCTTCAGGGGCCAACCGACGACTGGTGACTGACTGTCTCAGCCGGGGGAGCACAAGGCTCATAATACCAGCATGGGCTAGGGAGCTGTGTCCTACACAACCAGACTGAGAAACAGCGGCTTGAACCGGAGTGGGGAAGGAAGGAGAAGTGGAAGAAGGGGAAAAAAATATGGGTACATCGGCATAAATAAACCACTCCATTAACGATCCTTAAGAGTTGTCAATTAATGGATTAACATCGATCCGCTCAAAGACCCTGCCCTTGCTATTCAATGTCATATCAATAACTAGTTTCAAAACACAAAAAGTAAGTTTATCAAGTGCACAGATGGCCCAAAGCTGAAATAAAGACCTACCACCTCAAATCTATTCATTCCTTCAGCAAATCGTTATTGCATGCTTACCTGCTATATGCCAAGACAATGTTCTCAGTGGCAATATGGCAATATGGCAGAAAATTTTAAAAAACACAAGGTCTTTTCTTTCATAGAGTTTTCATCCTAAAGACAGAAGATAGACATTAAACAGACAAGCTAATACATATAATGAATAAGAAAAACTAACACCTTGCCCTGCCACCCACTGTAACCAACACACCACATACAACAGTAGAAGGGGTTGGGTGTGGAAACACTTTACATCCTGAAATAAACTTTAAAACCAGGAATATCCTGCCTAACCTTAGTCCTCAAAGAAAAAGAGATTCTGAGTCCTTTCCCAAAAACTCCTAACACAAGAGTAAACATGGGTATCCCTGAGTTGGCAATACCAGCATCACCAGATATTTGATGATCCCTCACATGTAATAATCATGTGAGAAAACTGCCACTGTTGCCCATCATGAACATCTAACTAATGGTAACCTCGTAAGGCTTTTTTTCCTTAAATATTTGCTGTGTCCTTTACTTGGAGAGCCAATTGAAAGCTGGTCTTCCTTGCAAAATATTGCAAGTAAAGATCCTTTTGTTCTCTTATTGTTTTTACCTCTGAGTTTTTCTTTCACCCACTGGAGCTAAATAAGCTGTGCAATCTCAGAAATACACAACTCAGACCTCTTCCACCCAGGTTTGTCTTTCTCGGCTCCTGGAGTAAAAGCTGTGGAAAGGTACCTTTTCCTCTCGATTTCTCTTTCTAACCATTTGTCTTTTGGTTTCTGGATTAAGCCTGATTCTCAGCCAGGCATGGTTCCATTTTATACATGACTACTGTTTTATTCCCCGTGTAAGTGGCAGTGATGCAAGGAGATGGGTTTCTAGTCCATGCTCTGACCATCTGCTTTCTGATGGGTGGCAGAAAACAGGGAATGTGGTGTTCTCCTTATAGTGTTCCTTTTTGTTTGTCCATTGTCTTGACAAATTACGATGTGTCCTGCCATTGGAACACCTGTGTCTTTGCCATCAAGTCATGAAACTACAGATTAGTCAGTCATTGGGTGACCTCAACCATCGTGCTGGGAACTCCCTTGAGTCACATCCTGAACACTGATTACACATGCTTTTTTCCAAATATCAGCAAAATCTTCATGCTTTTTGGCTTGTCAACTGTGAGCTCAAATCACTCAGAATTAAAAAAAAGTTCCGTGCCCCCACCCCGAAACAGAAAGTCATGGCTGGATCAAGGAACATGACAACGAGAGCACCTTTGACAAGTGTCACGTCCGTCCTCTTCGTGACCTGAAGCTGCTGCAACTAATTGGTGAGCTTTTGCTAAAATCCAACAAATTGGGCTTTGTATTTACTTGTGACTCATGACCGAGGCAGCTGTTCTATGTGTTTCTGCCCTTTCCCCTTCCCTCAGAAGGAGGGTAACTAACTGTTAACAGTGGAGCAGGACAGACTTGGGGGGAATAAGGGTGGAAACAGAGGCCTGGTAGGGGCTAATGCATTAGTGCAGGCAAGAGATGACAGTAGCTTAGATGAGAGTGGTCTTAGCAAATGCATAAGAAGTGACTGCATTCAATACATTTTAAAGGCTAAGGTGACAAACTTTGCAGATGGAATGGGTGGGAAGTGTGAGGAGAAGTAAGGAGCCAAAAATGACCCCAAGATTTTTGATAGATGAGAGAATAGGCATTTAAAATTATCTTGACTGTTCAGGAAAAAAAAAAAAAGAAATGTAATAAGGACATGTAAACACAGCTCTTGGGCTTAAAATTCAACTGCAAAAATACAGGATAAGGGAAAGCTGGCCTTATGGTAGTCTATGAGAAAATGAGCCTGGGGTCTTAGTGGAACTTAACTTCAGTGTGAATCAGCTTACAATCAGAAGAGCCTACAACTGAAAGATAGTGCCTGAGTGGAGGGAGATGATATTTTCAGTATATTCCACACTAGTCAGTTCATATCTAAATTCCCTTCCAAAGCTAAGATCCATAAATCTCTAAATCTATCACCTAGGAGAAGCAACATGTACTTGCAGTGGTCCCAATGTGTGCACAGTACATTCCACCATCTGGAAGGAATCAGAGAAAGTGTACATTTTAAAATACCAAATTATAAACCACAGTCCCATCTCCTGTGTGCTCAGTACCTCACGAGCATGCTTTACGTACATGATTGCTGGGCTTTCTTTGTGATTCCTTCCTAACACAGGAAGGAGCCATCCCCAGATACACACTGAGCACTTGATTTGCCTTTGGAGCTTCTTATTATGGAGAGGCACAGAGGTCAGTAGAAGAGTGGCATCACCCGATGAACCTGTGTGTGTGCATGTGTGTGCGAGAGAGAGAGAGAGAGAGAGAGAGAGAGAGAGAGAGAGTTACAGAAGCAATATAAACACAAGAGCAGTCAACCAAGTCAAAAGACTTCAGTTCTGGGTGAGTTTCCGGCTTCAACTTTCCACATGACTCCAGGCAAGTGCCCTCCCCTGCATTTCAGTGTCCTAAGCTGTAATGGAGCGAATAACGGAATCACGGCTGCCTCTATGCCTACTGAAAAGAGAGTCTCTCAAGACAAATGGGGTGTCCTACAATCAACCGCCGCCTATGGAGCAGTTTTGGAGTACAAGGCTGTATAATTAAGCCCTTAGGAGAAAAATGTGTTCTGAGCTCTTGAGAGAGAAAAAGGCAAGAGAAAACGTAAATGAGAAAGTGAAAAAGGACACTGGGCAGGAACAAAAGTCCCTCCCTGGGAGCTAGTTTAAGAAGCATATCTCTCCAGAAACATCTATCGAAGGTACCAGAGCTTTCAGACACACCAGCCGGTAATGGAGTGCAAGAGAGGTTACTGCCAAAGATGAATGCAACATTCATCCAACAGCGGAAATGGATGGTTTGTGTAACTAGAACAGATGGCTCTGCCAGGACAGCCTCTCCTCTGTCCTTCCCGCCACGTTTAGAATGCTGCGGGTAATGTTGGGGGACAAAGATCAAAGAAGGAAATGACAACCTCATGGGTAGCACATGAAGACTGTTACATATGGGGAAAAAGTACTTTCAGCAGCATCAGGTAAATCCGTTTTAATTCTCAGTTACCAGGACACCCATTACGAACCCACAACAACATCTCACCAATTGAAAAACACTTTCTTTTGTCTCTTTTCCTCCAGACTGTAAGCATTTAATTCCCACATAAGAAGAAAGAGCCTTAAAACATGAGAACCCAGAAAACTAAAACCACTGTGCTTTTTAAGCAATTCCGAGCTACATCTACTAAAAATTTTTGGTCCACTGGTTTTACACTGAAAGGTTTGGCTGGCTGAAAACTACACTATTTTACTACTAAAAGGAACTCTTGTGTTCCTTTTCAGAAATCTGGCAGAACATAAGGTCTCTGCATTTCCATTTTAACGTAACATTACTTGTCTTTAAGATGGATATTTTATTTCTAAATGGCTGGACATGACCTTTACAAGAGTGTGGTTTCCATTTGCAGCTAAAAAAAAATGTCATTCCTGCTTCTCATTCTCTTGTTTCTATTAATCACTTTTTCTCTTTACAAACTACATAATCAATAAGGACGTGTCCATCGCCCTTCTAGCTGATTTCTATTATTCCTCATTATAGCCTTTGTTCCAATTCCCTGCTTCCCAACGGATAATAAATATTTAGACAGTGAGTTTAAACGGTGCTACCCCTCCATTGTCGGGGAGACTATCCTACAGCTGTATAATCAATTAGCCTGGCATCTGATCTCTGTCTCAAACATCTTCTTAGAAGAAATTTAATTATGATTAATATCTTTTCATGACTTCAAAATTATATAAGCATGATTCCTCACTCAGTCATCCTTGTTAAAAATCATAAATCAATTTATTTTATTCCCTCTAGATATGAGGAGACCTTTCTAATTCTGACTGAATTTTAACAACATAAAACGTCCAGTAGACATTAGATGAATATACTTTTTTTCTGTCTTTCTTTCTCTGAGAAACGCTTTCAGTAAGGTCTTTGTGGCTGGGAGGTTTCAAAGAAAACCATACAAATACAATTTCAAAAAAGCATTCTAAAATTATAATGAAAAAAGATATCTTCACGCAGGGAAAAATTTAGATTGCAAGCATACTCTACTTCATGCAAGAGACGTATTTCTGGAAAACTGCAGTAAAAATCAAAATTTTATACATCACATATTTAAATAAATTCAGAAAAGTGGTTATTAATAGATATAATCCTCTGCGAAGGTGGCAAATCCTTCTGTGAAGTGCAGGAGTCATTTCTAAGGAAAAGATATACCTTTCCACTTAATGGTTTTAAATTTGGATTTGGGTGCTCAGTTTTCCAAAAGTGGAGCACACTTACACATGGATTTTGAAAGGACTTGGAATATCTGTCCTGTCTTGTCAAAAGCTTTTCATGACCCACAATTAACCATAATATCCCAACAGTAAATTTTAATCTTCACCTTTCTACCGACACATGAATTCCTGGAGCAGACACCCATTCTTAAGAAGACTTTTCCATAAGTTGGAAACAAGACCAAAAAGTTACTTCATGTCCTTTCAATGTCATAACTGAAACCTTGTCTAACAGGCCCACACAGAAATTATTTAATTTTCTAGGGGAATATATCTTTGTTACTATACTATTGATTAGGGCCCACATTCTATGATGCTACATGTTAATCATACATATTTTCATACATAGTAGAAATGCCAGTGATTTTATCCATTCAAGAAAACAGCACCAAAGGTTATGGTTCATTTATCATTAACCAGTTTTGTCTGTAACCCAGCAGACTTATTTCAGCAAATTACTCCTCAACTTCTCCTTTGAGCCGCATTTACTTATCCTTCTGGTTGTTTCATTAATCAATTAAATAAATGTTTGATGCTTCCCCTTTCTTTATCTATATAAGAGTCAGGTTTTAATTTTTTGAAAATTATACTTTGACATCTGCCCCTACTCTCTTTCCCAGCCTCTTTTGGAGTTGGAGAGAGCCATGTAACACAGTTATAGTTAATCAGATATAAGCACAGGTCTAATTGGAGTTCCTGAGGAAGTTTTTCCTTTCCTCATGAAGAAGACAGCTGTCGCCGGCACTACCCCTGCCCTCTCCTTTCCGCCTTGATCGCCAACATGATTTCTGGCCTTGGGGCCACCAACCTTGCTCCCAAGAAGCCATAAGAACAAAGGAAAGGCTAAGGGACTCTGAGAGATGCCAGCCCTGGCATCAGCGAGCCCATGAATCAAGAGCGGTTGCCATTAACCTCTGAATTTCTTACGTGAGAAAAATAAACTCTCATTTGTTCAAGCCACTGTAAATCAGGTTTGTTTCCTTGCCTTCAACCAAACACATTTTCATCTGATACCATTCCTTAGCCTCTTCGGTGCTCCCTATTTTGTAAGGTTTCGTGTTTTCAACCAGACAAGTGAGTTCCACTGGGCCTAAAGCTGGCACTACAAAAGGGTATACTTTTCAAAGAGATCATGGACAAGGCTTGGCAATGCTTTGTAACAGTTTCTAAAAACAAATTGATATTGTCTCCATGTGTGATGATAACAGGTAATGAGCTGCCTCAAGCGTTTTCTCCTCAACCCTCCCCCTCCAACACCCCCACAACCCCTGCCAAACACCAAACTTGGTGAATCATAAATGAAGGACACTGCCTCCTTCGTAGGTCATTTCTTCTTAGGGGTTTAAAGACCAGAAGAGTTTCCTGGTATAGGGACAGCAAATGGGAGTGGTCCACAGTGGCCCTGCAAAGCCTGGGGCTCATCCGTCCCATCTTCTCCCACTCTCCAAGACTGACCTGGACTCAGACCTGTCCTTGCCACTTCCCTAGTGCTTCACATCACCAGAGAGTGGAGCCCCAGGGGGACATGAACAGAGAAGCAAAAGTAACTAGACCCTGAGGAGTGCTAAATGCATAACTAAACTCAACGCAAACCCATTGACCTACTCTTTGCTGTCTCCTCGCACTCAGATACCTAAAACTTTTTTTCCCACAGCTGCTAGTTGTGTGCTCAAGGCTTATTCCTGGCTTCTCATCAAAAGAAGAATGCCAATTCCTTTTTATGCATCTCTTCTAAGTAAGAAACATTTGCTTTATATGTATCCAATAAAAAGTCTTCCTTGGCCTACAGATATAAGATCTGAGCCAGTCTCCTCTCTGCCATGTGTCAAAAGACAGAGAGAGAAAAAGAGGGAAAAGGGAAGTGAGGAAGGGAGGAAGGAAGACAGAAAGCAAGCAGAATGGATCTTTAGGTGGAAACAGGAAAGGAAGGGAACACATACACACCTACCATGTTTCCCCGAAAATAAGACCTAACCAGAAAATAAACCCTACCATGATTTTTCAGGATGACATCCCCTGAACATAAGCCCTAATGCGTCTTTTGGAGCAAAAATTAACATAAGACCTGGTCTTATTTTCGGGGAAATACGATATTTCCTCTTTCTCATTTAGTACCCTCACTCTTAAAAAAAAATAAATAAAAAGCCAATTCTTTTCCATGTAAAGACTCCATATTCAGAGAAACAAAATAAACCTATAAAATCTGCCGATTTCTTTAGATTTCCCTGAAAATTCTTGGGGCCCTCAGTAATCCCCTGAAGACAATTCCTATAGAACTATCTCAGGATACTACGTACACCTATTATATGGACTTCTAATGTTCCTTTTGTTTCTTAAAATGAGTATGGCTATGTCTTCTTTCTTTTCTCTTTTTCTTCCTTTCTTCCTTTTTGACTCAAAGATCTGTATAGTCACTGCCATTCCCTCCATCCTTCTTTTCTTGACTTTCTCTCTTCCTGACTCTTTCTACCACATGCATAGAAAATCTGAGCGAAAAAGAGTGGGTGGATGGGAGCAGGTGGGAAAAGAAAATGACAAAAACATTAAAGAAGTTATCATATAATGACACGAAAATTTCCTGAGCAGAGCCTTCAGTCTTCAGGCACAGTCAGTTATCTGTAAATTGAAAGCAGATTTGTCTGAAGTCAGTCCACTTGGCATTTGAGCCTGGACAGCCCAAGCGGATCATCACTGTAAACCCTGTGGGAAATGTGGTCTAACAGTGGTTTCATCTTCTCTTGTAAAGTCATCTCCTCAAGACTGGGTTTTGTAAGTCACATGGCCACTTTTTAATTGCCTTCTGATCTGAGAAACTAAACACATGGACGGATCTAACAGAATCTTTTCTTAACTGATAGAGGAGAGAGGCTGAAAACTTACCTTTGCCACCATTCCTTTGCTCCAGAAAAAGCAAGAGCATAAAGGGATGTAGCTTTTCTGACAAGGTCACTTCTGTGACAGCCATTCCTCAGAATGGAAGAGGACAGCCATGGAGTGTCTGGTGCCGAGGAGACCTTGGGTTACGTAACCAGATGCCCTGCTCCTCCCAACACAGATCTTCAAAGAGGCTCCAGTGTAAAGGAGCACAAAAACATCAGACACACTTTCTCAAAACTAACACAGATTTAGAATTCTCTTTTTTTAAGTCTCTTCATTGTACTTTTCTATATTGATGAGTTTTGTTAATAGTGATTTACCATTTTTATCTAAACAAATAAAATCTTTATTCTAAAAGTGACTACCAAACACACGCCAGAGCTAACCAGGACTGCTGCTGCCTGGGTTCTCTGCCATTTTGAGGGTTCATGGTACCGATCCCTTCATTAAGCGGATAAGTGAAGTCAAGGCTACTCGTGGTGGTGACCCCAACCCTAACCTTCTCAAGGCTTCTTATTGTTTCAGGAACCTACAGAGTTTTGAAGACATGAATTCTGCTTAAGCAAAAAGCAATACCCTCTTACAAGGATAATTATTTTGCCCCACTCTCATTTTGCACAAGTCTTTCTCAGAATTGACATTTCCCTGAGAGTGGCAAAGTCTTCAGCTCAATGTCAAGTGCAGCAAAGCCTTCTATTTTCCTTAAAGCAAAAAGGTTTCAAATATATTTTACCATCCTGACAGCAGTGACAAATGGGACTTTAACTCAAATGGATTACAGATGGGCTTTCTGAACCACAGAAAATTCCATGCAAATAGAGAACCATCAACCTTGGTTTCTTTGTGTGTGTGTTTTTTTTTTTTTTTTTGAAATGTCAGAAACACTCATAGGGCTTTTTTGACATTTGTTTAAAAAACAAAAAACAATTACCAGCTCCCCTTTCTTTATTACCTTTTTTGTTGACTAATGGCGGTACAGTAATACAGGATTACACGGCAAAAGGGGCAGAAGGAGAAAACAAAGTCAGGAAACCAAGGGGTTCCATGACCAGGTGGTGACGCCACGTCTACGGAATGAATGGTCAGCAAGCAAATGCCTCAGACTTGCTGCTGGTTTCGGGAATGGATAAACAGAGGTCCACAAACTTTTTCTGCAAAGGACCAGATAATAAATACTTTAGGCTTTGTGGGTGATGGAGTCTTTGCCGCAACTGCTCAACTTTGTCTTTGTAGCATGGAGGCTGCCATAACACTATGTAAATCAGTGGGCATGGCTCTGTCCAATAAAACCTTTTCACAAAAATAGGAAGGTGGCTAGATTTGCCCCACAGGCCAGATTTGCAGATGCCTGGATTATAGTGTGAGTGGCATTTAAAAAATACTGCTTGGCAAGGAAAGGGTGTGGGGGGGGCTGTTCACAAAACATCTTTCCCCAGAAGTTTCTACTAGCAGTGCAGCTGGGGTAGGCTAGGAGACCTCCTGCACCACAAGGGCTTTTGACCTTCCTGCAGGTGAGGATGCTGCAGAAACAGTGCTCTGAGGAAAACCACAACCGAGGAAGAAATTGTCTTTGGAGCAACTCATCTCCCCAACCCAGGTACTCGTACCCTTTTCATCTTTGCCCGCTCCCCCAACACACACACATACACATATATGCCAACTAACCTACAACTTTCCCCTCTCCCGATAAGCTCTCACTTAGTTACCATTAGGAAGTTATTAGCAAACTTCATAATTCAGGTTACAGTGTAAATGAATAGCTGCATGTCTTTTACCTCTCCAAGGTTTAAGAATTTTTAAAAAGAGGATGTGAGGTGAGCAATTCCTTTACCCAAATGAAAGATTCTATAGTGAGGAGGAAGATAAGCAAATATTTGTAGATATTTTTAGCCATGGAGCCCACTGCTTCTAAAAACATGCCATATCGATGACTGCCAATTCTGTCCTTGAAAAAGGAGACCCTAACTGCAGCAGATGATGACAGAAATTTTGAATTTTTATTTTAATTGAAGACCTTGTCCTGATATGCAGATGTCCAGAACATCAAGAACTTTAGAACACATTACATCATGCACACGTGTCCCCAACAACTTCTCCCTTTTCGGAAAGCACTGTATGTTAAGGTAACAGAACTGCATGGGGTGCGTTGTGAACATGGAGACTCGTTACTGAGCTGGGATTGTGCAGCTTGGGAAACACAAAGGGAAAGGGAAAGAGAGAGCTTCTCAGTGGCCCCTCACCCACAGGTGGCCACCCCAGGGAGTCCTGCTGTCCCTGTGGGTCTCTCTCCTCCCTTTGCTGCAGAGAGAATACCTCTCTGGATGTATTGCGGAATTCAGCTTAAGCCAAAAGACAGCCAGGCAGTTTCTTTGCAACAATAGTATTCATGATCTTAAAAAAAAAAAAAAGAAGAGAATGAAAAAAAGAGAAAGAAAAAAGTCAAAGCCATTGCACATGGCTTCTAGGTCTCAAAGTCAAGATCGAGGTAAGGCCTGTGACTGGCAGTTCCCAGACCCACAGTCCCTACGCTCTATCCTGCTCATCCCAACTTTACCCTTTAAACATACACACTGCTTCTTTTAAAACTGTGTAGCCTTCAGCTGACCACATTTATTCAGAAAAAGGAATTCTAAGCCCCTGACCCCATTCACTTCAATAGTGGTGACCTTAGAGGCACCTGGAGAGGATGTGTTTCCTGGTAAATGCAATGAAAGCCTCCAAATTTGGGCTAATAAAATCCTCACTTAAAAACTCTGTCTGACCTTCCTGAAGCACTGTGGAGTGATTTTAAAGCCTTGTGCAAAGCCTTTTCACAGAACCATTTAGTTGAGCTAAAGGGATAGAGGTGGGGAGAAAGATGCCTTTCCGTTTCAAACCATGGGAGAGCAGTATGTAGGCTGCTATCAGCAATGGGAATCAGATTACTGTCTTCTCTGGCCAAGCACTGAAAATGGGGAGCAGACTGGGGTCAAAACTGTGTGCCTCGATAAAGTATGATAATCACTACCCTAGGCAAGAGGATCATTTTCTAATTAAACTTTCCTTTACCTCCTGGCAGAAGTCCTGCCAAGTCAAGAGCCCCAGGACCAAATGAGTCACACAGCTGTGAGAGACAGAATTGCAAAGAAAAATAACTGTGTGAATGGGAGCTTTCGCTCCTTGGAGGGAATCTCATGTGAAATGCCTCGAGGTAGAAAGGCAAGAGATGAGGCTGAGTGGGTCTCCTGTGACAGAAGCTCACACCCCCAAGGGCACCTCTGCAGTTCCGTTGCATGGCCCAGCCTCAGCTCTGTCGCAGCATCCAAATCATGAGGCAGTGTACACAAAAGCATTTGAAAGTACATACTAATGAGCACTGTTATTGCTGGAATTCGAGGAGGGGCCAAAATGAGTATGAGGTTTATAGGGAACATGGGCCAGGAAGTGAATCCAGAGGCCTGCACTGCAGACTGGGCACTTGTGTGGCCAAGCCCAGCCCTGAAGCTGCTTGAGCATCTCTGAGACCAAACCACTCAGCCTGTGCAGCAGACAGGATTTGTCTGTCTCCCTGTCGACAGGTACGTTAACCTCTCCTTGCCCTCAGTGTCTTTGTGCAGTTTCCTTCTGAGCCTGTCTTCTTCCCAAGCAAGACTCCAAACCCAGAAGGTTCTCCACATCTCTGCCAGAATATAGTCTCTGAGGGTATATTTCTCCCAGGACCTTATTCTCTGTCATCAACTTTTTTTCTGATCAGCTAACCTGTTACAGGTGATAATAAGGATAACTTTCTCCTGTTAGATATTTGCATATTAACAGTCTTCCAGAGTCAATACCTGAACCAAAAACTGGCTCAAATTGCAAGCACTTAGACTAAAAGGAGAGAGAATTGGCACAGTTGTACCAATTCTCTGATTAAAACTCACAAGTTAAGCACGAAGCTGGGGTACATCTTTATGTCCCCTGAACATTACTGAGCCTCATCTCTTCCTAGTAGATAAAGAACAGCAAAACGTCATGGAATCTTGCAATGGAAGCTTCATGAGCTAAAGGTGGGTGGAGTAGGTGTATTTCAGAAGCAATGAAATGACCCCATTTGCTTCCATTCATGTCTTGTCTTCCAACTCCCACTTCTCCTTGGAAAACATGGAAATTCCCCATGATTCAAATCTAGCACAGAATTACAGGAGCAGGGAGGCAGGGCAAGGTACGCGTGACCGTTCAATCCTCCCCAGCTAGAAAAGAGCAAAAATTTGGCCAATGGGTTCCAATGCTAATTTTACAAATTCTGAAACTATTCTTTATGACACATATACATCTGTATTTTTTTCCGATTTTTTTTTTCCTTTTGGTTCTGGAAAGGTGAGAGTTCTATGTCTCTTGGTGGTTAAGTTGGTGACAAAAGAACTGTAATACTTAGTCAGAAAGTAGAGTGTAGAGCTAAAGTAAGAAAATCAGAAAACTCATCTTTGATTCAAAAACATCTCACCTGGGGGTGGCCGGTTAGCTCAGTTGGTTAGAACGTGGTGCTGATAACACCAAGGTTGCCGGTTTGATCCCTACATGGGCCACTATGAGCTGTGCCCTCCCTAAAAAAAAAAAAAAAAATCTCACCTGGAGCTGTGGTTGTATAAGGTACACTGAGGCATGTTTACCAACTGAGAGAAAGGAGCCAGGGTTAGGGAGGTAGGTGGATGGATGGATGGATAACATACACTAAGAGTAAAAATAGGCCCAGCATCCTCAGCAGACTACACAGGCCGTGGAGAGAGGGTGAGGAGACCGGATAGCATATGTCCTCCTACCACCAACACAAATTCTCTCTTAATATCAAAAATACTTATAACTACAGGACCCCCCAAAGTCTCTCCCATACTACATGAGGTCCTAACAGCAATATTGTTAAAAAAAAAAAGGGGGGGGCTGCCCGGTGGCTCAGGCGGTTGGAGCTCCATACTCCTAACTCCAAAGGCTGCCGGTTCGATTCCCACATGGGCCAGTGGGTTCTCGACCACAGGTTGCCAGTTCGATTCCTCGAGTCCTGCAAGGGATGGTGGGTTGCGCCCCCTGCAACTAGCAAAGGCAACTGGACCTGGAGCTGAACTGCGCCCTCCACAACTAAGACTGAAAGGACAACAACTTGACTTGGAAAAAAGTCCTGGAAGTACACACTGTTCCCCAATAAAGTCCTGTTCCTCTTCCCCAATAAAATCTTTAAAAAATAAAAAAAGAAGAAAGAAAGAAAGAAAAAGAAAACCTGAGAGCTAGTTTGATGACTTTAGTATGATTTTCCTCTTCTCCTCTCACCTCTTTAGAATATGTAATAATTTTTCCATGGCAATTAATAAAAATAAAACAAACAACAAGTCCATTTCTTTTGACTGGAGAAGATACAGTCAGAGGCACGTCTGAGAGGCAGGCAGGAGACAGTGGAGGGAAGTTGAGCCATAGGTGAAGCATCAGTGGGAGAGAAGGAACGTTGAAATGAACACCTCTCTCATCGGTGGACCTTCACAACTAAGACACACGACTCAATAGGAGAGCCATGGCAAGGACCAGGTCTCCTGAACCCCCACATACTCTCCAATACAGCACTAAATTATCCTGAAAATAGGGGGTGTTGATGAATCACGTGGAGGTGAAAATGAAGCACCCCAAACTGCGTTCCCATCTGCGCTCTCCTACATTTCTTCACCTATTCTGTCCACATAACATCAGTAGACTGCGGAAGCACAACTGGAAACAAGAAAACTTATTTTAAATACATATCTATCATAAGCGCTCATCTTAAAATATTCAAAATAGGATTGAGTACTCCCCACTTCCCCCAAAGTGCCTGATGATTTCTTGTGTTCTGGGCCCACTCTACAAAATATGGTGCCCCATTAAGTCCTGCATTCACAGGGTTTTTAAGATTGCTCCTTGTAATGTCTTTTACAATATCTGAGTAAATCATTTCTTCTCCATTTCTTATGCTTAGCAGGTTGAATATCTTACTACTAAACGAGGGAATCAACTTAGAATGACTACACTTTACCAGTAAAACCCAGACTTATTTTCAGTAGGGAGGCGTGAATTTGCCTTACAAGAGTGCCGCCTAGTGTCGGCACTCTGTGGAACTGCACACAGTTTTTCTTGAATTCGTTTAAGGACGTCCATTACTTGTGTTGTGGTACAGAACAGCCTTTCTTTATGCAATGTGCAAGTATACATGTAGACATGTTTTCGTAAATAAAATTATATTCCCATTGACGTATGTGTATTTCAAATATGTGTTCACATTGGAATGGTCCCTGAGACATTATGAAGACCACACTTTAAAATATAGCAAATCTTTTAAAATTACACATTTGCTAGAAAAATAGTTTCCAACAAAATACTGACAGAATTTTCAAACATTAACATACTGTGATTAAACTATCAGAGACAGTAGCAGTTGCTAAAGAATAGTCTCAACTCCTCGGATAAATATTTGTGGATTTTTCTAGAAATATAGAGCACATATGAATAATAATAATGGCACATATTTGTTGCACACTACTCCATGCCTGTCGTTGTCGTTGTGCTAAACACATTGCCTACATTATCCTATTATCCCCATTTACTCCACACTTAGCATTTCCAAAGTGCTTAGAGCAACACCTGGCATATAGGAAATGATATGTAAAGTGACGTTAAATAAATAATACAACCTATCCTGAAGAGTAAGTGTTATTATTCCTGTTTTACATAAAAGAAACTTGAGTTTAGAGACGTTAAGTGCCTTGCCGAGGGCTCCACACTTGGAGTGGCATGTCTCAGATTCAGCCCAGGTGCAGTCGGCCTTATTGCTTCTCCTGCACCCTTCTCTGTATACGGTCCCTGTAGCCGTCTTCTAGGGCTGTTGTAACAAAATACAACAGACTGGGTACATTGACCAACAGAAATTTATTTTCTCACAGTTCTAGAGGCTGGAAGTCCAAGATCCGAGTGTTGGCAGGATTGATTTCTCTGGAGACCAGTCCCCACTGCTGCCTCACTCCTACACCAGCCAACCTTCAGGCCTCTTCAGGAAAGAGTCAGGTGTAGCTTCCAGCCCTCCCAAACTCGAGGGCCACATAGTCAAAATCCCAAGAACTTTCTCCCCACATTCTCCTCCAGTCCCTTCAAGGCCCTGAATCCTTGGTTTAGCAGCTCAACAAGCATCCAGTTATGTGTGCAATGCTGGTTCCAACCTTGGCCTTTCCGAGCGGTTCTCCTGGAGATCCCCTTTACTTGGCTTGGAGCATACAGAAGGAGGCGAAACATCATGGCACTTCCTAGTCCTTGTAAAATACCTTTGGTGAATCTTCTAATGTATCCTAGCTTTCTCTTATAGAAGCCGTTGGGTATGGTCCCCGGATTGCTTGATTTGGCCATCTTTTTCAGTCATCATGCTGAACTTAAATCTTACTTACCTCACATTGAATAGCATCAGCCTCGGGCTGTCCTCCTTGTCTCCTGCTATATTATTTTCCTACTGTCATTGTGACAGATTGCCGCTAACTTGGTGGCTTAAAATAATACAGGTACACATTTCTTATCTTAGAGTTCTGGAGGTACGAAGTCCAAAATGGGTCTCCCCATGCTAAAATCAAAGTGTTGGCAGGTTGTCTTCTTCTGGAAGCTCCAGGGAAGAATCCCCTTTCTTTTCCGATTTCTAGAGGCTGCCCAGACCCCTGGGCTCATGGCCGTCTTCCATTTTCTTCCTGGTGAAGTCTTTCTCATATCACATCCTTGTGACGCTGACTCCCTCTTCCACATTATGGACCCTTGTGATTACAATGGGACTGCTTTGATAACCAAAGATAATCACCCTATTTTCAGGTCAGCTGATTAGCACCCTTGATTCCAACAGCCATCTTATGTCCCTTTTGCCATATAAAGTAACACATTCCCAGGTAGGTCCTGGGGAATAGAATATGGACATCTCTGGGGGACCACCTTTCTGCTTACCACACCCAAACTTGCTGTCCCCTCGGTCCACCCTATGCCCCCTGCCAACCTTCTTAACTATTCACCTCTCACTAAGAACCTTCCATAAGTCCTCATCCAATCTACTCTTCTCTACCTGGCTTTCATGACTACATAACCTGCTCTTGCCACCACCATTCCCCTGGTTCCCACCCCCACCCTTCCTCTCTTCCCCCAGGAGGCATGGTCCCTTCTAGGCAAGCCAAGATTGACCATATATCAGATCTCAAAAAGAACTTCAGTTCTTTCCAAACACACATTAGAAAACATTCTCTTATCACAATGCAATAAAACTAGAAATTGATGAAAGTCAGAGGAGCACAGCAAAATGGTTAACAGCATGGCCTCAGAATTCAGAAAAATCTAGTTCACTTCCTGGTTTGCCAAATAACCTTGAGCAAGTGACTTACTCTCTAAGCTTTAGTTTTCTCACCCATAAAATCAGTAAAATAATACACAAGCCTTAGTTTTTTCATCCATAAAATCAGTAAAGTAATGCATTCGGACATCGTAGGATTTGAGGAAGAATTCAGTAATGGAATGAATACAATGTACTTCTCCTCATGCCTGGTACTAAATAAGGATTCAATGAATGCTGCATAATGTTGTTATTATTGTTGATACTATGCTCTAAACACCATGCTAAGTGTCAGGAGACACTCACTGACCTCCTGGAGCTTAAAGTCTACTGGGGCATGTAGACAATTCAAAGTCAATTACATCTGGTAATTGTTCACAGTTCTATGCAAACACCTGGTAATTGTTCACAGTTCTATGCAAACACCTAGAAGGGCTGCCAAAGTGGACTCCTGCAAGTGGTCTTCCCATGCTCCCCATGGCTTTACTTCTGTTTGCAATATCACAAATTGTCCACTCCTCTCTGCAGCCGACAAGTGTGGTTCTTTGGTACCACACTTGTGGTACACAGCAGGCAGCAGTTAGAAAACAATGCAAAGCATTCTGAGTAACTAGACCCAATGGAAAACAAATGTTCCCTTTCAAATGCCCTCCCCAGACCCAGTGCTTAGAGTTCTCGGATAGCTGAATGGTTAAAAAAATCACAAAGCCAGGGCTTAAAGGGTTCTTCTTAATAATATTAGCCATTCAGATTTCACATCCTAAGAATTAAAACAACAATAATACTGCAGTGATTAGTGGTGGCCAGGGGTTAGAAATGGGAAGGAGAGGGAGGACGGTGGGTGTGGTGATCACAAGGGTTTCCATCTGAACATTCCATCTAAACTGAACAAGTTTGAAAGGTTTGGTTCAATCTTGACTGCAGTGCTGGATACACAAACCTATACATGTGCTAAACTGTGTAAAACTAAAATTAAATAGTGGAGATGGTTGTACCACATCATGAATACACTGAAAATCACTGAGTATACTTTTAAATGGTTAAAATGTTTAGAACTAAATACACACATAGATACAAATGAGTAAAAGCAAACCTAGGTAAATCTAGGTAAGGCCCTGCTTTGTATCAATGTTAAAATCCTGGCTGTGACATTGTATTATAGTTTTACAAACTGTAACCATTGGGAGAAACTAGACAAAGTGCACACTGGGATCGCTATTATTTCTTATACCTACATGTGAGTCTGTAATTATTTCAATAAAATAGTTCCATTTTAAAAAATAGCTGTAGTTCTTCAAGACTATATTTATTGTATAATTGTTTAATGGTACCAGAAAATAGTGGGGGGGGAATGTTTTCACTTCACTAATTAGAAATATGTCCTAAATGTTAAGGTTTTCCTCTCAAGTTCAAAGACTTCATACTATCTAACGTGGTCAGCATTCTTTACTATCTACATGTCTATACAGCCAGGAGGCTTCTGAGAAGTGACCTATCCTGAGCAGGGCTGAAACATGTTTATTTTTTTCAATCTATATTTCATGCCTGAGATTCATTTCTTTTAGAAATCTAGAAATAAAAACAAATAGCATGTATGAAAAAAAAATGGTTCTTTCAATCAGTTTTGCTGTCAGACAAAATAACCCATTTTATTCAAGTTCTCCAGTCAATTTTATTAAATTCAAAGAGGAACACTGCACATACAAATTCTGACAATTAAGTTCGCGAACTTGTTGCAAAGCTGTTGCTAACCTTTTCTGATATCAGAGGGAATATTCATTATGAATTTGTATTAACGGGATACACAGTTAACCAAATTTACTATTTGGAAGTGCTGAAGAGGCTGCATGAAAAAGTTAGACGACCTGAACTTTTCGCCAACAATTCATGGCTCTTGCATCACGACAATGCACCAGCTGACAGCACTGTCTGTGAGGAAGTTTTTGGCCAGTAAACAAATGACTGTATTGGAACACCCTCCCTGATCACCTGATCTGGCCCCCAATGACTTCTTTCCTTACCTGAAGATAAGGGAAATACTGAAAGGAATATATTTTGATGACATTCAGGACATCAAGGGTAATACGACGACAGCTCTGAGGGCCATTCCAGAAAAAGAGTTCCAAAATGGCTTTGAAGGGTGGACTTAGGCACGGGCATCAGTGCAGAGCTTCCCAAGGGGAGGACTTGGAAGGTGACTGTAATGATATTCAGCAATGAGTTATGTAGCACTTTTTTGAACTTAATTGTCAGAAGTTATATGTGCAAGTTTGCAGCTATGCTGGCAAACCACCATAACTATACCTAGATAGTCTTTATCCTAAGAGGTAACTGAGTTGTTCTTCACCATCTTCTTTCTCTGTGTCCCCCTCCCCCAAAGCCATAGTTTACTAATAACTGAAGACAGTCATTCCACCCATTGTACTTGCTTCCTGGCCCTGACAGTTTAAGCTGTGACCAAACACGTCTGATTTATCTATTATGCACTCATACCTCCTGATTCACAGTAGAGTTTTGCTTTTTTAACAAACACATAATTTTCAAAGGAGTCCCTTTATGTGGCTATGTGCTACTTCCAACAATTGTACTTGCTGATCCATGAAACATTTTGGAAATTCTTTCTTATAGTTACTTTCAAGGCTCGTAGCATACGTATATTCGTTCATCTATGCTAAGTAATGGAATTTTCTTTCTTTGAAGAAAGAATTTGAGAACTGAGAACAGCTAAATAAAATTCACAACTAAAGTTGCTAAATAATTTGGAGAATGTGCTTGTTAACAACCACTTTTTCATCCAAAATGACCATAAAGCACTGGGAATGAATTTTTAAATGTGAGTGGCTCATACAAGTAATACTAGTTCTGAAGGCAGAATAAGAATTCCTATTATGTTTTAGGCAACAATAGTACAATAAATGTGTACTATCAATCCCATGGGGATCTCTTAAGAAGACGGTCGCTTGGATAAACGATTTCTAGCGAATGCATAACATCAGGGGTGCAGCACATAAAAACGGAGAACTAGGGCTCCCAACTTGCTCCCAAGCCCCCCCAAAAAGTAACACCCTGCGAGCCCAGAAGGGGGCCAAAACTTTTGGAACTGTAAAGCATAGACTTGTCAGAACGACATGGAAATAACTCCACAGATCTGAGATAATTTATAGAGAACTATACATTTTTATCTAACACAGAAAATTAAAACAAGGGTCAGGAACACCGTGAGCGCCATCTTGAGGAAAAAACTATCATTCACAACGCCTCCCAGGTCCTTTTTTCCCCATCTATGCCTGAGTAGAATATTTGTTCAAAATAACAATAATAAATCAGGCTTTTTACTTTGTAGATAAGTCGTTTTTAAGATATTTGCAAAATGTCTGGCATAAGAAAAGTTCTCAATACGTGGTAGCTGTTATTTTTAAGTTTCCTACCACCTATGCTGCGCTAGGTTGAATTATTATCTCTGTTCTTAAGATAGATTATGTTTTGCCAGAGAGGTGCCCCCACAGCTTCGGGAGCATATGGGGTCACCACCACACTCGTGGGAGCTTGTTCTCCTCAGGATTCAGCAGGGAGATGCTACAGAGGATGGCAGGGAAGGCAAATCTCTCACAGTTCCCTCTGCTCCCTCTGCCTCCTGACCCACCTGGTGCTGCCCTGTGGGGCCCTGCGTGGTGTGGCGTGCCCCCTCCTTGGAGAACTTATGAACCCCATTCCCTTCTGAACCACATTCGTTGCTGCTGGGAGTCCCTGTGATAATTCTCTGCAGTCATGTTCCCATCAGTTGTTCTGATTAAGTCCAAGTACTTTGTCACTATACACTTCTCAAACTGAAGGACGCACAGACCCAGTTCTGTGCAGGGAGGATGTCATACAGAGCATCCAATACATCTTTCTGGCGCATCCGTTTATTACAAGATTTGGAAGAACGCAGTTCTTTAATAAGAAACACCTCCACCCCCCAAATAGGGAAGAAAAGAAGCAGGGGCAGAGAGAAGGGCCCCAGGAAAAACAGTCCAGTCTCTGAAGTTTCACATAGGTGGGGACCGAGGGTGGACTTGCAGTGAGGGCGGCCTCTCCTCTTGTCCCCCAAGGCGCTCCAGGCCATCCTCCAAGCTCACCAGGGATTTGGGGTACAATTCCCCTGATGCCAGGCACCCTCCTGATGTGAATCCTGTGCAGAGAACACCACGGCAGTTTGCACACCTCCGTCGTCCGCTGGACCAAGTCCTCTCGCCCAGCACTCCTTCACACATGGCATGTGCCTCTTGCACGGCTGCCACCTGCAGCTGTTTGAGTCCAGCCTCTGCCCGATCTCCCCCACCACGTGGCTGGGCTCCCTGAAGCTCAGCATCTTCCAGTTCAGCATTTAAAATACAAGAAGCCAGGCTTGACCTCTCCACAGTCTGTGGTTGTGGCCCTGCCTTTGCCGTCCACAATTTTAAAACATTGGCCTTACTTAGGTCCACTTGCCATGCTGCTTCTTGGTGGATGGCCTACACAGAGGTCTCTTAATATAAAGTTCCAGAACCTCTTAGCTGCCCCCTGCCAGCCCTGGCTGTGGCCAAAGGAAGAGGCTGGGATCACACCATCAGGCTTCCCAGCATGGAGGGAGTTTCCCTTGTTGGTTCCCTCTGGGGCTCCACTGCTGCTGCCGGTGCAGGGGAAGTCCCAATGGCCACGCTGAGGGGCTGGGCTGGGGGTCGCGGTCCTCAGCTCCTGGCTGGGTAGGAGAGTGGTGGTCGTCAACTGCAGGCTGGTTCTTTGGCCTTCTGGCCTGATGGCTGAAACTTTGGGGGTGGGGAAGGGCTGTGGCTATTGAAGTCTGGGGCAGGGAAGGGCCTTACTGCAAGGGTGCAGCCCTCCACCTTGGGTTTTTTGCTGCTCAGAATCAGCAGCGTGGCCATCACTCTGTTGTACCTCCTGCCTATTATTGAGTCCTAGATCTGGTCCCACTCAAACCCCAGGTTCATCATTACCTAGGTCCCGCGGGGTCCGTGTTGTCACGGGGCAGCTCCTGTAAGGCCTCAGTTCCTCCTCCTGGCCCATGTTTAGCCCTGGGTCCCTCATTAACTCTTCTCGAGTTCCCCTGGCACTGGGGGTCAAGGGTCATTCATTTCTTTAAGAGCTTTTCACACTCAAAAGACATGAACTAGGGGACATGGTAGTGCTCTCTCAGTATCCGCTGCCAGAGCCCCCAGGAGTCCTCTCCTATGAAAATCAGGGTCCCAGTGACCATCTTGTACAGAACCACTCCCAGGCTCCACACATCTACTGCGGGGCCATCATAGTTCTGGACCAGGAAGAGCTCTGGGGCGGCATAAGGGAGGCTGCCACAGGATGTGCTCAGCTGATGGTGATAAGCTTATGCTAAGGCCAAAGTCAGCAAGTTTCACATTCAGTTCAGTGTTGAAAAGCCTGTTCTGTGCCTTCAGGTCCCTGTGAACGATGCCCTCTGGTGGCAGTAGTGTATGACTGATGCTGTCCGCCTGAAGATGCCTTGGGCCTTATTCTCTGTCAGGTGGCCATGGGCCTGCAGGTAATCCACCATGTTTCCTCTGCTCACATGCTCCATAGCAAGGAATGTTTCCTCTGTGTCAGTCATCTCAAATAACTTTACAATATTCAGGTGATTCAAGGCCATCATGCAGTGGGCTTCTTGAAAAATTCTAGAGCAGCCCTGACTTTGACAGCAACCTCTGTCCCCATTAGAATGTGCCGGCCCAACCTCACCTTGGCAAAGCTGCCCTGGCCAGTGGTGTTCAGGAGCTGGTAATGGCCAATATGGGACTCCTGCTTCGCAGAGATGGCTGCAAGGTCATGCGACATGGTGACCTGCTAACTACACTAATACTATCAATGCTGACTATACTAGCAAAGTATACTAACAATACTAACTGGAAAAAATTTTTAAAAAAAAATGAGAAAAAGGAAACAGAAAAAAATTGAGAACAAAAGTGAGAAGAAAAATAAGAAAAGAGAACAAACAAAATGAAAATAATAAAGAAGAAAAAAAGAAAGAGTAAAGGCAAAAATAAAAATAAACAAGGGAAGAAAAGGAGAAAACTAAGTCCAAGTCTGATAGGTCACCACAAATCAACTTCCTGGGCTATAAGGACAAAAACCCCAGTCCAGCCAAGACCTTATATAGAAGACTTTGTAATTCCATCACAGTGGCGCCTTATGAGGTCAGAGCAAGATGTGAATCAATCACGGCTGGGGATAAACCCCAGTGGTTTTATCACTTTTTCGTGTCAAGATCCCTTTACTCTGGGGGGGGGGGAAGACCCCAAAGAGCTTTTTGTTTATATGAGATATTAAAGATTGATATTTACTTTATTAGAAATTAAAATCTGTAGACTGCATCAGTGACCTTTTCATTTATCATTTGAAAATCTGTAATAATTTTTGTCGTTTAAAGACCTTATAGTGTCTACACTTAAAATATTCAATTCCTTTTTCTTAAACTCCAATGGATCTCAAAATGATACTACAACTTAACTGATATCACAATATTATAGGAAATGTTCTGTTGCATAAGACAAGATAAGGTATATTATTAGCATCTGTAAAGCTGAGAGGAGATAGCTTGCATCAGATTTTTGCCAATAAGATCATGAGCAGATTTCTCATCGGAAACCTTGGAGACCAGAGGGCAGTGGGTTGATGTATTCAAAGTGTCGAAGTAAAGAATCCTATAGCTGGCTAAAGTATCAGAAAATGAGGGAGACATTAAGACATTCCCAGATAAACTAAAGCTGAGAGAGTTCTTTACCACGAGACCTGCATGAGGGTGTCTTTCAGGTTGGAATGAAAAGGACCCTGGAGAGTAACTCAAAGCTTGATGGAAAAATAAGATCTGCTAAAAGTAAATGCATGGATGATACTATATATAATAGTACTATATATAATAGTGTTATTTAACTTTGATGTATAGCTCTACTTTTTTTTCTACTTGATTTAAGAGACTAATGTATTTTAAAAAAACAATTTATTAGTCTATGTTTTTGGACACATAATTAGTATATGTTTTGGACACATAAGATGTAACTTTGTGACCTCAATAACTAACTCAGTGGGTTAAAGCTGTGAAGGAGCAGAGTTTTTATATGTTCTTGGAGTTAAGCTGGTATAAATTCACATAAGAGTGTTATAACTTTAGGATGTTATGTCATTCAGGTGGCCAAAATTTATTTCTCATATGTATTTGGTCTTCATCTGTGGTTCCTGGCTCACAGCACCTAAAACGTTTGGAATTTCTTGAGCTACAAGAACAACGAGAGCATATTTGGTCTCTTGTCCTCAATTCCTGAAATCACGTCAGAGCCATAAAGGTGACATGAGTTCCTTGTTAGTCATGATTAAGCCCCTTTCCACCACAACTGGGTTTATGTTAATAAGATGACTTTTGGAAAGCACCTAAAGATGAGAGCTGGTTCCCAGGGGAATCAGTCATGAATAGAGTGTTGGAACTTTCAGCCCCAATCCCTGACTTCCTGGAGGGGGAGGGACTACGGAGGTTGACTCAATCACCAGTGGCCAATGAGTTAATCAATCGTGCCTACGTAAGTAACTCAAAAGAAGAGGGTTCAAGGAGTTTCCATGTTGGGGAACCAGAATGCTTGTCCACGCCACCTTGCCAAGCCCCAAACTCCACAGGGATAGAAGCTCCTTTGCTTGGGACCTCACCCTATGTATCTCTTCATCTGCCTGTTGATTTATATTCTTTAACATCCTTTATAATAAACTGGTAATCTAGTAAAAAAAAAAAAAAAGAGAGAGACTATGTCTAAGATTCCCAAATTACTGAATCCTAATAGTTGAGTTTCACAAACTGTTTACGTAAAATTTGTTTTGATATAATACATATTTATATAATATAATATTTATTTATATAACATACTTATATAAATTTCTGTTTTATAACGTGTTTAATGTTTAATTTACATAATTAAATTTATTACATATAAATTTATATTTATTTATATATTTTATAGTACATTATCTGTAATGTGATATGTTTTGTGTAATATATTTATAACTTATGTTTATGTAATATATATTTCTTTTTATATATTTGTATTTTATATATTGTTTATATTTAAAATACATATTTATATGTATTCTTATATAGCATATATTTATCTTATATAAAATATTTATGTTCTATAATATTTTAAATATAAATATATTTATATATCATTTATATGTATAGATTATTTATAGCTCTCCACAAATGGAATTCACTTGAAGCCAATCATTTATCTTAGTAATTCTCAAAACGCTAAGGTAGGAAACTACTGGAAGCTGGGTTCCTCTTTGCAAAACATGTAAAAGACAAACATGATAAAGGGTCCTCAGTTTCTGCTATATCTTCTATGTTTGTCTTCTTTTCTTTGTTTTTGGTAACTACCCTCTCCCGCCAACTTCAATCAGCCAAGAAACTGCAAGGCTTACAAAAAGACTCCTCAAATAATATGGTACTGTTGTAATGATTATCTGAACCCCAAACAAGGCGCATAAAAACAAGAAAAGCCTCCCAAATTCGAGTTTAATTGAGAAAGAAAACCACTTGGGCGGAATCTGAGTTCCCTACCTCATGCTTCGTAGGGGAGAGGCCTGGTCTGCTGGAGCTCCCTGCAATACATCAGCTGAATGAGCCTTTCCCTCTATTTGAGTCACCTAAATCCCTTTCTTTTGAAGTATATTTATTCCATCACACAGCTTAGAAACATTTGTATTAACAGGAAAAAAATTGTGTCATAGCAGGTTCTTGCGATTTAGTCATGTTACAACTGTGAGTCCTGGGTCCACAGGAAAAACAATTTAAGCCAGATCAGCGGTCTAAGAGTCTCCCGAGTAACACTCACCGGCTCTTTGGGTGGTCATTTTCTCTATGCTCAAGTTTGCCTGCAATAGTAGAGGCCAATGATTTAAATATTGCTATTGCCCTTTGTCAGAGGAGAAGCCCAGTGTGCTGCAGCAGCATAGCTTAGGGCAGCTGGCTTCCATATACCATTCCCAGCATCTTCACTGGTTACATTTCCCAGATGGAAACTTCCTCCAGAACAGTAAGGCAATGACTTGTAATTAACCCAAAAAGGATACACCTGGGTAGATGTAGCCATCCTCAAAAGACAATACATCTGTCTTCTACATAATGAATCAAAGGGTACTAGCTACCCCAAAAGCATAGCCTAAGAAGAGGAATTAAGTAATTTTCCTGGGATCGAGAAGAGATGGAGAACACCTTGGCTCAGAAAAATATATGTGGGAGTGAAGAACTAACACAAGACAAGAAGGGGAATGTAATATTATATTACTTACTACACTTTTTTGTTAATATACTGTTAACCTTCCATGCTGGTGGCTCCTGTTTGAAAAAGGTAAAGGAAGGGGAAATTCTGCATACAAAGCCAAGTTGACGAATTCAAATTTAAAGCTAATTGGGTACAGGAAAGTTACCTAAGTCTTTAGTGACTCAAAGTTTGGATCTAACTACAGTTCTAATCCTTGTTCTGAATGTCAAAACCTGCTTGGTGTTTATAGCCTAATTAAAGAAGCACCAAGGCAGTAAAAACAACAATTTCTATTAAATTATACCATTTTACCAAAACCTTACGTCATGCAGCATCTTAGCTCCCCCTCCCCACACAAGAACGCAGGATATGGTGAGGCCAAAAAGGATCACCCACGGAGCCATAGATAGGGGAGTCATACCACTATATTCTCGCTGGCAGCTGGGTTGGAGACACAGGAAGCAGGAGCCACAGAATCCGCAACCTGCCGTCCACTTGTCTCTGCCAACCCACCTCACTTGCTAACTGCAATCGGTGCTTGCTAGCTCAGCCACAGCAGTTATATCAGTGGCCAATGGCTAACTGGTTACAGCTGATGGCCATCTACTACCCAAGCCAGCATCTTTCCATGTGAAGCCGAGCGCCTAGAAACTGCTCTCTGGAATTCTGTCCCCACACCTTATCAAAAGCGAATAGCATAGCCAAATTCCAAGGGTCGAATGGTGGGAAAACACATCCCCAGAGGCTTGCAACAAGATATAATGAGCCTTAAGGAAGACTCCAAAGCCAAGCCAACCTTTCTCAATGCCCTACACAGATGAGCACTGAACTAAGTTACTGTTTGAGTGAGAGCAAGTAGCCTGAGCCATGTGTGGCTCCCTCCTTCCTCCTGTGGCCTATAGGTGGAAGGTCTCAAGAGATACCAGAACCTTGAAAAAGAGATGCTTACTCCATTGTGAAGAGGTAGAAAGGGCTTCACAGTTAGTATGAGGTTTCTGTGAGCCTCTTTGCTGATAAATAGAGCTCTGCTCTCCCTGAGTCCAGAGCAAAAGCCAATTCCCAAAGCCAAGGAAGAATACTTTGCTCTTCAACAGGAATGCAGTGAACACACACACACACAACGCTCAGTGCATCTCCATGGGCCGAGGCAGTTAAACCAGGTTTCCTGGCCTGTCACTTACTGCTAAGGCTGTGGGCAGAGATCTCAGACGATATGAAGATCGATCCCTACAGTTGTCCCTACGAACACACCCGTGGGCAGGCAGCGTGCTGAGGGCCTTCACAGCAAAGACAAGATCCACCATCTGGGTCATAGGCCTATCCAAAAGACAGGCAGCCCAGTGTAGAAGGGTCCCTGAGGCCTAGATGTACACACATGTCTGTCACACGTACTGCCTGTGGTGGGCTGAATGATGACGTCCAAAAATATCAGGTCCTAATCCCTGGATCCTGTAAATGTCACCTAATATAATTAGAGGTAATTAAGTCAAAATTAGTTCTAATCCAATATGACTGGTGTCATTATAAAAGGGGGAACTTGGCAGCAGCCGGTTGGCTCAGTGAGTTAGAGCACAGTGCTCATAACACCATCGTCGCCGGTTCGATTCCCACATGGACCAGTGAGCTACACCCTCCACAATTAGAGTGAAAACAATGACTTGACTTGGAGCTGATGGATCCTGGAAAAACACACTGTTCCCCAATTGTGGGCACAGAGCCCCAGAGAGCAGTTTCCAGGCTCTCGGCCTCATGTGGAAACGTGCTGGCTGGAGTAGTAGATGGTCGTCAGCTGTGGCTAGTTCGCCGTCAGCTGTAACCATTGAGCCATTGGCCACTAATATAACTGCCGCGGCTACGTTAGGGAGTCGAGTCGAGGAGAGTCAAGGAGAGAGTTGGTCGGTTGGCAGAAAGCAGACAGCAGGTCACACATCATGTGAACCCAGCCTCCAGTGAGAGCATAATGATATGACTCCCCTACCTATGGCTCCGTGGGTGTTCCTTTTTGACCTCACCATGTCCTGCGTTCTTATGTGGGGAGCGGGAGCTTAGACCCCGCAGGCCGCCCCACACGACACCAATATTCCCCCAATAATTTTTTTTTTAATAAAAGGGGGAATTTGGACATAGAGACTGACAAAGACAGAGGGAACACAACGTGAAGACACACAAGCAGAACACAATATGAAGACAGAGGCGTCCAGAGGTGGAGGGACACATCTACAGGCCAAGGAATGCCAAAGAGTGCCTGCAAACCCCCAGGAAGAGGCAAGGAAGGATTCCCCCGAAGGTATCAGAGGGAGCTCAGCACGGTTGACACCTGGAGTTTGGACTTCCAGCCTCCAGTACTGTTGAGACCATAATTGTCCATTGTTTTAAGCCAACCAATCTGTTCTTACAGCAGCCTTTCCAGATGTATAATATATATGTCGGTATAATAGATGCCAAACTTTTTCAGATACATTCATTTTAACTCCCGCGTCATGCTCCAGCAGTTCCCACTGCACCCAGACCTACACCTGTCTCTCAGTGACTCAGGAAGCTAAGGTCTCCAGTGGATTAAACCCTGTCATGCACACTATCAAGAACTTTCAGACTTTTCCTTTTTTAAGAAAGCAAACTCAACCTGCCAACAAAGTGAAAAAGATATTTCTCCCACATGCTTTTACTCTGAAATATTTATTTTAAACAACATTACATTATTTCTGTTTGACAGGTCCCCCTTCAAACCCGGCACCAGAAGGAAATAATCGACTTTATACGCTCTAAAGACAACAATCTGACAATTGTGCTTTATATGACACTCTCTTCCTCCTGGGCTCCTTGGAAAACAGTGCCCCACATAGTAGAAGTTTTCAATTCAGTCTCTCCTCAAACAGACGGGCAATATCAAAGACAAAGAACACCAAAAAAAATGTACTAAGGAAACATACATTTTTGTCATGATCCTCAAGATATTAACTTTCTGCATCACGGTTCAAAAATAATTGCATTAAAGACTAATAAGCACCAAAAAAAGCCATACATAAGAATGCCTTGCTAGGAAAAAAAGCAACAACTTAGTCTTTGACACAGAACACACAATTTTGAAGGTGAGAGATAGGAATGCTTTAGATAAGTCACTCACTTGGGCTGAGTTATGTTTGTTCAGTGACTAAGAGATGACTTTTAGGACTGTTTGGCTGCATGCGATAAGAACAGGAGAGGTTCTGTACCCAATGCATAGTACTGTTTTGAGGAACAAATGAGATGAAGAATATAAAAGCTCTTGGAACAAAATGGAAATCCCTATGTAGGTACATGTAAGACATCTTCATTACTCCCTATAACCTCAGCTCACTCTCGGTCTTCCCAACATGTGCCCCGAACACTTCAGTAGTAGGGACCCAGACAGAGCACTTTTAAGGTTGACATCTATTTGGGGAGAGAAGGTGTTGAATGTATCTGGGACTCCCACCTGATTCGAAAACAATGCAATCATACTCGTTAAGACAACGGCCACAGAGTAAGTGGCACATCCAGAAAGAGAGAAAGCACTGAAAGTCCTTCTCCGCCTTGGGACTCAATGATCAGAATGATGGAATCACAGATGAAATAGCCCAAGAGGGCCTTGAGGTCATCATCCAGGGCTCCATCCTCCCCTTTACAGGTGAGAACCTCACTTTACAGGTGAGAACATAGAGACTTGCCACCTAGGCCTCCAGACTTCTGGACTGCTCGTCTTCAATGAAGCCAGTAAGTGCATAGCCCCATCCATCAATCAGGGGATCAATGAGCCTTTATAGATATCAGTAAGATTTCCAAATCCAGTCCCTTGGAACCTTCAGTACAGTGAATAAAACTGTGAGGCACTACATCACTTTGTTTATTGCTTTTTTTCACAGCTCATACTGGCATCTGTTCAGCCCAGGATTATTTAAGGCCTAATGTTCACGGCGCTGGAGTGTACAGTGAAATAAATGGGGTTTCAGCTAATTAAATGCTGGCACAAAGCTGAGGGGTTTGAAAAAAATCTCAAAATCCATCTATTACCAGCCTGTCCCAGAGCCAAGGGCTGCTGCTGTTATGTGACACAACAAAAGAGATGCTGTGTAAATTTTAAATATTTCATTGAACGTAAATAATCAGAATATCTAACCATTTTCTAAGGCGGAAATATCTAGCAGCTAATGTGCAGAAAGCACTGCAGATGTTCACAAACTACAGAAATGTCAATTTGCTTTTACGTTCCTTTTAAGTAATTTTTTTACTCTAAAGAAGTAAACATTTATAACTGTGAATAAATCGTTTGTGGTTTGAGCAAATGTTTAAGACTATTCAATAAAGCATCCGTATAAATATTCAGTTATGGAGATAATTTGATTTAAATAGATGGTACTTTCAATAAATAAACATTGTTCAACATGAATAAACATTTTAAACAACCAGCAAACATCAAAACCCAGCTGATGTTTCATGCAAATCTTTGGAAAACATTTTACTTAACAGTTCTTCTTACATACACCACACGTTGTCAATGATTCTTTCATACTCTTTATTATCAGGCACATTTGCATGAAAACAGTACCTTTTCTTAAAAGAATGCTTCGTTGTATAGCACCACCATTTTATTACAACCGTTTCTTCTTTGCGGAGTCACCATGTGTCACACAGCTGGTGTGTTGTGTGGCCTTGTGGTGTCCGAGTTTATGAGCACAACTACAGGAAGAAGACTGCCTGGCTTCGAGCTGCTGCTGCCATTTATGACTCTGCGACCTTGGGCAGTTTCATTTTGTTGAGCCTCAGTATCATCATTTTTGAAATGGAAATCGTAATACCCCCCTCAGAGGACTGATGATTAAGTGAGATTGTCTGAGTAAAGCGCCCAGCCAACTCCACCAACTTAACTGCTTTCATGTTCTATGATTTCGTTTAAATTGAACATTCTATTTGATTCATTTAAAATAGACTTTGCCCGTCCATTGTTTTAGCCCGCAACTACTCCCATGAACTACTTGTTCTTACAAAAATGCAGCAGTGAACATCATGAGACATAGATCTAGAACATCTGAGACATAGAGAGGGTGCCAAAAAAATGTATGCACAATGGGAATGCAAATGGGTACAACATTCTTAGAGAGCAATTCACCAATAGCTGTCAAAATTTGAAATGTCCATTTCCTTTGATCCAACATCTACTCCTGGGAATTTACTTATCACTAGCTAGTTCGCAAATATACTGGGGGTGCCAAAAAAAAAAAAGTATACACGGAACTTGTATTCATCTCTTGTTATTGGTATATATTGAGTATTACAATTTTAGTACAGTTTTTTTTCTTCCTTAAAATGTGCATACATTTTTTTGGCACCCTCTCTATGTCTCAGATGTTCTAGATCTATGTCCCAAGATGTTCACTGCTGCATTTTTGTAAGAACAAAATAAGGGAACAACTGAAATGTCCATCAACAAATAATTAAGTAAATTACCATGACCTCCACACACACTTACAGGACCTGTCACAATGGGAACTTTACCTTTGTATGTTTGATTGTCAGGTTATTATTGTCTTTCTTCCATGGTTTCAGTTACCCACAGTCAACGGTGGTCCGAAAACATTAAATGGGAAATTCCAGTAATAACCAAGTCATAAGTTTTCAATTGCACGCTATTCTGAGTTTCCTTCATTCTGACAGGAGAGCGCCCTCATCAGTGACACACTGCTGACCTCTCTGACGGTTTATGCGCTCAACCAAAGGATGGTAGAGTAACTCACGCAACTGGTAAATTTGTGCAGAATAACTGCACGTAACAGGGAATGTGAGATCTCTGCTGCTCCTCCCTGGTGTCTGATGAGACAGTCCCCCCACACAGGGACACCTACTCCAGATCAGCTCTGCCTGTGACTGGGTGGGTACAGCTGCCCAATTCTGACGTTGACATTAGGAAGTCCATGAGGTTTACACACTCTTCTATGTCTTTGAATTTAGCCTTTAGAAACAATGGAGGGAAATGGTTTTGGGTCAAGGACTGTAAATGTCAATCTTTTCTTTTATATTTCAATTTGATCAGAACTTGAGCAAGGAAAGGGGATATTTTAAAGAGCCTCAGGAAGGCCATCCCAAGCAGGCCCCACAAATGTGAACTCTATGAAGATAGGAAGATCTGAGAAAAGGTGAAATAGTGCTGTGGAAGGGTGCTTTTGTAGTTATCAACTGCTGCCTAATAAACCACTCCAAAAGAGTGACCCATAGGAATAATAGTCATTTATTTTGCTCATGGATCTGGGAATTGAGTATGCCCAGCCAGGCAGTTTTTGCTCAGGGTCCCTCATAAAATTGCAGTTAGATGGTGTATATATACATGCATATACAGTACCTACAGTAAATCCTCATTTCGCACTATCAATAGGTTCTGTGACTTTAAGCAAAACGGTGTATAACGTAAGCAATTTTACCACAGGCCAATTGATACAAACAATGTAATAACAAAGTGACACTGAATGAAACAGTGTTATCCAAGGTCCTGCTGTACACACACACACACACAGTCTATCCGTGTGGTCTTTCCACATGGTGGTCTCAGGATAACTGGACTTTTCACATAGCTGGAGGCTCCCAGAGTCCCAAGAGAAACTGGCAGAATTTTTATGGCCCTTCTAACCTGGCCTCAGAAGTCACGTGGTGTCCCTTCCTGCTGTGTTCTAATTATGGAAGCAGTCACAAAGTCCTGCCTAGATTCAAGGGGAGCAGACAGAGACTATCGCTTAATGGGAGAAATGTCAAAGGATTTGCAGATGTGCTTCTCAACCATAAAACCATAACAAGTGAGAAAACAAAAACATTAATGACGAACATTTCAGAGCTATGTTGAGTGCTCATTTGAGATAGGTAGTCATGAATTAAAGAGAGACCAGTAGGCAGAGTTGTATGTTTTTGTCCATTGACTTTTGGCTGGTTGGTTACAGGTCCAGGAGGGAGGGCCGCTTGGTGTATCATGGAGTTTGCCAACCCCTATAATTTGTATGAGAACATCAGGACTATGAGGGCAAGGACCTGGCCTATCTGCTTCATGGCTGGGTTTCAGAATTTAGGACTGGGCCTGGTATGAAGGGGTTCCTCAATATATCTGTAGTGGGGTTGACCTGACTTTTTTTCACAGCTTTAGTTCAAGCTATTCTTTCCAATCAGGATGGCTCTCTGGCTCCTCTGTCACCAAGTTCAGCACATGACCTTGGGCAGATCACTTAACTGCTTGGAGCTTCAATCTTCACACGTACAAAAAAATGAAGATTAGATGATCTTGAAGGTCTCTTTCAGGTATAAAAATCATATCTTGCTATCTTCTCCCATTCGTGTGATGAGTTCCAACAATGATACCAAAACACATCAGCGGAGATGAAAGCAGTAACACAGGTGCCTTCGGGTCGTTACTTTACAGCTAATCCGCTTAAGACACAGCCTCTGGAAACACACTGAATCTAAAAGCAAAGCTCCTACACTCAATAAATCCTTGTTGAATTTCAGTATGAGACCACAGAGAGAGAAATATGGACAGATGCTGGAGCTGTAAAGTACCTAAAAAGAGAGATCTAGCCCATTCTCTGCCCTCTTGAGTGTTCACATTCTTTCTCAGCTATCACCCAACCCAGTCAGATAAATATCTCTGTTTATCTTTCCACATACGTTAATCCCTGTCTTTCCCGAATCTTTTTTTGTTGCTTTTCTCTGAACCTTTCCCATTCTGTCTCTATCTTTCCAATACTTAACGTCAGAGTCATCCACAGAATAGGAAGCAGGGGCACCACAGAAGCAATAGAAAGGGTGGCCGATAGAGCCAAACAACACTTTGTCAGTAAGGCAACAATACTCACTGGGCATTCACTGTGCCCCGACATCCTGAAGTCAGATCCACAGAGCTGGCAGTTACCTGTAAAGTAAATTTGAGAGCCTGCTCAAACATGGCCAGCCTGGGTACAAATCCCAGCTCCATCACTAACTAATATGCATGTGACCTTGGACAAGTTATTCCTTAACCATTCCACTCCTCAGTTTCCTCATCCAAAAAAATGAGGATGATCATACGTACATCTGACTTCACAGGGTTATTGTGAAGATTAAATGAAATAATAGCTATGAAATGATTTAAACAGTACCTAGCACATAGTAGGTGCTCAATAAATGAGAGCAGTTATCTATTATCTTCCATGGTGCCCCAAATTCCATGATTAAAGACTTATTCTGAGAGGTGGTAAAAGAGGGTAAACAGGGTCAAATACTAATATTAGGTTGCTGCGAAAGTAATTGCCAAAGTAAACTTCAAAGGTTAAAAATAATTGCAAAACCGCAATGACTTCTGCACAAGCAAATATATGGTGATGGAAGGAGAACTAACTCTGAGTGGTGAACACACAATATGAGATATAGATGATATATTACAGAATTGTACGCCTGAAATCTATGTGACTTTATAAACGCTAATAAACTTTAATTGAAAAAAAAAAAGACTTATTCCTTGGGATTAAGGCAGGGAATCTAGCCTCGCTGATAGTCCTAATTCTATTCCTGTTCCCAGGTTAAGAAATCCAGTTATACTCCTGCATTATTCTGTGAGGAGCGAGATTCCTACCTTTGGACCCTATAACTAACTTATCCCTGTCTTGTTAATCTGCCCCATGTTCAATCCTTCTACCACCAACCCCATACCTTTAGTCTCTTTGTGACTAAAACCTAGCTCCTGACATATAAACCCAGGGTTAGAGCGCTGCCAGATATACACTGTTTCTCCAAAAATAAGACCTAGCTGGACAATCAGCTCTAATGCGTCTTTTGAAGCAAAAATTAATATAAAACCCAGTATATATTATATTATATTATATTATATTATATTATATTATATTATATTATATTATATTATTATTATATTATATTATAGACCTGGTCTTATATTATAGTAAAATAAGACCGGGTCTTACATTAATTTTTGCTCCAAAAGACCCATTAGATCTGATTGTCCGGCTAGGTCTTATTTTCGGGGAAACATGGTAAATTAGCCATTCAATGACTGTTAGTTGATTACCTGGCCAGCTACCTTCTGCAGGTCTCCTTGATGCTGACCAGAAGTAGTGCCCCACACACTTTCTTCACCCACACTGCTGCTCACTGCCCACCTATGAACCTTCCCATCATCCTCTGTGAGCAAATAGGTCCAAAATATCAACCAGACCACTACTCTTTTTCCAACTTCTTTGCTGATTAGACCAAATCATTAAATCTCTGAGGGCTCTTCTTCAGAACATACATTCCTTGATTCCCCTGCCCTCAAACTCCACCTCTCCAGGGTCAGATATCAAGGATCCATCGGGTATGTTTGTCAATATGAGCTGAACTTCCTCCACCCTCTACAAACCCTCTGCAGCCGCTATGAATGTTCCAAAGAGAAACCCCCTCAGCCGTCCCCAGTGCCTGGAATCCCTGCCAAGCAAAGGAGGAGAGTCAGGAGAGTGACAGAGGAGAGCAGGCTGCCTAAAGCAAAGGGGTAAGACAGGAAGGAGTGTGACACTGGGCTGGAAAAGGAGGCGGGGGCCAATCAAGAAGGGCCTTCCAAGGAATCAGATACGTCTCTCTAAACTGGAGACCATGGTGAGAACAGCGCTTCAGAAAAGGATCATGGATGGCCCAGGTACACTTATGTTAAGATGAGTTTGGAGGTGAGAAGACCAGTGAGGGGAGCACAGACTCAAAGTCAGCAGAAAGGTAGAGCTGCTCGGGGTGGCAGGGGGAAATATACAGAGGGTGCCCCCAAAATGTATACACATTTTAAGAAAGGAAAAACTGTATTAAAATTTTAATACTCAATATACCTTTCTTAAAATGTGTATACATTTTTTGGGCACCCTCTGTATACATAATTTTGCATATTTCAGAGGGTTGACAGACTTTGAAAGACCATCCACGGGTCTCTCTGGGGCATCTCTGAACTCCAGATTAAAAATATCTGGAGTAGAATCTTACAACCAATCAATATCTGATATAGTCACTCAAATAAGTAGTGTTTAAGAGAAAAAAAACACCTACTTGATTCCTGATGGTAGAAGACAGGAACCTGAATAAGTATGGTACTAACAGCATGGACAATAGGGAGTGAATTCCAGGTCATTTAAGAAGCAGGGGGGCAATGATATCTCGGGGGTGCCAAAAAAATGCGTACAAGTGGACATTTTGGTCAACGTTGCTCAAGCAGTAGTTCGCCATAATCAGAAGTGTCTGGATGCTGATGGGAACCACTTTGAGCACCTCTTGTAATTGCAGAAGTCAAACGTGACTTGTATTAATCTTTTGTCATTGGTATTTTTTTTTCATTTTTTTTATTGGGGAATATTGGGAAACAGTGTGTTTCTCCAGGGCCCATCAGCTCCAAGTCATTGTCCTACGATCAAGCTGTGGAGGGCACAGCTCAGCTCCAAGTCCTGTCACCATTTTCAATTTTTAGTTGCAGGGGGCACAGCCCACCATCCCATGCAGGAATTGAACCAGCAACCTTGTTGTTCAGAGCTTGCGCCCTAACCCACTGAGCCACCAGGCTGCCCCTGTTGTAGGTATATATTATTACAATTTTAATAATTTTCCTTTCTTAAAATGTATATAAGATTTTTTGGCACTCTCTGTATATATTTTTCACTTCTTGGATTTGGGAGATGAAGAAAAGGGAAGTTGGAACGTTTTGAGAGAGGATGGAGTTTTTGTTGATTTTTTTTTCTGTTGCTGGTGGGGAGGACGTGGTTGGATTTGTTTCCTTTACCGAGCCTTAGGCGCCTGGGATGTGCTTCCCTCTTAGAAAATCAACCAGAAAAGGCAGAGCCCTGTTCTGGAACTTACACTGCAGTGGAAAAACAGTCAGGCAGGGTAGGGGAGGACTGAACATAGTGAGGGGAGCATGGTGAAGCACAATCTGCCCGAGGAATCAGGTGCTTGAGCCGGAACTTGAGAAAAGCTTAGAGCTTTACCTAGTGGACTGGAGGGCTGGTATTACAGAGCCCTGAAGACTCAACAGGAAGAACTACATCTTCCACTTTCCTCAGACCCAGCAGCTCACACCTCCTCTTTACGTTCTTGGCTGAGTGTTGCCAATGGGAGATGAGAGGACAGGAGTCTGATTAAATATAAGAAAGATCACACTGACCGCCAAGGGGAGGATGGGAAGCAGGAAAATATTTAAGAAACTCAGGGGGGAAATAACAGTAAGGAAGACATATTAATGAACCAAAAGTCCAAGCTGTTTCCCCCACTGATAAGATAGAGGAAAACCAACAAAATATGAAAATCCAGACTTAGCACATCCAGACAGGCTCCAGGTGGATATATCTCTGGGGAAATGGTAACATCACCCTGCAGGAAGTTCCAGGAGTCTGAGTCTTTGAAAGGGTTTTAACAGCACTGGAGTCAGATTTTCTTCTCTGGTCTGCAGCTGGGTTGGCTTCTACGATCACTGAATAAGTCAAACATGGAATTTTTCCTCAAGTAGGAAGCCCTTCATGGCTGGTTTCTTGGGAGCCTTGAATGCTGTGCTTGGGCAGGTATGTGACCGCCCGGCAGGGAATCCTGGAGCTTTGAGCAGGGACTGAGGCAGGTCTCAGTGTTTAAGAACCTCCTAAAGGAGAAAGCAGAAGAGTCTAAACCTAGAAAACAGTGGGCGAGAGATACAGAGAAGAGGCGATAAGTACCAGGCCCTTTTAGAAAATAGAAAGGACTGATTAACTGGAGGTATAGAAGCAAAGTAAAAGGAGGAAATTAAAATTCTGCCCAGATGTCTTACCCAGGGAACGTTACCCAGGGAACGTAAGTTTCGCAGTGCACATCAGTGAAGTAAGGAGTTCTAGGAATACCAAGGAGGTGAGATGGAGATGGAGACATAACGTCCCCAAAACAATTCCATTTTGCAGGAATTGTTTTTTGTGTCCCTTTGGAATATACAACAGAAATATGTTTGAATACAGAAGCCTAGAGTTTAAGAGAGTGGTCTAGTCTGGACACAAAGATTTTGAAAATAACAGCAAATAAGTGGTGACCGAAGTCATGAGCCTATATGAGACTGCCCAAAAAGACATAGAATGAGAACACAGAAAGCTAAGAGGAGGACCCTGAGGGAAATCAATATTTAAGAACTACACAGAGGAGGTTGAGAAGAAGCAGAACACTTAGATTAACCAGGAGAAGAGCGCTAAGGAAATTAAGGGGAGAATTTCAAAAATGTAGTGCTCCAAAAGGTCAAATGACCCATAAAGTTCAAATAAAATGTCAGCTGAAACATATCTATTGGATTTAACAATTGCGAAACCATTAGTAACCTTTTCAAGAAGGGGGCAGAGAATAGATTACTGAAGGTGAAGAGTAAATGAAAGTGAGGCAGTGTAGACAGCCCCTGGATGAGCCTTGACTTTGAAGGCTGGAGAGGGGAGTACAGAGAAGAGGAACTGGGTCATCAGCAGATGTTCTGCTTCCACTGTTTTCTAATGGGAAAGACTTGGCGGTGTTTTTATTCTGCAGGGAAGAAGCCAATGGAGAAGAAGACAATAAAAAGGTAGAAAATAGAAGGGAAACTGGACAGAGTAAATTCTTGGAGGAGATTGGAGAGGTAGCAGTTCAGCTTACAGATCAGCCTTGGCTAGAAGGGACTCACCCTCAAAGCATGACAACGAGAGGGAAAGGCTGGTGCTCACACAGACAAATGTGTACATGGGAGCAGTTACTGTCAGTCTTTTTCTTGGGAGACATTAAATAAGACGAAATTTTCTTTTCCACAGAAAGTGAGGAAACTGGAGTGGAGATGGGACCATGGGAAGAGTGAGAGAGGGTTGAAGGAAATGTTAAAGGATTGTACACTCCGCTGACATTGGGTGTTATAAACCTACATTTACACCAGCAGCCATGTATGTTGTGTGACTGCTTCCATCGTCTCTTAGAATCTCAAGTTTTGGAGAAGGAGCAACTCAGGTGTGAAGAACATATGAGTTGGGGGGTTGCAGAACAGGTGTAGCAGATGGATATGGGGACAAAGGAATGAAGGATGCCAGCGAGAGAGAATGAAGGATGAAACATACCATGAAATTTCATCTGGAATGGTAAAGAAATGAAACCAGGAAGGGGCTGACAGACTTGGGAGAAGAGCACAGGAACAAAAGACTACCAAAAAACAAAAGATTACCACAAAGAGAAAGCAGGTGGGATTTCAAATCCATATTAAGGAAATGTGAAAGGGAGGATCTTATGTTTTCATAATATGCAATATTGCCAAAATGTTCTAATTGTAATTATCCTACCAAGGAAATGAGGGATAGGGGTAAAGGGCAAGTGTGTTTATGAACTGCAAATACTACTTTTTAAAAACTGAAAGCAACTTTCCATTTACCTAAAACTGCTGGGAAGGAAATTCCAGTTGTTACATTGTTATGTAAAAAACTAGGTCCTGCTTCTGACGTGACAATCTGAGGAGGACAGATCAATGAGAAGCAAATGCCTGCTTCTGACAATAATTGCAATCCCATATATTCTACATCAATACTGGTCAAGGCCTGTGGCTGCAGAGCTGTAGATTTAGGTTTTCTGGCTAGCACGTTGAAACGTTACTCAATTCCTAATTTCCTCAGTAATAGCCAAAAGCATGGTCCAAGAGGAGTGATCATCACTGTCCTGCTATGAGCTTAATCTACTTTGAGACCACAGTTTCCTCCCTTCCTCCCATCTCTCACCTGTGACTCTCATTGGCTAACCCCAGTAGGAAGCCAGATAGCAAGGCGATGGATGCAGGACGTCCATCCGAGTCAGTCTCTCAGGACAGAAATTAGGAAGGAAAGGGTGAAGAGGGGATCTGGATATCAACGACCATCCAGCAGAGTTAACAAGAACTAAGAAAAGCTGTGGTGATACCCCAGGATGGGTCTTTAGTTCAAAGACACCCATATAAAGATATATGTGAGACTCAGCATACAGACTGGAACTAGATCAAAATCCACTAACCAAACTCACAGGAAATTCATCATGTAGACAGCTTTTGTTTGGCTTATAGAACACGTGTATATGTTTTCAAATCAAAGATTGCACGTTTCCAAGTGTTTTCAAATCAGGAGACATCGCATAAAAACATCGATTTCTGGCTTTTCTTTACAAAATAGGAGCTCTAGCAATACCAGATGCATTCCCTGTAGGGCGACCCTCAGCTGGAGATGAGTAGCAGCAGCCTCTGTAGACAATCCATGCCTTCTCCGATTTTTCTCAGGCCCAGCCACCTTCTCTTACATCCCTAACACTGGGATCAAGGCGAGTTTTTACCCTGAAGTTGTCCGTCAACATCAGGCTTGCAGGGGTAGAAAAGTACTTTTCTGCATTTACGTCTCTAGCAAAGTGGGAAAACAAAAAATAGACCAAGAAGGCAGAATTTGTCCTAAAAAATGGAAGAGAACGTTTTCCTTATGGAAGGGAAGAGTATTCCTATGTGTTTTAATATGCACACAAAATGTTTCTGTATCAAAAGAACAGTTTTCTGTACCAAGAGATCATTTTTCCTCTGCCCAGCCCACTTCACTCAATTATGTTATGTTACCTGCCTGGAACTCTGTAGGCCTTGGCAGCGTGACATTCTGGATTAGAGCCATGCAGGTCGAAAGCAAAAAGATCATCCAAATTCATGTCACTTACCCAGAGTATTCTATATACTTATTGCTGTTCCCCAACACTAATGTTAAGTCTCCAACTATCTCAGGAGCTCAAGGGTTTTGCAGCACTGCCAGGTAGGGTCATCCTCTAGGCAGGTAGAAAACTGGACAGGGACATGTGAGGCAGAGGTGATGGTTGAAGGCATGGGAGCAGATGTTCACTTAGTTAAAGGAGTGTGGAGGGAAAAGTGCAAAGGCAAGAACAGAGCTATGAGAGGCACAGATAAGTAAAAATTGAGCAGAGGCAATTCAAGAGAGGGATTTTAAAACAGGGAATTGGTTACCCAAGTAACAGAAGTGTTGAGAAGCCAAATGGACAATGAAGTGACACAGAAATTAACAAACTACTAATCTCTTTTCATCCATGGTTTCACTTTCTAGAGTTTCCGTTACCCATGGTCAACCATGGTTCCAATATTAAATGGAAAATTCCAGAAATAAACAATTCAGAAATTTTAAATTGTATGCCATTCTGAGTAGCGTCATGAAATCTTTTGCCACCCCATCCTACCCAGATGAGAACCATCCCTTTGTCCAGCATATTCACACTGCATAAACTTACCGCTCTGTAGTCACTTAGCCATCTTGCTTATCAGATTGATTGTCATGGTATCTCAGTGCCTGTGTTCAAGAAACCCTTATTTTACCTAATATTGGCCCCAAAGTGCAAGAGTAGTGATGCTGGCAATTCAGATATGCCAGAGAGAAGCCACAAAGTTCTTCCTTTAAGTGAAAAGGTGACTACAGTAAAGATATTGTGAGAGAGAGAAACCACAGTCACACAACTTGCATTACAGTATATCATTACAATTGTTCTTTCTTATTATTAGTTATTGTTGTTAATCTCTTACTGTGCCTAATTTATAAATTAAACTTTATCATAGGTATGTATGTGTAGGAAAAATCATAGTATATAGAGGATTCGATACGATCCACGGTTTCGGGCATCCACTGGGGGACTTCCCTACAGATAAGGGGGGGACTATTGTACAGGAAATTGTTGCCACCTCTAGGGTTGATAGAACACAAGAAGGAGATTGTGATACCAAACCCAGGAGCCAAGACTCCCAGTGAGAACTAGAACAGGATGGAGGCTGCCTAACTTGAGCTAGAACTACAGGAAAGGGGCATGGTCAACAGAACCTGAAAGGACAAAGGAGACTGAACCATAGCCAGAGAAACCAGCCAAACCAGCTGAATCTTCTACCAGCTCCTCCCATTGGCCAAACCTACTGAGAAATGTAGGTGTAAAACAGACAGGACAGAGAAAAGAGTAAAGAATGAGTCTGGGGGCAACCACAAATAACTCAGTGGAAATCAGAAATTAGAGGATTTCAAAGGAATGGAGGAATAAGAAAAAGCACTAAGTGTAAACCCCACATTCCAGTCATTTGTGCTGTTTTGGTGTTTCAGTGCAAATTTTATCCTGTTTGCATTCCTGTATTCCTAAGATTTGGGGGAAACTAATTCCAAAAAGCTGACTTTGTTAAAAAGCTCCCTTTCAAGTTCTTTTTCCCCTGATTAAGTAGCTTTTCCCAAGTTTCTCCTTCCTCCTTTTCTACTGAAATTTATAGCCTCTTCATTAATTTATAATTTCTTTTGTAACTCTTCTGCAATCAGGAATTCAGCAGCAGGATGCTGTTTGTAATTACTTTGCAATTACAGAACAGTAAATCCATTCATGTAAGAGATAGCCAGCCAGTAGTTTATAATAACACCTAAGTAAAAGCGAGGGCCACTCCCCTATTTGACAAGATAAGGTTTTCCATTTCAGTTATGAGAATAGCTTGGAGTATAGATACTCTACACTCTTCACGTTATATGCTCCTAAATGAGATGATTACTGTTTTAATCACATTGTCGACTGTCATGCAGGGAGTCACGCAGGGTCTCAGCTCCCGCTCCCCACATAAGAACGCAGGACATGGTGAGGCCAAAAAGGAACACCCACAGAACCATAGGTAGGGGAGTCATACCACTATATTCTCGCTGGAGGCTGGGTTGGAGACACAGGAAGCAGGAGCCACACTGTCCGCAACCCTCACTGCTCCGCTTGCAGGCTCAGCCACCATCTTCTTGCTAGCCCCCATTTTCTGCTAGCGTAGCCACGGCAGTTATATTAGTGGCCAATGGCTCACTGGTTACAGCTGACGGCCAACTAGCCACAGCTGAGGGCCATCCAATCACAGTTGATGGCCATTTACTACCCGAGCCAGCACCTTTCTATGTGAGGCCGAGAGCCTGGAAACTGCACTCCTGGCTCTGTCCCCACATCGACGAAACAAACTGGTTTATTTAAGAGAGCAAGACATTACAGAGAGACAGACCAATACTAGGACCTGAATTTTTTTAAAAAGCTAGATCTGATCTTCAATTTCCTCACCTGGAAAGAATTGGTGCCCTAAGTACCTCATAGACCTTTTGGAAGATCAAATGAAATAAGTAGCTTATTTAATAACTGATTAAATAAGTTCCTTATAAAATGCAATATAAAAATGTATGTACAGAGCCAGAATGCCTGGAGTCCAAACCCAATCCCACTACTTTCTGACCGTGTGAACTTGAGCAAATTATTCAACTTCTCTGTGCCTTAATTTCCTCACCTGTAAAATGGAAAGATCAGGAGGACACTCCCCATGGTTTACAAGTAATGACTGGGTGGGCTAGGGGTACAAAGCCCTGCTCGCTTCCTCAATAATGACACATGGTACACTCCAGAGCTCCCAGCAGGTCACCTGAATCCCATCCTCACCTGAAATCCCTTCTTTGTGTAGCACCTTCTCTTTCCTGAGTCTGCTTCCCTCTCTCCCTTAACAGCTTTCCTGAAAGCATTGTCTTAATAAATCGCATGCCCATAGATCACTGTTGCAGGCTCTGCTTTTAGGGAACCCAAATTAAATCAGTACTACTCATAGAAGGTTGTTGAAAATACAAAGAGAGCACTTGGAACAGTGCCTGACATATAGCAACTGCTCAATAAGTCTCAGCAAAAAATGGGACGAAAACAACATTTATGTGATGATTATGATGATGTTATTACAAAACCCCTGGCGTACAGTTAGCATGTAAGGAGATTGTCAGTCATCCCTCCATCCCAACAATAAGTACAAAGCCAAACAAACTGAAAAACCCACAACTCTTCTTAGGTCTGTTAGAGAAGTGAGGTCCCAGGGTGCTGCCCTCAAAATAGGAGAGACAGCCAGCAGACACACAACTACACCTTATCAGAGCAGAATCCTACAAGCAGAAACCTCTGTGGAAACCAGTGCTGGGGAAGAAACACCTGAACTGTGACAAATTGCAGAAGGCTCAGCGCAGACAAATCAGAGAGCTAACAACTCCAAGGGGATCCCATCATTGGGGGGTGAGGGTAGGGGAAGAAATTCTGTGAGTTTTACCTCCAAGAACTCTACTGGGTTCTCACAGTGAAAATCCCGTGGTCCTTCTGGAAGAGGGAGGGGAAAAGTAACCGTTTTGTAATACAGCAGAGTATACTGCTCTTCTCAACAAGGCCTCCTCTCAGGGGAAACTAGTTAACCAAAGCCTAAGCTGCTGGGGTATCATCAGAGCCTAACTGATCCAGCAGAAGGGAAATACCCAACTCCAGCCCCTCCTAGCCTCCTGTCCCACCTAAGGTGTTGGTGGAGAAGCGGGGAAAGTGGGGGCGCTGAGAAGCACTTGTGAAGTTCACAGCCCAGCAGCACAGGCTCACTAAAAGACTGATACCTAATCATAGGGCTACAGAACACCTCCTTCTCCCCTCCCCTCAACACCTTCCTACCACATCACTTACGGCCTAGGTACCAGAGTACCTTTTACCCATTACATCATGCCCAACTTTCAACAAAAATTTACAATATACAAAAAGGCAAAAAAGCAGTTTGAAGAGACAGAGCAAGCATCAGAACCAGACTCAGATATGGCAGAGATGTTGGGATTTTTTGACTGGGAATTTAAAACAACTATGATTAATAAATATATTAAGGGCTCTAAAGGAAAAAGTAGACAACATGCAAAAACAGATGGGTGATGTGAGGAGAGAAATGGAAATTCTAAGAAAACACCGAAAAGAACTATTAGACATTGAAAACACTAACAGAAATGAAGACTTCCTCTGATGGGCTCCTTAGTACCCTGGACACAGCTGAAGAAAGAATCTCTGAGCTTGGGAGCATGTCAATAGAAACTCCAAGCTGGAAAAGCAAAGAGAAAAAGTCAAGAGCAACAACAACAAAACAGAACAGAGTATCCAAGAACTATGGGAGAACTCTAAAGCCCCTGGCTTTCCAAGAACCTTAGACAGATGTCTAATTTTTCTTTTTAATGTCAATTTCCTTCCAGTCCCTGTGCTCCAGATTGAATGACAATTTTCAGCTACTATGTCAGGCTATCAGCTGCCATTAGTAAAGAATTAGAGAAGAGGTGAGTTTCTGAGATTGGGTCTCAGTGGTTATTCTTGGACAAAAGGGAGTAGAAAGGACATAGAAAGAAGAAAATAACTGTTAAAGCCCAAAGCCAAGCACTGTGTCCAGCACATAGTTATAATACCATCAATAATTATGTAGTGTGATGGTTTTAAAGCTATTGATGTAGGATGTTCCTTAATGTATGTGGGGTTTGTAGTCTTGTGGAGCCGAAGAATGGATACATGGACCAAGGAGAGGCAAAGAGTTGCACAGGAAGATAGTTTATTACAGCAAGGAAAAAGTTACAGCTCCCGAGCGGGAGGGGTACCCAAAACTGGGATGCCCGCTGGCTAAGGCAAAAAGCTTGTGTTTATATACCTTCATTTCTACCTGGGAGGGGGACATTGGGATGTGGGTGCCTATGGATACAATGTTTCCCAGACTCGCTCTACTGCTCAGCCTGGGGGAGGCCTTTGAAACGACTCAGTTGCCCCAGAGAATGATTGATGGTATTTTCGCCCTGGTACGGTTGTCCTGGTGCTGTTCTTGCTCAGTCTACCAAGGGATTTCTAACTGCCTGATTTCACACTAACGTACCCGCCTCACTATGTCCGTAAATTCTTCGATACTTCTCCCTTTAAGAGGTTGCATTTAGTTTCCCTCTGATTGATTGTTGACTCACTGAATCATATTGAAGAGAATAAGATGGAAGCGATAGGATTGAACCAGGGCCCATGAGGCACCCCCAGAGTAGAGGCCTCCCCAGGTCCCCGGGCTCACCTTTCCTTGTACCTATAGCTTAACAATAGATCACTCCCCTGCGGCTTGAGCTGGAAAGTCCCCTGTCGCACCCAGTTCCCTGTTTTAGAAAATTACCCTGGAACTTATGCTTACTGATGACAATCTCAGTGGTCTGCCAGGCTGATCCCATCGTTATTCCCGAGTTGCTGACTCCACCCTAGAATCACGTAGCCACCCTAGAATCATGCAGACCCCTGGAACATCACACCGCCTCTGGAGGATGTTCCCTTAAAAACCCCAAGCTGCCCCAATATTCCCCAATAAAAACAAATGAAAAAGAAAAACAAAACCCAAGCTGGTCTGAGAACGTTAAGGCAGTTTTGGGAGGTGTTGACCCGCTGCCTTCTCAGACCACTGGCGCTCTGATAATGAATGCTTATTCTATGGCCCAGCGCTTGTGTCGGTCTATTGGCTGAGTGGCCCGGATTCCTTTGGCCTCCAGTTTCAGGATGTCGTTTCCAAGGGTAAGATATAAAAAGACTAGCGTTTCCATGTGGGCTATTCTCACTCCCACCCCCTTTCCTGGATCACTTACTATGGGGGGAGCCCTATGAAAGGCTTCATGACAAGGAACTGAAGCCTCCTGCCAGCGTCCCCATAGGAGACCTTGGAAGCGGACACTCCAGCCCTCCAGATGGCTCCAGCCAACCACTTAACTGCAAATTCATGAGAGACCCTGAGCCCGTGTCTGGGTTCCTGACCCACAGAAACCGTGAGATCATACATGTTTGTTGTTTTAAGCTGCCAAATCCAGGGTCCTTTCTTACACAGCAATAAATAACTACCAATGGGGAAAGACAATAAAGTTCCAGACATCAGTGGTTTGGTTGACGAACATGGGAGAAACACCAAGACTGTGAACAAGATGGGACAGACAGGAAGTGGAGTTACTGGTGTGCATGAAGGGCAACAGGAGAAGCGAATCAGCAGCGCAAAGGTCAGCATGCCATATGGAACAAGCAGAAATAAATACCACAAACAACAATGAACTCAGTGGTGAAACAGGATCCCTAAGCTCACTGGGGCAGCTGTGGCTTGACAGCACACTCCCAGCAGAAGTTCAGTTACGTGGAACAACCGCAAAGTACTGTTACTAAGGGGAGAGTGCAAACCCAAAGGCTTTCCCTTGGGGAAAGAGAGCAAGGGCAAATAACCGGCTCTTTTTAAAATCAAGAATGAATGCTTTACTTTTCTGAGGCGAGAACAAGGGGTATTAAGTTAATTCAAACTCTACGTATTCACAGTTGCTTTTTCTGGTCTCCTGAGTTTAAATTAGTAAGAGGTTCCTGTGAATTCAGTCTTAACTGGGAGAATTTCACAAAATTTTCCAAACTCATTATACTCGTGTATGAACAGAGTCCCCAGGAATTTTCCCCCAGGTTCCAATTTTCCAAGGCAGCTCTGTCGCTGCTTTCCCAAAGGTTTCATTCCTTCACGGTGAGACCAAAGGGTAGCAAGGCAAAGTCTTGCCTTTCGGCCTCAGCTCTGTAAAACCAGTCAGAGGACCTCACATAAGACCTTTCTTTCCCTTTTGAAACTTATTTCCTTATTTGTCATGCGGTGTCGATAACACCATTCTTCCCAGTACTGCTGTCAAAAGATCTTATGGATCAAAAAGCACTTGGCAAACTGTAAAGTGCTGCACAAACAGGAAAGGGGGATTCCTTTAGCAGCCGTGTTTTTCAAAGACGATTTCCTCTCAGCTACTGTCAACACCTCAGTCATTCCAGACCTTTCACTACTAGTAGGAAGCGGCTTCTCAACAACACTTGCTCTCTCTGATTTGAACAATAACAATATCCTGTGCTGTCAATGTAAGGGCCAGCCTCCCTTCCTCACCTATGGTTCCCGTCATTATTTCTGCTTTCTCTGAGGCTGCTCTGGGAGTTTTCTCTTATTATTTTCTGCCTCCCGTTACCTGGGAGGTATTTCTCTCCATAAATGCTTAGGCCCTGCCCTTCAGAAAACCACAGTGGAGTCATTCTGTTCTCCTTTTCCAGGGAAACACTGCCTTCTGAGTGAGGGCTCCTTCTCCGCTGAACTGCAGGCCTAAATGTCGGCACTGAATTGCCTGGGCTAGTGCAGTCCAAGACTATCTGTGGATCAAGGGCACTTAAATTCGGAACAAACCTTCTCGTTTTCCTAATGATGTCTTATCTCCCGCCAACCTGGCCTACACCCCTTATCCACAGGGAGATGGTGGATGTTTCAGAACATGGACTTCAGAACCGTCTGGGTCACCTGAGCAAGTGACGTCATGAAGCTCTGTGCTTCATTTCTCATGAGGATGATAATGTACAGAAACATCTTTATTAATTTAAATAGGCAGAGTGCTTTAAAATGAACCAGGCACAGAGGAGAACTCTGTAAATGCAAACTAGTAAACTATCATTTCTTTTCACAAGGCTTCAATTCCTCTCTTACCTCGGCCCCTGCGCAGCCAGGAGGGCTTGGCCTGAGGGGGAAGGGCGAGGAGATTGAGAAAAGACGGGAAGACAGGAAAGCTGAGATCGGGCTGTCCACCGTCCACGGATGGCGGAGCAGTGGCGCAGTCTTTATTTCACACACGGTTTATACACAGTGTTAGAACAATTGTCTATACAAACAAATATTAGCAGAAGAAGCAGGTATCAGTAGAACATTCTCTTTTGTGTAGTGGCAAGTTTGTATGTCTGTGGCTGCATTAGTGTTATCTTGTCCTTCCTGGGAAGATGCTGAGGCGAGGCTTCCCATGGGAATGACTGACCTTGCAGGCTGCAAGGCCCTTGTCAGCTTACAGCCCACTCCCTACACTCTCTCAAGCTACACTGGTCTCCTGCCCACACGTGCCCGTGTCCTCTCTCACCCCCATTCCCCTCCTTCCTGCCTATTCCCAGCAGGGACCACCTCCTCTGCAGAGCTGACCTTGCTACACTGGCCTGCAATGCGGCCTGCCTCAGAACTCTCATAGGCCTGTCTCTGTCACTATTGAGTAGTCCCATTCTCCCTTGGGCTGTTTGTTATCTCCTGTGTGTGGTGTCACTTAGCCCAAACAGGCTTCATTTGCTGACATTGTGATTAGTTATAAATATTTTACCAGACAGACATACATCCAGGCCCAGTAATATGGATGCTGAATTTTAAATCAATGTAAGTAGGTACCAATGAATAACAGGAAAGAGAAACATTCACCACTTTAAGGGTCCAACAGTGAGCCTGGTTTTCCTCGCAGGTAACTCCCTTTGTACTTTCCAGAGATGTTCCCACTAATGAAGAGGTACAGTTCCAACACAGCTTTATCAGTGAAATTGTCAGAAATGGAAATAACATAAGAGACATCGATCTGTGTTCTAGAAAAGTGATGAGAGGATTCTAGAGTGAAAAAGTAATTAAAGTCATTGGATTCCAATTTAGGTAAAGTCAACTGGCTGGAAATTGCAACATGTACACCTGGGAACCTTGATCTTTAAAAGCACAGAAGTGTTGGGGTAAGGTTAGTAAAGTTGAAAAAGAGAACTGGCGATAGATCAAGGAGGGACAGCCCCACCCACCCCACCCCTCACACATACACACATAATCTGTGCCAGGGAAGAGCTCCCTATGATCCAGGAATGAACTTCCATTACTCCTCACAAACTGGGGATGCCCTCTAGAGGGGAGACACATCCTTTTGCCTCTCTTCCTGGTACTGTCCAAAGGGACAAAATAAGGGTACTTTCAAGGTCAATATTAGAAGGGTACCTACAGGGATTTTGAGGGTCCTACCCAAAGAAATCTCTCTCCACTGGTTTGTTGATTCCTGAAGTCTTTTCTTCTGTAATAAGAGATTGAGGCTTTAAAGGTGAATGCAGTTCCCTACATTGACTGAACAATCACGAAATGCAAATAGTGCTAAGTCATCCTTTCTAGGTTTACTGGGCAGGAAGGAATTAAAAAGACCAGTGAGGGATAAGACCCCAGAAGGGCGTCAACTAACTTTGAAGTTCAAGCACAGCCAAAGCAAACTTGTGTTCCAGGATAGCTTCCTACAGTTATGCCAGTATGTCTGCAGGCAGCTCTGTAACTTCAGATAATTTGTGACTCTAGTAAAGTTGAGGACCCATGTGGGCCAGCCCCGGAACCGTGCCAGTCAAAGCACATTTCGTAGTAAAAATATCTTTAGAGACTTCCTCTACATTCCTCAGTTAGTATTGAGAAGGGTTTTTATGGACCAAATTGTGTCCACCATGCCCCCAAATTTATATGTTGAAGCCCTAACTTCCAATGTAACTGTATTTGGAGATAAGGCCTTGGAGGAGGTAGTTGAGGTTACATGAGGTCATAAGGGTGAGGCCCCCAATCCAACAGGACTGTTGTCCTCATAAGAAGAGGAAGAGACACAAAGAGTGCACACATGCACAGAGAAAAGGTATGTGTTTCTCATGTGAGGACCATGAGAAAGCAGCCTTCTGCAAGCCAGGAAGAGAAGCCTCACCAGAAACCAGCCCTGTTGGCACGCTAAGCCGAGCATTCCCTCCTGCAGAACTGTGAAAAAGTAGGCTTCTGTTGTTTAAGCTACCCAGTCTGTGGCATTCTGTTATGGCAGTCCAAGCTGATTAACATAGGGTCCAATTTACAAGCAACACACACACACATGCACACACACACACAGACATCTCCCAGTAGAGATGCAGAACCCAGGTTGGCCACAGATTTCTTTTGATGGGTGGGGGTTTGGAAGTCTACAAATACTCTCATATGAGCCATTTTTATCCCATCCCAATACATTCATTATAATAGAACGATTTTTTTCCTAGAGCGTTAGTACATACAGGTCAACAAACACTTATTAGGCACTCAGTATACACACTAGACATGGGGTACAGAGTTGAAGACGCCTGCCCGCAAGGACCTCACAGCAGGCTCACCAAACCCAGAACTGAGGCACTAGAAGTGGCTGCTCCCTTCCTAGTTCTACTCTGCCCAACCCCACTGGGGAGACGCAGACTGTGCACTGGACTGTGGGTGGGCCTTAACCTGGGTGTGGCTTAATCCCAGCTCTCTGGACGGGTTGGGTATGAGCAACTTTCTCATGTCACGTAGTGTTACGATGTGTTTAGATTTGCCTACATTTCAAAAAGATCCCAAGTCTCCTTGTTTGCCATTGGTTTTATTTTTAGAAAGCAGAATGGTGGCTGGGAAGAACCCTGAACAGAGTTGGGTCTGGTTCAGTTCCAGGCTCCCACTTCAAATCCATGACCCCGTATAGCCCAGTATCCACTGCAGGTAAATGGAGATGATAATGCCTTCCTCGCAATGTTGTAAGGATTTAAAGAAATGTTTGTATTTAACTGCAAAGCTATATAAATAAAAGGCAGTAGTCATAATAACTATCACCTATGAACTGTTTGCCATGTACCAGGAACTATGCACAGTCCTCACAACACCCATCACCATAGCAACACTAAATGTGGTTACTATTATAATCTCCATCTTTGCT